>NC_084751.1:30869781-30912281 GCF_033978785.1 Entelurus aequoreus | reverse complement strand
TAGTGTCAGGGACATGTGCATAAAGTTACTCTAATTCGTTTGTTTTGTTGTGATTCACTATAACTAATACACAAAATGAGTTCCTACTACCACTACTACTACTACTGCTACTAACAACAATAATAATACAAGATATTGGGTTTACGAGAAGGAAATGAGACAATATTTTAACATAAATTTTAAGTAAACTGCAGTGACATATGAGTGGACAAACTCACAAAACAATTCATGTGTTAATTGAAATGTTTTATGGCTCCACATGCATGACCTAAGCATGAGCTTTTGACTGTCAAGCTTCTTTTCACAAACTGAAACTTCAATTCAATTACATTTGCCTATTGCTGCACAAGGTAACAAGCCAGCTTAGCCAAAGTGCTGTTCCATCGCGATTTTGCATCCAAGATTGATAGCAGTCGTGACTACCTTTGATTGGACATAAACACAGAGGCGGCTGATGGACTCTGATGAAGGAGGGCAGCCGCGAGTCTCACCAGCCAAAGCATGGAGGTGGTGTTTGGAGCGCAGAGGCCATTTTGTACTGTGAGCGGTTCTGTGATCCTGTTTTGGTCTTTTGGGCTCCAGGTCGCTAACGGCTGCTTAAGACGCTACTGCCCTGTGACCGCAAGACAGCTTTTCTCTTAAACAAGAAATATTGTCACGTTTTAATCTTGCAAGATATGAAAATGGGTACCTTGATATACAAAACATAAAACCAGTGAAGTTGGCACGTTGTGTAATTCGTAAATAAAAATAGAATACAATGATTTGCAAATCCTTTTTAACTTATATTTAACTGAATAAACTGCAAACACAATTTTTTTTTTTGTGCAAATAATCATTAACTTAGAATTTAAAGGCCTACTGAAACCCACTACTACCGACCACGCAGTCTGATAGTTTATATATCAATGATGAAATCTTAACATTGCAACATATGCCAATACGGCCGGGTTAGATTAGTAAAGTGCAATTTAAAATTTCCCGCGAAATATTCTGCTGAAAACGTCTCGGTATGATGACGTTTGCGCGTGACGTCACGGATTGTGCGGACATATTGGGACACTATTGTGGCCAGCTATTAAGTCGTCTGTTTTCATCGCAAAATTCCACAGTATTCTGGACATCTGTGTTGGTGAATCTTTTGCAATTTGTTTAATGAACAATGAAGACAGCAAAGAAGAAAGCTGTAGGTGGGAAGCGGTGTATTAGTGGCAGGCTGGACTCTTTACCAGGAGGACTTTGAGTTGGATAGCAGATGCGCTACCGTGAGTACGCAGCTTTGGCTTCCAAACATTTGATCGCTTGCCCGTACGTGCGTGCCGCTATGTGCATGTCACGTACGTAACTTTGGGGAAATATATGTGCTGATATATGTGCTGTATGAACTTTACGGAGGTGAACGGTACTTTGGGCTGTGGGATTGAGTGTGTTGTGCGGGTGTTTGAGTTGTATTGGTGGGTTATATGGACGGGAGGGGGCAGGTGTTTGTTATGTGGCATATTAAATATAAGCCTGGTTGTGTTGTGGCTAATAGAGTATATATACTGTATGTCTTGTGTTTATTTACTGTTTTAGTAATTTCCAGCTGAATATCAGGTCCCACCCGCCTCTCACAGCATCTTCCCTATCTGAATCGCTTCCACTGCCCTCTAATCCTTCACTCTCACTTTCCTCATCCACAAATCTTTCATCCTCGCTCAAATTGATGGGGTAATCGTTTCTTTCTCGGTCCGAATCGCTGTCGCTGCTGGTGGGCATGATTGTAAACAATGTGCAGATGTGAGGTGCTCCACAACCTGTGAGGTCACGCTACTTCCGGTACAGGCAAGGCTTTTTTATCAGCGACCAAAAGTTGCGAACTTTATCGTCGATGTTCTCTACTAAATCCTTTCAGCAAAAATATGGCAACATCGCGAAATGATCAAGTATGACACATAGAATGGACCTGCTATCCCCGTTTAAATAATAACATTTCATTTCAGTAGGCCTTTAATGGCAGCAACACATTGCAAAAAAGTTGGCACAGGGGCATTTTTACCACTGTGTTACATGACCTTTCCTTTTATCAACACTCAGTAAACATTTGGGAACTGAGGAGACCAACTTTTGAAGCTTTTTGGGTGGAATTCTTTCCCATTCTTGCTTGATGTACAGCTTAAGTTGTTCAACAGTCTCCCTTCTGCTATTTTAGGCTTCATATTACACCACACATTTTCAATGGGAGACAGGTCTGGACTACAGGCAGGCCAGTCTAGTACCCGCACTCTTTTACTATGAAGCCACGCTGTTGTAACACGTGGCTTGGCATTGTATTGCTGAAATAAGCAGGGCCGTCCATGATAACGTTGCTTGGATGGCAACATATGTTGCTCCAAAACCTGTATGTACCTTTCAGCATTAATGGTGCCTTCACAGATGTGTAAATTACCCATGCCTAGGGCATTACTACACCCCCATACCATCACAGATGCTGGCTTTTGAACTTTGCGCCTATAACAATTCGGATGGTTCTTTTCCTTTGTTACAGAGGACACGATGTCCACAGTTTCCAAAAACAATTTGGAAATGTGGACTTGTGAGACCACAGAACACTTTTACACTTTGCATCAGTCCATCTTAGATGAGCTCGGGCCCAGCAAAGCCGGCGGCATTTCTGCGTGTGTTGATAAATGGCTTTGTTGCTCAGTGGCCTTGTGGTTAGAGTGTTCGCCCTGAGATCGGTAGGTTGTGAGTTCAAACCCCAGCCGAGTCATACCAAAGACTTTAAAAATGGGACTCATTGCCTCCCTGCTTGGCACTCAGCATCAAGTGTTAGAATTGGGGGTTAAATCACCAAAATGATTCCCGAGCGCGGCCATCGCTGCTGCTCACTGCTCCCCTCACCTCCCAGGGGGTGGAACAAGGGGATGGGTCAAACGCAGAGAATAATTTCACCACACCTAGTGTGTGTGTGACTATCAGAGGTACTTTAACTTTAGCTTTGCATAGTAGAGTTTTAACTTGCACTTACAGATGTAGCGACCAACTGTAGTTACTGACAGTGGTTTTCTGAAGTGTTCCTGAGCCCATGTGGTGATATCCTTTACACACTGATGTCGCTTTTTAATGCAGTTACACCTGAGGGATTGAAGGTCACTGGCATTCAATGTTGGTTTTCAGCCTTGCTGTTTACGTGCAGTGATTTCTCCAGATTCTCTGAACCTTTTGATGATTCTACAGACCGTAAATGGTGAAATCCCTAAATTCCTTGCAATAGCTGGTTGAGAAATGTTGTTTTTAAACAATTTGCTCACGCATTTGTTCACAAAGTGGTGACCCTCGCCCTATCCTTGTTTGTGAATGACTGAGCATTTCATAGAAGCTGCTTTTATACCCAATCATGGCACCCACCTGTTCCCAGTTTGCCTGTTCACCTGTGGGATGTTCCAAATAAGTGTTTAATGAGCATTCTTTAACTTTCTCAGTCTGTTTGCCACTTGTGCAAGCTTTTTTGAAACATGTTGCAGGCCTCAAATTCCAAATGAGCTAATATTTGCAAAAAATAAAGTTTTCCAGTTCGAACGTTAAGTATCTTGTCTTTACAGTCTATTCAACTGAATATAGGTTGAAAAGGATTTGCAAATAATTGTATTCTGTTTTTATTTACGATTTACACAACGTGCCAACTTCACTGGTTTTGGGTTTTGTACAAACCACTTCTTTTCTTTTTTTTTCTCCACCTCATTCCAACCTCGGTCTTCGTGAGTGCCGCTTTCATGAGTCACTCTACATAATTGCATTGACCTTCTATGGAGAAGTTGAGGTGTGGCAAAGCCGCCACATTACGTGAAGTGGGGTTACCTGCGCACACTTCAGCTCCAAATTGCATGAAGGTGTTGCGTATTCTGGCATACAAAGACTTAAGACTTTTCGTCACAATTCCACGCACAGTTGAGGTCCCTTGATCTGTCAGAGAATGTGTTTCCAACTTAGCCTATGTTTACACTGCAAGTCAATTCCGATTTTTTGCCCATACGTGACATGTATCTAGAAAGCTCTGTATCACTGCCCACTCTTGGATTGGCTGGTGAGTTTGGCTGGTGAATTTATATATTGTTTATGAAGTTTATTTTCGAAAAGAAAGAAAAAAATAGCGGGGAGGCATCTTAAAGATATACAGTATATTTGAAAGAGTACATTTTGGAAATATGCATTTACTTTATACTTTTGGAGAGGAGGGGGTTTCAAATGCAATTGAAAGGGAACGCCTCCACAAATGAAACGCTTGCATACATATGCAGAAAGTAGGTTATACATGTGACTGTGGAGCAAAATTTGCACCAAACCATATTCAATACATATGAAGGCTACAGGGAAGGGTTTTAGTTGTAAATTAAAATAATCAACATGTGCGAGGCTTGATTTATAATTTAGCACAAAATAGGTGCATAAGCTAGTTACCGCTCTTTGATCAGAGCACTGCTTAAAGTAATTCCTCTGTGTTAGCTCTTATAACAATATGCTGCAACGAAGTGGCGACTTGCCCAGGGTGTACCTTGCCTTTTGCCCATGTACAGCTGCAATAGGCTCCAGCCCCCGCCAGCTGATAAGGGACAAGTGGTAGAAAATGGATGCATGGGCTAAAACTTGGTTAATATGCAGGTCATAACGTGTAAATTGAGTATTGTTGGCGGTTTTTGGATGGTTAGTTAGAGGGCTTGATCGGAGAAAAAGAACTCCCATTAGCTTCATTGTTAGCCACCTCGTACTTGCGGTGTATAAAAAATTGGAATGCATAAAAAAGAGAAAAACATACGTGTTCTTGTCTTACATATGGATTGTGAATGATTCCCCCCCAAAAAGTGCAGTTCGCCTTTAAAGTGATGATATGTACATTTGACTGGGTTGTAAACACAAGAGTGTGAACATGTCTTACTGGGCCATGTCCTTAGTATCAGGGTGTGAACTTTCCAACTCCAAAACTCTCTCCAGAAGACAAATTCCTCCTTCCTTTATGAGCAGGGGACAATACTTGCTTGCTGCATATAAAAAAAATGCAAACATATATGTAAGAATTACTCTTGTATACCAGGGAAATGTTAATGACAGGCTGTATGTGTGCATAGGTGAGTATAAGAAAAAGCAGAATAAGGTGAAAGAAGAAAGCTTTAAAACTGAAGGGGATGGATACAGCTGCAGTTGTGGTCATATGTTTGCATAAGCTCATAATGGGCATCAATGTGATGTATTAATTTTGATGAATTAATCCTTTATTTGAACTGTTCTTTTTCCAAAGTGAATGGTTGCAAATTAGTTGCACAAATTTGAATTTATTTTGGATTTTCTGTAATTTACACAAGGTCACAATATAGAGTTGCACTCAAAATTCTAAGTTACTGTATATTAGATGTAACAAAGTATTATAGTTTAAAGACCAATCAAAAAAGTAACTGTTTATAATATAGTGTATATGGGATGAATTGTTTGTTTGCTGTTGGTTTATTACCAACACATTCTAAACATTTTACACAGTGACCTAAATCTTGTGATAGGTAGTGTCAAAGTTTCTTAAAATACATTTTACGTCATTAAGGCCAAGTTTGCAACTTGGTCAAAGTTATATTTCTAATACCAAAAAAATATAATGAGAACACCTCCAAGCAACAGGCTACCTTTAGTGGTTTAACAGAAAGGATTGAACAAATTACTATATTTGACACAATTACAAGTTAAACTTTGTAAAACACTTACGCTGGACTGGCTTTAATGGATTGGTGCGGCGTCTTCAGTAATGTGGACACTGTATCGATCCATTGTGGTAAAGAAGGAGCAGAGCCGGAAGGCAAAGCTCTCAATGTACCGGTCGATCTACGTTCCCATCCTCACCTATGGTCATGAGCTTTGGGTAATGACCGAAAGGAAAAGATCACGGCTGAAATTAGTTTTCCCTGTCCGGTGGCGGGGCTCTCCCTTAGAGATAGGGTAAGAAGCTCTGTCATCCGGGAGGAGCTCAAAGTAAAGCCGCCGCTCCTCCACATCGAGAGGGGCCAGATGAGGTGGTTAGGGCATCTGGTCAGAATGCCCCACGAACGCCTCCCTGGAGGGTTTTTTAGGGCATGTCCGACCAGCAGGAGACCACTGGGAAGACCCAGGACACGTTGGGAAGACTATGTCTCCCGGCTGGCCTGGGTATGCCTCAGGATCTCCCGGGAGGAGCTGGACGAAGTGGCTGGAGAGAGGAAAGTCTGGGCTTCTCTGCGTAGGCTGCTGTCCACGCAACCCGACCTCAGATAAGCGGAAGAAAATGGATGGATGGATGGCTTTAATGGCTGTCAATCATTGCTGTCTGGTCCACGTGTATCCAATCTCAGGAGAGATCTTTACGAACAAAAGAATTAAAAAAACAAATGCAATGGCCGCCTCCAAAACCGGCTCTTGCGACTTGGTGTTGTCCTTTTTTTCCGTGCGTCTACATAGGAAGGGAGTATCTTGGACGTTTTGAACCAGGAAGAGGGCGGGTCACAAAGATCACTAACTGTGACATAGAGCAGCTTTAACTTATTGTTAGTGAGCATGATTGACTGCAGCTGATAGTTTTGGCAGCATGACAAAATAGCTTGACTGTACTAATTGGATTGATCAATACTCGGAACAATGAGAAAGTCAAAGGAACTCAGTAAAGATCTAAAAAGGGGAATTGTATGCTTACATCAGGTGGGAAATTTATTTTTGCGCCATTACTAAACTTAAAAAAAAAAAAAAATCCAAAGTCTGGAAGAACACCTACATTATCACCCTGAGATAAAAGGAAATTGGTTAAGATGTTTAGGTACAACCCATGAACCACCAAGACTTAAGCCTGCCATGAACTGATAACTGCTGGATCACTTGTACCTCTGTCCTCAGTGAGGTCAAACGTTTGATGGTCAGGCACAGTGTTAATTTCTTTGATGAATAATTTCTAACATCGCTTTCGTCAAGACTTTTTTTCACCCGACGAACATCAAGACAAAATTGATGACAGAAATTAAATCCAATGATATCTATGTTCGTCTTGTAGACTGTATGGATAAGTTACATGCTGCCATTTGTCTACGCCCGTGAGAAAGAAGAGAGTAAACCTGTAAAAAGTGGCAGTGGCTCAGGAGGAAGAGAAGATCGTACAGAAACCAGAGGTTGGTGGTTTAAACCCTGCTCTCTCCATATGTTGACGAATATCACTATTAATCCTTGACCATGACATTGCTTGGCTGCTAGGTAGTTGTGCTCCTGGACAGTAACAAGACACTGGGTAAAGAATTTGGAGTGAGTGATTTTAAGTTGGCCCCGAAAAACCCAATTAACTGGAAGCAGCATCTGCAAGTGAGTCATTTTGACAAGTGCGGCACAGAGAAGTGACAATTTGCACAATAATCTGTTATTATTTTGCGCCTTCCGCCCGAATGCAGCTGAGATAGGCTCCAGCACCCCCCGCGACCCCGAAAGGAACAACGGTAGAAAATGGATGGATGGATGGATGGATGTTTACTACTGTTTTTATTGCATTATTTATGACTTCATACAGTAGTTGTACTTTTTTATATTATTTATGAAATATATTTCAACACCTGGAAAAAATATTTCAATGTCTTCATTTTATTTTTATTTTTATTATTTAGCACAAAGTTTAGTGTAAAATGATTGACTTACTGATATATTGAGCGCAGTTCTACTTATTTGTTTGTTTACAGATTGCCAAAATAAGATAAATATAGGCTTTAGCCTTTACATGTTATATCTTAGTTTATTAAAATTACTTTAATTTTGACTTAAATGTTGTTAAACGTATTCAACGGAAACTACGTCAAATTTGATTACAAAAACTAAAATATTTTTTGTAAAAAGCTAACAAAAAAACCAACCTTTCTGTCAAAAATAAAGCTGATCATACAAAGATGGAATTATTTGGCCATAATGGCAAGAAGAATGTTTGGAAGAGTCAAGGTGAGGCTTCCAAAAAAAAGAACACCGTGCCAAAATTAATACGACATTCATTCCCATGGTAAGTGTATGTTAACTTCTGACCTCAACTGTATAAGACAAAATCAAGAAAAACCAAGCTTAGACATTGTTGGTGTGACAATCATATAATGGTACAGTACATTGACATACTGTAACAGCTTGAAACTTCAGGTACTTACGATAAACTGACACCAGGTTGAAGAGAGCCCACGTGGCCCAGTGTTGACTTACAGGAGCGATGCTTTGAGGTAGTAGTCGCAGTATGGGTTCAAATGACCTAAAAGAGCATTAATATTTAAACAGAGTGACAGTTGTGCAGCCAGTGAACAGCCAAGCTACAACTTGGCTACAACAAGGAGGGTGACATACTAATGTAATATGAATAAAGTGGGAAAAGCTTTTAAAGCTTACACAGACTGGGGGTTGGGGATCACCGCTTTACAGTACTATAGGGACTGGTCCACGAATATTATAAAACGCTAAATGCACAATACTATGAATTTGAAAAAAATAACAGAACACAATCACAAACTCTAAACATGCATCTTGTTTACAACTACAAGCTCATTTAAAGGAACACATGATTATTCACCTGTAGTTGATATTGCGACGTGAGCTGACATCCCAGCTCTGAATAGCATCCCACATCTTGTCCATCACTGTGTCCCTCAGTGGCTCTTCCATCGACCAAACCTCTGGTCCATCAAACATGATGTGGGAAAGCACGCCACATGCATTGTACGACACCTCGATCCCATCCGCCTTACTGTCTAGTAGATTACTGTCAAAAAGTGAGACGAGAACAGATAAGAGTGAGATCATTTTCTACAATAAATACGCTTTCTGACTATCTAAACTATTCAGAAAAATCATGTAACCGTCCATTCTAGCCAGGTTGTCCTAGTGTATGTGTCAGAAGCCAAATACGGTCCTATTGTGTAGTATTTTTACATAGATAGATAGATAGATAGATAGATAGATAGTACTTTATTGATTCCTTCAGGAGAGTTCCCTCAGGAAAATTTAAATCCCAGCAGCAGTGTACAAAATTGTAAAAAGTAAATAATGGGGGTATAAATGGAGACAAAATAGAAAAATATTACAATAAAATAAAAATAAAAAGCAACGATGAGAATAAAAATATAACAGTAAAATAAGAATATAAGAAGAGAAACTAGGCAGTAGTGACCATGTTATGAAAAAGAATACATATTGCCATATAAGACAAAATCCTGTTGTTTCTGGTATTAATGAGGTGATAGTGAAGCTCAGTATGTTAATTGTCAAAAGAAAATTACAAAAGAATACAAATATACTTTTAACTCTGTTGCTAAAATAAGCACTTGTACCTGAATACAGAGATGAACTGTGGCGTGACGAGCTGTGGCCGTAGAGCTTTGACCTCAGCAACATTACCCAGAAGCCCCAGCATATTGCGATGCAGCTCCTGCTTGTCTGGAAACTCCTGAAATGAAGTTCCACAAAAGACAGATGTCTTTAATCACACAATAGAAAGTTAAGATATATTAACAACTTTGATGGGGTTAATTGTTATCAGTGTTTATATAGAGTTAAAAAGAAGATGGAACAGGGACCACGGTAACAACAGACTCACTTGTAGACAATCGAGAAAGAGATTCATTCCCCGACAATTGAGGAACATCTGACAGTTGTCAGGCGTCTCATCAGTAATATTCCACAGAGCACTCCAGGAAAACTCCATCACCTGGTCGCACTAAGTGCAAACAAACAAACAAACATTATTTCAACAAGGAGCCTATTCATTAAATTCTATAGAGCGATACCTTAGTTTTTCTACGCCACACTTTTAGGATTTGGTATTCAACGAAACTAGCTCCAAAAGTTTTCCCCAGTTGTCCTATACAGTCTGGGGTTATCTTACTACCAAACATTGCAAACATTGTGCATTAAAAAGTTAATCCATTTGCCTGCCTATCATTTCTTGGCATCAAGTGCCCAAACAAAGAATCCGACATGTTACTAACTCAGTCATTCCGCAATTTTTATTGAGTACGACTAAAAAATCGCCCACCATTGGGCCAAAGAAAGTTGCATTTAAGTCTGCATGTAAACTATAATTATTATCTGCAGAATGAAATTTGTGTTTATATTTTTGGGTGTTTGATATACAGTACATTAAATGGATTTCTTGGGGAAAAAATTGCTTCGGTTTCTGTTTGATTGCATCTTCGTCTGATTTGGATTACTACCAAAAACAGAGGTACCTCTGTACTTGGTATCTCGTGTTAATATCAGATCCCAGTCAGGATCGACAGCCAGACGCCTCTGATTCCAACCCTGACCTATTATTAGATTATTTTGACACTTGTACCGGTAATTAAAAGAGTGCAACTTTATCATGTTACATAGTAGTCTTATTTTAGCCTTGGCAGCTTTCCTGTTTAGGGTAACAGATAATCTCATGCCTTTTAAACAAGAATAACAATAACAAAAATGTGTTAAACTTTATGTTGATATTGGCTAAAAGTATTTATAGCTATATCAGTTAATACATGTTTTAGGCATTTTAGGACATCTTGCTCAAGCACTTTATTATAAAATCTGTCCACAGACGTAGGTTTAACAAATAGAAAATACATCACAGACTGGCATTCTCTAGTTGTTGCTGTCCACATGTTACTACTATATGAACATCAATCAATCAAAGTTTAATTATATAGCCCTAAATCACAAGTGTCTCAAAGGGCTGCACAAGCCACAACGACATCCTTGGCTCAGATCCCACATCAGGGCAAGAAAAAACTCAACCCAATGGGATACAATGAGAAACCTTGGAGGGGACCGCAGATGTGGGCCACCCCCTGGGTGACCGGTGCAATGGACGTCGAGTGGATCGTTAATAGTGTGAGACGATAAAGAAAAACAATGTACCATAAAAGTATTCTACAAAAAATATTTCTTTTCTTCTTAAATACAGTTGGTATTTGTATTTAATCCCCTACCAACCAGCGATAAATCTGACTCCCAAGAAATAGACAAATTAGTTCTGTGCTTTCAACACAAAGCTGGGTAAGAAAAATACCCTAGGTGTAATAATTCTAAAATGAAAGAAAAAGTCATAAAAATACAGTTGCTATCTTTGCCTAAATTAGCTGCTAAATGAATGCAGGCTCAACAACCTCCAACCAGTGCTTCGCTGTAATATTGTACAAGTAACGTCTTGTAAGTAATGTAGTGTCTCTGCAGAATCACACAGAGTCTGACGCTCTTTTTAAACTTTGCTGCTGGCTCGGGATGTAACAGTATTGTAAATAGATAAGTATTTCAGTTTCAAAATGCTACAGTAGCAATAATGCCCTATGTGACGGTATCAAACGAGAACTAGCCCGTCACTGTATTTTTTTTTCTGGACCTATTTACTGGGCTGAAAAGTAAACTACATCTTCCATGATCCTCTGTGAAGTTTGGGCGAGCAAAGTGAAGAGCCTCCTGTAAAGTTTAAATCAGAAGTATGGACTCTTTTTGGTTTTACGGTGAACACAAAATATTTCCCTTCTGAGGGGTAAGGTGAGGCACCAGCCCAAAATTACTTTAGAAGGAGCTTGTATGATCTCACGGGAGTTGGGACCACAGCACAGTCATGCAAAAAACTTTGGTAGCCTGCTGTGCAGTGACAGCTAAGGTCTTCATTTGTGAAGCCACATGTACTTCTTCAAATGAGCTCTTTGAAATCATCTTAATGTGACACATATATCGTAGAATCTTGGATAAGAACTCTTTAACCTCAACCAAAACACTGAGGATAGGTAGTGGATAGGTCTTTCCGCATGACAATGACCCCAAAAATATGTCCAAAGCAATAAAGAAGTGGCTTTGTAATGGCTCAGTAATAAGCACAATAAGATCCCGAAATGGCGTAGCCAATCTACAAATTATTTACCCATCTAGCCATTCAAAATCTATTCTGCCTATCCTCATGAGGGTCCCAGGCTGGAAACAGCAAATAAAAAAACGAAAAAAGAAGTGTAATTAATAATATCTTAAAGTAATTATAATCCTCGCTGTAGATACCACAAATACTCACTTAGACCAGAATATTTGGAACTACTGTGAATACATACGACTACTTTGTTACAGACTACGGCATAAGGAAGTGTACTTATTTTCCCAGACCTTTTTCAACAGAAAAATTTAAATATTTAATGAGGACTTTGAGATCATATTACTCTACATTGTGGACACATTTGTTTTGTGTTCGCTAAATAATCCAACAACTCTGAAATTAGTGCACCATCATTTTTATAAGCTATAATAAATCTATAAACCGAGATATCCAAAAAATAAAAGTAACAGTGAAATGGAAACTCACCAGTCGGTCCTGAAGCTTCTTCTGTATTAAGTTCAGCATTGTCTAAGAATAAAAAACAAGAATCAATTGAAACAAATGTTTAGGAGAAAAGAAAGTCAGTATATTGTGAGGGTTAACTCTGACCAAGATAAGATTTATTATTACCTAAAGAGCTAACTAAAATTATGAGCTATGGCGGGTTCACAGTACTGAAAAAGTCCTCACCTACACCTAGTAGCTACTACCTACCCCCACCTACTCAGTGGCCTAGTGGTTAGAGTGTCCGCCCTGAGATCGGTAGGTTGTGAGTTCAAACCCCGGCCGAGTTATACCAAAGACTATAAAAATGGGACCCATTACCTCCCTGCTTGGCATTCAGCATTAAGGCTTGGAATTGGGGGTTAAATCACCAAAATGATCCCCGGGCGCGGCCACCGCTGCTGCTCACAGCTCACCTCCCAGGGGGTGATCAAAGGTGATGGGTCAAATGCAGAGAATAATTTTGCCACACCTAGTGTGACAATCATTGGTACTTTAACTTTAACTATTGGCTGGTGAGACTGTTGAAAAGCAACTAAGAGCAGGAATTTTTATGATGAAATCCTATCATTACTAACCAGATCAAAGATGTGTCATTTACTGTCCTTTTAAAGATGTATTTAAGACCATGATAAATCCAATTTTAAACCATTTCACATCCATACTCACAAAAAAGTACAACGACATGAAGGAAAATCAGAGGCCCGGAAAAAATTGTAAATTCATTAAATAATTGTATGTATGGTAAAAGACTGTTACTTTTGAGACATAGGTTTTGAATAAATACATTAAAATGCAAGATTAGGTGATAAAACCATTAGAAAAAAATCCTGGATGTAAAACTACATGGATTTACACCTAAATCTTGACCTTGATGTTACCTTTACAAATCCCATCTTTCCAACAGCTTCCTTGTGGTGGTTGTCAACCTGGCAAACTAAAGCGTTGCAGAGATGCACAGCGATTCTCTGGATGGACTCGTCCTGCCTTGCTGGCTCCAAGATTTTTAGAAGCAGCTGGTTTACCCGACTGTACTGAAACTCCAGCTCTTCCGGAATGCTGAAGTTACACAAAGTTAAGCAGCAATTCCTTTGAACCTAGTGTGGAAAGGAAGAGGAAAAAAAGGAAATATCATATTGAGCATGTCATTTACTGTATGCCTGCACACAGTCTCGAGTAACATTTTCTCAGGTGAGCACACCTGAGAACAGACACAAATGTTAAATCAACCACTTAAAAAGCAGAAAGCTACATTGCTGTAATAAAAGCTGTACACTTTGTGAACAATTGCCATGAAACGACATGTTGGGGTGTTCAGTTCAAATTGTTCAAATGGTATACTAATGTCTGTTATTAAAAGACACATATGAACACCGTGGTTCTTTCCTTGTATTGGTATTCTTTTGTCAGCTTGTTTGTTTCACCTAAAGTATTTCATCTAGGATATATTAAACAATAACATAATGTCAACATACAAGAACCATAAATAAAATAAAGAACTTCACTCAAAATATTTATTGACTTCATCTTCTTGCTACAAGACAAGTTCAATATGTCATTTCTAAGCACATTTTAACCAACAAAAACTCCTAAAAAATGGTTTAAAGGCACCAGACTAATTTTAATGCCATCAATGAATAATGTAATGTCTTTTTTATTTTGGATATGTTTTTTTTGTACTAAAAATCATGCAATTTGTTTTTTTATATATTAAGTGATTTTTAAACCATTCAGAAATATTAGACAGTTCTTCCATTGCTTCTCTTGTCAAGAAATTAAGATTATAATGTGATATTAAAAGACAGGTACCATCTGCAAACACAAGAAGCGGTATATTCTTAAATATTTTTTAAATCATAGCTATAGATTAGAAATAAAATAAGTCCCAAAATGGAACCCCAGAAACTAATTTAGCTATATAGAGTTGAATATTAGAAGAAACACATTGATCTATTTCCTAAAGACAAACTACGTAACCTTTTTCAAACAATATTTCCAATGCAATATTTAATTATTTAAGAATTTTAAAATTGACAGTATCAAATGTCTTACACAAATCTAAGAACACGCAGAGAGTATATCTCTTAAGATTTAAATTGCTTGAAATCTTATCATCAAATTGAACCAGGGAACTTTCTGTAGACATTTATTCCTCTGAAACTGTGTTGATGAATATACAAAATACAGTTATCAGACAAATGTTTTTAAATTCTTGTGTAAACAAATTTTTCCAGTACTTCAGAAAAAACAGGTAACACAGAAATAGGCTGATCGTTATTGAATAAACCAGCACCCCCAGGTGTATACATACATGCTGTATGTATACTTTTCACCCAGCAGATTTGGTCACATTTTCAGCAAACCCATAACAAATTCATAAAAGACCCAAACTTCATGAATGTATTTTGTGACAAACAAGTATGTGCTCCAATCGCTCTATCACAAAAAAATAAAAGTTGTGGATATATATATATATATATATATATATATATATATATATATATATAGGTTATCACTGGTAGTGGATGGACCCACCCATAATAATCACAACGCCCTACCTTGTTTATACACATTCAATAAACACGGCACAGTTGATGCAGCATGTAAAAACAAAATGATCGGAAGGATGATCCTTAAGAGATAAAGTTTAAGAGTGTACTTACAGTGACTTCCTGGTACTGCTCCATTCCATTTAACACCACTTGAATGACCTCTCTGCGAAGTCGCACACTTTGGTCACTGCGATATTCTGTGTTGGTCAGGTAGAAAAGTGCAGCGCTGCCCGTCACCTGAATGCTCTTATCAAATTTATGGCACTTTAATGCTGCTATGACAAGCTGAAACAAGGAAGATAATGGTTAGGCGGCCACATTAAAAAAACTTAACGTTTGATTGCAGTCTGTCTTCTGATGACCCGTACTTGCAATGCTCGGAGCAGCTGGCTGCAGTGTTGTATCCTGGCAATGTCAAACAGTTGATTGATGGCTCTATGAGCCAACTCAGGGCGAAACTCTGTGTAAGCTTCAATAGCATTCAGGACCTGGTCTTCATTCTTTGATCCAGTCACCTGGAAATGCACCACAGCATATGAAACAAAACTTGTTAAATGGCAATGGCATCAAACTAAACACATAAACATTGACTTAGCATTTCAAAGAGCTGCAATTCAAGATTATAGACCTTCTGCTCTCTCACTCTCCAGTGGCACGGCATCCAGTGATGAAAAACTCAGCCAAACATATGTCATGGGATATGACACCCAAAAAGAGGTGCACTGAAGTAGGAAAAAATTTGTAATACCTACCCCATATTTTGTAGTAATTTCCAGATTGGTCTAATACATTTTTATATGAAATATTAAGGACAATTTATGGACACCCAATATTATTTATTTATTCTAAAATGATGTATACAGTAAAGGCTTGTGCAAAACTCCAAATTTGGAATTTCAATTCCAATTCATTTTTTAGATTTGGAATTGGAATAGGCACCAATTTACAGGATGTTGAATTGAAATTAGAAATTTGAATTACAGGAAACTTTAAATGACCTGTTTAATATTCTTCATTGTCAATTTAAAACATTTGCTTTAATTTAAATGTGTGTATACGAGTTTTGCATTAATATTTCTATGAAATATATAAATGTCATGTTAAGATTGTATTGTAAAACATGTTTTTAAAATAGACAAATTATCAGTTGAAATTTTGTGGAATTTCAAATCATCAACTTTATTCAATTGGAATTTGAGTTGCAATTCTACTTCTTGTTTGCAACCTCAATTCAAATTGAGTTCGGAATTATGTACCGGTAACTGAATTGAAATTCCTGAGACATTGCCAATTAAATTCAGAATTTTGCACAAGCCTATCACACTTCCCACTTCTCTGTGAGCGCTTTGAGTATCTAATAATAGAAAAGCGTGATATAAAATCTAATCCATTATTATTATTATTTTTTACAAAAGTACTTTCAGGGAAGAACACTATAGTAATTACACTTTAATACAATATAAAGTAGTGTGTGTGCAGCTTGTATAACAATGTTTCTACATGTTCCCTCTTGTAAAAACATGTGTCCAATACTATTGGTAAAATATTCTTGTGTGCAGACTAATAGTTTTTAGAGAGAGAGAGATGTGGGAGACCAAAACGGCCAGCTGTTTTTGACATGTGATGTCACACTACAAAGCAGCAACCGGAAGCAGCGACTAGAAGCAGCAACCAGAAGCAGCGATCGCTTTCCAGTGACAGCTGAAATTGGAGGCAGATGAGCATTATATCTTACCCTCTAAAACTATTTGTCTGCACACAAGAATATTTTACTCATGAATGTAATCGATCCATCCTCCCAACACACCTACTGTGCGGGGGACCTCAGCAGGTACTTAACCTGCGGACAAAGTTTAATGTCCGACGATTCAATTGCGAGGTTGCTAATCAAACCGGACTTCTCCGAATTGAATCGTCAAATCTTTGACTATTGGAAGACAGCCCTGATTATAACAATTGCAGAAATGTGAGGGGCATACTCAAAATTGTGAGGTAGTGTGCACGCATAAACAGGGGACATTCTGTAATACTACATCAGCCCTAAGAGATCACGAACAGAGTAACTTCAATGCATTCAACTCCTGTCAACAGTACCTTATAAGCAGGGATGTGCGTCACATTACAAAGGGTAGTGTCGTATAAACCCAAAAACTGCAAGGGCCTCTTCAGCTCTTTAAAAGGGTAGATGCTGCTCTTGCATGGTTCGTTGCTAGAAAAGAAAAATGTTCTCAAAAACGTTTATAGATCAATTGTATCCTTTGCTTAATGCGGTTTACCCACCTTGGCCGACCCATAGCTTCTTCACAATGCGGAACGGTGCAGTTGTCGAGCATTATGTGACCTGAGATGTCCAGTGAAATCAGATTGACCAGTCTCTGCACGATAGCGGTCAATATTTTCCTGCTCATCTTAAACTTGGAGGTCCTCCTGCTCTCACGTGAGATGTCAAGATGCCTGAGGAAAGCATAGTCGTTAGTAATTGGTGGGTTTGTACAGTCAATTATACAACTATCTGGTTATCAAGATTCAGTTTTATCGAGTATTAACACAGTCAAGCATTGCCTGTGTGTTAATAATAACTCAATGTTGTACAACACTAAAATAAAAAAAATATACAAAGATTTTTTATAAATTCAGACAGCTACACTACATTTGTAGCAATTCATAAATGTGTTGATCAAAGTATGAGTGAGTACATCGTAACTTATATCTTCGAAAAGTTAATTTTTCAGTTGTATAATGCAAAAAAGTGAAGCTGGTAAATTCTGTAGATTTACTGCCTAACGAGTGAAATATTTGTTATTTTTCTAATAATATGGATGATTATGATTACAGCTAATGAAAAAATTTAAAAATATAGCCTATCAACACAGCAAATGAAATACAGCTTTTATTTTAAATGAAGGATTAAAAAGGCATGTAATTTCTGTCTCTCCATGGCAGTGTGTTTACATTTCACATCTGCTCTTGCATTGCTTGCGGAAGAGCAACCGCATTAATTAAATGACACTTCTTAGTTCTGACTGTGTGGCTTATTTTAGAGTCTTTCAAATGCTTTATATTGTGAAAGTTTGTAAAATGCAACTTTGGAGCAGTTGTTGAAATACAGTGCATCTGGAAAGTATTCAAAGCGCTTCACTTTTTCAACATTTTGTTACAGCCTTATTCCAAAATGGAATACATATATTTTGGTCCTACAAATCTTACACACATCCATCCATCCATTTTCTACCGCTTGTCCCTTTTGGGGACGCAATACCCTATAATGACAATGTGAAAAAGGAAATGTTTGCAAATGTATTTAAAAATTTAAAACTAAGAAATCTTAGTTTTTTATATTTAACAAATGTGCAAAAAGTCCTAAAAAACGTTTTCACATTTTCATTATGGGATATTGTGTGTAGAATTTTGAGGACAAAAATAAATGTATTCCATTTTGGAATAAGGCTGCAAAATTACAAAAAGGAAAAAAAAGTGAAGCGTTGTGAATACTTTCTGAATGCACTGTACAGGCGAGGCATGTGTTCAAATGTTTGTTAGTACAATCCCCTGAACAACTCACGCACTCACGCATGTGCACGTATGTGCACGCATACACACAGAACGCACTGTGTAGGTTTATATGTGCACTTCAAATGTCACTGTAGAGGAGAGATTGCACTACAGTCTGATACAGTAAACCCCCGTCCTGCTGTACAGACACTGTTGGGAAACACTGGTACAATATTATTATAATTTGGCTTAACATGAAGACGATGGTTGGCTGACTAATAAATAAAATAAAATCAAAAATAATCAAAAAACAATTGACAGTTTTTAATTTGTATTTTTAGTAAGGTAATAAAGTAGTGAAAGTTAAAAAAAACAATACAACTAAATAAATAAATAATTAAGAACAAAAGGTCAGTAAACCATGAAAAAGGTAAGCGAACACAAAAATGGGGACACATTTAGTCAATTTGTAAAGACAATTCAGATTAAAAATCCGGAATCTGACAATAGTTGTTAATCCGACACTACGTTAATCCGCTTTATTGGCAATGCAGAGGTGCTTTTGAGAAAGGTCCCAATCTCGAAACATTTCAGGGAAGCAACATTATGGCAAGGAAAATGTGATGTCTCTCCATGCAGTCGATTGACTGCTTATGTGATGTAATGTATGCAACACAATTATACACCGAAGTGACAAGAGAATGTCCCATTGCGGTTTAAAATAATATTTTCAAAATGTAAAATGCCAACATTTACCTGAGATTGACAAGTTCCTCCACAGTATTGACCAACTCCTCTGAAAGATCCACATTGTAGAGAACAAGAGATGCTAGTCTGTCTTTCCACTGAGTTAGAAAAGCTGTTCCCAGTAAGTGAACATTAGACAGATCTAGTGAGCTGAGTGACTTCAAGGGTTTAAGCAGGTTTTCCGCATCCACCTCATCTGGTAGGCCACCCAGGTTGAGCAATCGTAGGCGGTTGAACCCCTGGAAGTTAAAGTCAGTCTCTACTGCTTGCCTAGAAACAGGGCTCTCCCCCTCATCCTCAGTATCTTCATTGAAGGCAAGTGGGGCACCGCCCTTCCTGTAGAAGATGAGACTGCAGCCAAAAAGACAAAGGGAGACCAACGTCTCACGGAAGCATGTCAATGTTTTTAGGCTGCGGGATGACAAACTGTTGCAGTAGCTAAGATGAAGCTCAATCAGGTCCTGCAAAAACACACAATGGCATTGGCATTATTTTACCTTCAAATACATGGTCACAGATGGTGGTTATTTTTTTTTGGTTTTTGGACACACATAGCAAATTACCATATTAAGGAACATGATATGATTACGTTTACACCATTCAACATGTCAAAAAACAGAGTAGGAAAAACCATAATTTATTTAATCCTATCCCGTTTGTATGGCTATTGCAGAAAATCCATGTTGACAGTTGTTCATGTGTTAACATTTCGACATTAAAAAGTGTGTTTACTTCCAGTGTTTAATTGTCACCATTTCCTAACAGGTAGAGAAAATAGCAATTGTGTAGAAACAGATAGATCTTACGCAGTGACAAAAGAAATAAAAGAAGGAAACATGTTTAGAAGAATACACAATAGGGAAATAGGAGTAAAAACTATCAGAATATAACTCGTGCATTAAAGGAAGAAGCAGATAACTATAAAGTAAATAAAACTAAAAAGGATAAATAAATAAATATCTTGACGGAAACATATGATTCATAAACTAGAAAAGCACACAGAGAGCGAAACATATGATTCATAAACTAGAAAAGCACACAGAGCACAGACCTCTGCCAGGCCCAATGTACTGATAGCAAATAATCTTTCGACTTCTTTTTATAAAATCCAACCTCTAAAAGAGTGTCCAAGAAACTAAATTAAATTCTCAATTTCATCAGGTTGTCAAGCCAAAACAATGATGGTGGATGTCATTTATACTCATGCCAATCTTTATTATTGAAAATGTTTATGATGAAAAAGATGTCCTATTAGGGGTGCAGGAAAAAAATCTGAATGGTGATTTTTATTTATTACCAATATAAATCGATTTAAAACTTTCAAGAATCTACCGGTATTTATTAAAATACCTTTTTTTTAGGCCATCTCAGCACTCGTGCTCGTTCACATAATAGGTCAGTAGCCAAGCGGACCTTTTGTAACCTGGAACTTGTGTTATACATGTTTTACATTAATTATTTTCCCCCCAAATATGATTAGCACCACTAAATTGGCCCTAGTGTGTGAATGTGAGTGTGAATGGTTGTTTGTCTATCTGTGTTGGCCCTGTGATGAGGTGACAACTTGTCCAGGGTGTAATTTATCCCTGGACTGTTTGGTCCATATTGGCCCACTACAATCCACTTCACAGATAATGTACCAACTCCTCTCATTGATGTACAAAACCCAAAACCAGTGAAGTTGGCCCTTTGTCTAAATCGTAAATAAAAACAGAATACAGTGATTTGCAAATTTAGATTTTTTTTTTTGCAAATAATAATTAACTTAGAATTTAATGGCAGCAACACATTGCAAAAAAGTTGGCACATGGGCATATTTACCACTGTGTTACATGGCCTTTCCTTTTAACAACACTCAGTAAACGTTTGGGAACTGAGGAGACCAATTTTTGAAGCTTTTCAGGTAGAAGTCTTTCCCATTCTTGCTTGATGTACAGCTGAATTTGTTCAACAGTCCGGGGTCTCCGTTGTCGTATTTTACGCTTCATAATGCGCCACACATTTTCAATGGGAGACACGTCTGGACTACAAGCAGGTCAGTCTAGTACCCCCACTTTTTTAATACGAAGCCACGCTGTTGTAACACATGCAGAATGTGGCTTGGCATTGTCTTGCTGAAATAAGCAAAAAAAGACGTTGCTCGGATGGCAACATATGTTGTTACAAAACCTGTATGTACCTTTCAGCATTATAGGTGTCTTCACAGATGTGTAAGTTACCCATGTCTTGGGCACTAATACACGTCCACAGTTTCCAAAAACAATTTGAAATGTGGACTCGTCAGACCACAAAACACTTTTCCACTTTGCATCAGTCCATCTTAGATGAGCTCAGGTCCAGCGAAGCCGGCGGCGTTTCTGGGTGTTGTTGAAGAATGGCTTTCGCTTTGCATAGTAGAGTTCTAACTAGCACTTACAGATGTAGCAACGAACTGTAGTTACTGACAGTGGTTTTCTGAAGTGTTCCTGAGCCCATGTGGTGATATCCTTTACACACTGATGTCAGTTTTCGATGCAGTACCGCCTGAGGGATCGAAGGTCACGGGCATTCAATGTTGTTTATTAGCCTTGCCGCTTATGTACAGTGATTTCTCCAGATTCTCCAAACCTTTTGATGATATTACGGACCGTAGATGATGAAATCCCTAAATTCCTTGCAATAGCTCGTTGAGAAATGTTGTTCTTTAACTGTTGGACAATTGGCTCATGCATTTGTTCACAAAGCGGTGACCCTCGCCCCATCCTTGTTTGTGAATGACTGAGCATTTCATGGAAGCTGCTTTTATACCTAATCATGGCACCCACCTGTTCCTAGTTAGCTTGTTCACCTGTGGGATGTTCCAAATAAGTGTTTGATGAGCATTCATCAACTTTTTCAGTCTTTTTGCCACTTGTGCCAGCTTTTTTTAAACATGTTGCAGGCATCAAAATTCCAAATGAGCTAATATTTGCAAAAAATAGCAAAGTTTACGAGTTCGACCGTTAAGTATCTTGTTGTTGCAGTTTATTCAACTGAATATAGGTTGAAAAGGATTTGCAAATCATTGTACTCTGTTTTTATTTACGATTTACACAACATACCAACTTCACTGGTTTTGAGTTGTGTACACAGTGGCTTGTCCCCACAATGATCAAGGCACAGGGAGTGGCCAGCCACTCCAACATGTGTGCTCAATTCCTAGTTGATTGGGCTGTGCAAAAGAAATGTGCTTGGATTAAAGTATGCACACACTTTAAATATGTCTGAATTTTTTTGTGCGTACAACGTTTACTGGATATTAGCGTAAACAATATTTTAGTAAGAAATCCATGCGAGTATTAATACATGAGGCACCTGGGCTAGCCTGGGAGAGTTATCGTGGTTATCAAAGCAAAAGCAGAGCAAAAAATAAACAACCGTCCATGATCGACGCATTTTTGATCGGGCCAGCTGCCAAAGGTCATTCCTGCTAACTGGCTGCCTCTAATTACCAATCACATCCATGCATGCACGCATGTAGACGCAAAATGAAATGTTACTGTAAATAAGACGAAGATTAACACAATTCCTGCATGCTAGCCAACCAGCTAAACCGCGGTGTGCAAATCCAAGAGCTATTTCCAACCAGATGGAGGGGCAAGGGGGCGGGCCAAACACACATGAGCAAGAAACGGCAGCCCAAAAGACCCACTTGATGACCTTGTGGGCTGTCTTAAGACAAGCTTCAGGGCTTGAGCAATCGTTCCAGGATTTAACTGGAGTTTTTTATGATTTTGCAGCCTAAAATGCGGAAATTTTTCAGTAAGTTTCTGCAAAAGATGTTTTAAGGCTTATTTTTATCACAAACACTTAATCAACCTGAAATCTTATGAATTTGTTAGCAATGTTGTAAATGTTTATTGTAACTTTAACTTCAAAAAGCACAGGATGTCAACAAAAAATGGAAAACAAATACTGTATTGATGTTTTACTCATTTTATACCGCAGACTCCAAGTAGACACTAGATGGCAGTTAAAGGAGATACTTAGAGCTCATAGTCAAAATACTGTACTGTTTTAGTTTAATAAAACCAATAATAGTAATAATTACTTAGAATTATAGAAATAAACACCACCAAAGACTTCCTTACTGTCCGCTAGTTCAGCAATGCAAATATAAATGTGTTTTAATTGTCTTACCTTGGATAAATAAATAATAAATTAATATATATATACTGTACATATAAACTAGGAAGTGAACACACCAGTGTGTTGCCAAATATTTCAATACTACACTACGCAAGGGCTCCGCGTTTTAGGCGGGAACCATTGCTTTAAACTATGGGGGAGGATGACAATTGTGTTGTTTGAGCAATAAAGAGTTGATATACTGTTACACGTTACTGTTTCTGCTTCGCCTACACAAAAAACAAACGTAAGTTGGATAAGACATGACGTGCGTGTTTGACAAATTTGTTGGGCAAAATGTGCGAGGAGTTGCGGGCATTGGACAAAGCTGCAAGGCTGCACATAATTTGCAGGGACTGGTTGAATTTACGTTAATTTGGTTTGCTGACAACATCGCAAAATCCTGGAGGGACTGCCTTGAGACTGACTTGTCTATTCAATATTGTATAAAGTACGGCTGCACAATCAATCAAATTTTAATCACAATCACAATTTTGGCTGCCACATGTCACGAGGGAGGTGCTGGATATTGAGTCCGAGTGGACCATGTTCCGCACCTCTATTGTCGAGGCGGCTGATTGGAGCTGTGGCCGCAAGGTAGTTGGTGACTGTCGTGGCGGTAATCCTAGAACCCGCTGGTGGACACCAGCGGTGAGGGATGCCGTCAAGCTGAAGAAAGAGTCCTATCGGGCTCTTTTGGCTCATAGGACTCCGGAGGCAGCGGACGGGTACCGACAGGCCAAGTGGTGTGCGGCTTCTGCGGTCGCGAAGGCAAAAACTCAGACATGGGCGGAGTTCGGGGAAGCCATGGAAAACGACTTCGGGACGGCTTCGAAGCGATTCTGGACTACCATACGCCACCCCAGGAAGGGGAATGAGTGCACGGTCAACACCGTGTATGGTGAGGATGGTGTTCTGCTGACCTCGACTGCAGATGATGTGGATCGGTGGAGGGAATACTTCGAAGACCTCCTTAATCCCACCAACACGTCTTCCTTTGAGGAAGCAGTTCCTGGGCAATCTGTGGTGGGCTCTCCTATTTCTGTTGCCGAGGTAGTTAAAAAACTCCTCGCTGGCAAGGCCCCGGGGGTGGATGAGATCCGCCCGGAGTTCCTCAAGGCTCTGGATGCTGTGGGGCTGTCTTGGTTGACAAGACTCTGCAACATCCCGTGGACATCGGGGGCAGTACCTCTGGATTGGCAGACCGGGGTGGTGGTTCCTCTCTTTAAGAAGGGGAACCGGAGGGTGTGTTCCAACTATCGTGGGATCACACTCCTCAGCCTTCCCGGTAAGGTCTATTCAGGTGTACTGGAGAGGAGGCTACGCCGGATAGTCGAACCTCAGATTCAGGAGGAACAGTGCGGTTTTCGTACTGGTCATGGAACTGTGGACCAGCTCTATACCTTCGGCAGGGTCCTTGAGGGTGCATGGGAGTTTGCCCAACCAGTCTACATGTGCTTTGTGGACTTGGAGAAGGCATTCGACCGTGTTCCTCGAGAAGTACCGTGGGGAGTGCTCAGAGAGTATGGGGTATCGGACTGTCTGATTGTGGCGGTCCGCTCCCTGTACGATCAGTGTCAGAGCTTGGTCTGCATTGCCGGCAGTAAGTCGGACACGTTTCCAGTGAGGGTTGGACTCCGCCAGGGCTGCCCTTTGTCACTGATTCTGTTCATAACTTTTATGGACAGAATTTCTAGGCGCAGTCAGGGCGTTGAGGGGATCCGGTTTGGTGGCTGCAGGATTAGGTCTCTGCTTTTTGCAGATGATGTGGTCCTCATGGCTTCATCTGACCAGGATCTTCAGCTCTCACTGGATTGAGTGTGAAGCGACTGGAATGAGAATCAGCACGTCCAAGTCCGAGTCCATGGTTCTCGCCCGGAAAAGGGTGGAGTGCCATCTCCGGGTTGGGGAGGAGATCTTGCCCCAAGTGGAGCAGTTCAAGTACCTCAGAGTCTTGTTCACGAGTGAGGGAAGAGTGGATCGTGAGATCGACAGGCGGATCGGTGCAGAGTCTTCAGTAATGCGGACGCTGTATCGATCCGTTGTGGTGAAGAAGGAGCTGAGCCGGAAGGCAAAGCTCTCAATTTACCGGTCGATCTACGTTCCCATCCTCACCTATGGTCATGAGCTTTGGGTTATGACTGAAAGGACAAGATCACGGGTATAAGCGGCCGAAATGAGTTTCCCCCGCCGAGTGGCGGGGCTCTCCCTTAGAGATAGGGTGAGAAGCTCTGTCATCCGGGGTGAGCTCAAAGTTAAGCCGCTGCTCCTCCACATCGAGAGGAGCCAGATGAGGTGGTTCGGGCATCTGGTCAGAATGCCACCCGAACGCCTCCCCAGGGAGGTGTTGAGGGCACATCCGACCGGTAGGAGGCCACGGGGAAGGCCCAGGACACGTTGGGAAGACTATGTCTCCAAGCTGGCCTGGGAACGCCTCGGGATCCCCCGGGAAGAGCTGGACGAAGTGGCTGGGGAGAGGGAAGTCTGGGCTTCCCCGCTTAGGCTGCTGCCCCCGCGACCCGACCTCAGATAAGCGGAAGAAGATGGAAGGATGGATGGAGTTTAAGAAAAACTATATCGAGATATACTTTTTCGTCCATATCGCCCAGCCCTAATAGTGATAAAATAATGGTGATTATAACTTTGGCCATAATTGGGCAGCCCTAGCGTAATATTGTTTTAAGACAGTCAAAATTGCAGTGGAACAAAACTGCCTTTTGAAAGACCGCAGGGGACATATTTGTACAGTATAATCATTCCACGCTTCAAAAAGAATGTCAAAAATATGACATTCATGCCTAGAATATAGTGAGGGTATGTTACCTCTGGCCACATTTATGTTAATCTCTGGACACAATATGTGGCAGGATGGAATAAATCCTTTGACACTGTGAGTTACTGTGCTTGTAAATACTGCTTGATTACCCATATAATTCATTATGAAAACAGATCTTAATTTGCTTAAAAAGCCCTCTACCTGTTTTCTAATGGCTTCCAAGTCTCTGTCACAGACAATATCTTCCTTCAGCTGTATCCTGGTCAGTCTGGTGCTCCGTGGGTCTGCAAAAAGTTGGAAGAAGCTCTCCTTTGGTTCGAAGTTACTGTCTGTGTGGACCAGGTCCATGTATCTGTGGAAACAAACCAAGCACAGAGCATCAATAGAAGAATCAGATCTGCTATAATAACCCTTGAGTGGAAAATGTTGATTAAACTAATTACATACACGTTAACCAATTTGTCACAGATTTCACTCGGAAGAAAGATGTCCGAGCGCAGGCAAAGCTTATTCCTCAAACCCTGATAGCACATTGTCTTTTTCAGGTTCCTCAAGCAGAATACGGTTGCCAAAGTCATGAGGCTGTCTGGGTTGTCTCCTGCTTTGGCTGCCATGTTTGCCTCTTCGGTAGCTCAGATCCAACACTTGGCAGCGCAGGGAACCTGAAGAATAGAAGTTGAACAGTGAGCAAACTTTTTTTTTTTAACTCACTGCATGTATTTTAAGATTGTATGACTTAAAGCAGGGGTCCCCAAACTACGGCCCGCGGGCCGGATCCGGCCCCCCAGCATCCAAAATCCGGCCCACAGAAAGTCCCAAGTTAATTTATTATTTTTTTTTATCTTTCTTTCTAATCCATTTTCTACCGCTTGTTACTCTTGGTCTCTCCTAGCCGCTCAGGCAAATCATATTGTCTAAAAATTAATTTTCCCATCCATAACATGACAATGTTAAATGTTGATGATCATCAATGTTAATTTATGTTAAATGACAAAACGGATTATAAAGACAAATGTATATATATATACATATATATATATACAGCCTGGCCCCCGGCCAAATTTTTTTAACCCAATGAGGCCCCTGAGTCAAAAAGTTTGGGGAACCCTGACTTAAAGTCTTTACTACTCCCAAACATTTTTGACATATCAACATGAGTCAATAAATGTATATTTAAACACAAGGCTGCTTTACTGGGACACTTGACATTGCAAACACAAATTCAGGTGACAAGTCCTATATTATTATGCATTATACACTATATTGCCGAAAGTATTTGGCCACCCATCCAAATGATCAGAATCAGGTGTCCTAATCACTTGGCCCGGCCACAGGTGTATAAAATCAATCACTTAGGCATGGAGACGGTTTCTACAAACATTTGTGAAAGAATGGGCCGCACTCAGGAGCTCAGTGATTTCCAGTGTGGAACTGTCATAGGATGCCACCTGTGCAACAAATCCAGTCGTGAAATGTCCTTGCTCCTAAATATTCCAAAGTCAACTGTCAGCTTTATTATAAGAAAATGGAAGAGTTTGGGAACAACAGCAACTCAGCCACGAAGAGATAGGCCACGTAAACTGACAGAGAGGGGTCAGCAGATGCTGAAGCGCATAGTGCAAAGACTTTCTGCACAGTCAGTTGCTACAGAGCTCCAAACTTCATGTGACCTTCCTATTAGCCCAAGTACAGTACGCAGAGAGCTTCATGGAATGGGTTTCCATGGCCGAGCAGCTGCATCTAAGCCATACATCACCAAGTCCAATGCAAAGCATCGGATGCAGTGGTGTAAAGCACATCGCTACTGGACTCTAGAGCATTTCGGACTGCACTGTGCCGAGTGTGAAATTTGGTGGAGAAGGAATTATGGTGTGGAGTTGTTTTTCAGGAGTTGGGCTTGGCCCCTTAGTTCCAGTGAAAGGCCCTTTGGACGCTCCAGGATACCAAAACATTTTGGACAATTCCATGCTCCCAACCTTGTGGGAACAGTTTGGAGAGGGCCCCTTCCTCTTCCAACATGACTGTGCACTAGTGCACAAAGCAAGGTCCATAAAGACATGGATGACAGAGTCTGGTGTGGATGAACTTGACTGGCCTGCACAGAGTCCTGACCTGAACTCGATAGAACACCTTTGAGATTAATTAGAATGGAGACTG
This sequence comes from Entelurus aequoreus, assembly GCF_033978785.1. Lineage (NCBI taxonomy): Eukaryota > Metazoa > Chordata > Actinopteri > Syngnathiformes > Syngnathidae > Entelurus > Entelurus aequoreus. Next base: position 30,884,062 of record NC_084751.1, on the reverse strand, counting down.
AGACCAACATCAGTGTGTGACCTCACCAATGCGCTTTTGGAAGAATGGTGGAAAATTCCTATAAACACACTCCGCAACCTTGTGGACAGCCTTCCCAGAAGAGTTGACGCTGTAATAGCTGCAAAAGGTGGGCCTGACATCATATTGAACCCTATGGGTTAGGAATGGGATGGCACTTCAAGTTCATATGTGAGTCAAGGCAGGTGGCCAAATACGTTTGGCAATATAGTGTATATTGCACATAAAAACATAGAAATAATCACAATCAAACCTCAAGAGACAAGTCATTTGAAAGGACCTTTGGACGCTCCAGGATACCAAAACATTTTGGACAATTCCATGCTCCCAACCTTGTGGGAACAGTTTGGAGAGGGCCCCTTCCTCTTCCAACATGACTGTGCACTAGTGCACAAAGCAAGGTCCATAAAGACATGGATGACAGAGTCTGGTGTGGATGAACTTGACTGGCCTGCACAGAGCCCTGACCTGAACTCGATAGAACACCTTTGAGATTAATTAGAATGGAGACTGAGACCAACATCAGTGTGTGACCTCACCAATGCGCTTTTGGAAGAATGGTGGAAAATTCCTATAAACACACTCCGCAACCTTGTGGACAGCCTTCCCAGAAGAGTTGACGCTGTAATAGCTGCAAAAGGTGGACCGACATCATATTGAACCCTATGGGTTAGGAATGGGATGGCACTTCAAGTTCATATGTGAGTCAAGGCATGTGGCCAAATACGTTTGGCAATATAGTGTATATTGCACATAAAAACATAGAAATAATCACAATCAAACCTCAAGAGACAAGTCATTTGAAAGGACATTTGGACGCTCCAGGATACCAAAACATTTTGGACAATTCCATGCTCCCAACCTTGTGGGAACAGTTTGGAGAGGGCCCCTTCCTCTTCCAACATGACTGTGCACTAGTGCACAAAGCAAGGTCCATAAAGACATGGATGACAGAGTCTGGTGTGGATGAACTTGACTGGCCTGCACAGAGTCCTGACCTGAACTCGATAGAACACCTTTGAGATTAATTAGAACGGAGACTGAGACCAACATCAGTGTGTGACCTCACCAATGCGCTTTTGGAAGAATGGTGGAAAATTCCTATAAACACACTCCGCAACCTTGTGGACAGCCTTCCCAGAAGAGTTGACGCTGTAATAGCTGCAAAAGGTGGGCCTGACATCATATTGAACCCTATGGGTTAGGAATGGGATGGCACTTCAAGTTCATATGTGAGTCAAGGCAGGTGGCCAAATACGTTTGGCAATATAGTGTATATTGCACATAAAAACATAGAAATAATCACAATCAAACCTCAAGAGACAAGTCATTTGAAAGGACCTTTGGACGCTCCAGGATACCAAAACATTTTGGACAATTCCATGCTCCCAACCTTGTGGGAACAGTTTGGAGAGGGCCCCTTCCTCTTCCAACATGACTGTGCACTAGTGCACAAAGCAAGGTCCATAAAGACATGGATGACAGAGTCTGGTGTGGATGAACTTGACTGGCCTGCACAGAGCCCTGACCTGAACTCGATAGAACACCTTTGAGATTAATTAGAATGGAGACTGAGACCAACATCAGTGTGTGACCTCACCAATGCGCTTTTGGAAGAATGGTGGAAAATTCCTATAAACACACTCCGCAACCTTGTGGACAGCCTTCCCAGAAGAGTTGACGCTGTAATAGCTGCAAAAGGTGGACCGACATCATATTGAACCCTATGGGTTAGGAATGGGATGGCACTTCAAGTTCATATGTGAGTCAAGGCATGTGGCCAAATACGTTTGGCAATATAGTGTATATTGCACATAAAAACATAGAAATAATCACAATCAAACCTCAAGAGACAAGTCATTTGAAAGGACATTTGGACGCTCCAGGATACCAAAACATTTTGGACAATTCCATGCTCCCAACCTTGTGGGAACAGTTTGGAGAGGGCCCCTTCCTCTTCCAACATGACTGTGCACTAGTGCACAAAGCAAGGTCCATAAAGACATGGATGACAGAGTCTGGTGTGGATGAACTTGACTGGCCTGCACAGAGTCCTGACCTGAACTCGATAGAACACCTTTGAGATTAATTAGAACGGAGACTGAGACCAACATCAGTGTGTGACCTCACCAATGCGCTTTTGGAAGAATGGTGGAAAATTCCTATAAACACACTCCGCAACCTTGTGGACAGCCTTCCCAGAAGAGTTGACGCTGTAATAGCTGCAAAAGGTGGGCCTGACATCATATTGAACCCTATGGGTTAGGAATGGGATGGCACTTCAAGTTCATATGTGAGTCAAGGCAGGTGGCCAAATACGTTTGGCAATATAGTGTATATTGCACATAAAAACATAGAAATAATCACAATCAAACCTCAAGAGACAAGTCATTTGAAAGGACCTTTGGACGCTCCAGGATACCAAAACATTTTGGACAATTCCATGCTCCCAACCTTGTGGGAACAGTTTGGAGAGGGCCCCTTCCTCTTCCAACATGACTGTGCACTAGTGCACAAAGCAAGGTCCATAAAGACATGGATGACAGAGTCTGGTGTGGATGAACTTGACTGGCCTGCACAGAGCCCTGACCTGAACTCGATAGAACACCTTTGAGATTAGTTAGAATGGAGACTGAGACCAACATCAGTGTGTGACCTCACCAATGCGCTTTTGGAAGAATGGTGGAAAATTCCTATAAACACACTCCGCAACCTTGTGGACAGCCTTCCCAGAAGAGTTGACGCTGTAATAGCTGCAAAAGGTGGACCGACATCATATTGAACCCTATGGGTTAGGAATGGGATGGCACTTCAAGTTCATATGTGAGTCAAGGCATGTGGCCAAATACGTTTGGCAATATAGTGTATATTGCACATAAAAACATAGAAATAATCACAATCAAACCTCAAGAGACAAGTCATTTGAAAGGACATTTGGACGCTCCAGGATACCAAAACATTTTGGACAATTCCATGCTCCCAACCTTGTGGGAACAGTTTGGAGAGGGCCCCTTCCTCTTCCAACATGACTGTGCACTAGTGCACAAAGCAAGGTCCATAAAGACATGGATGACAGAGTCTGGTGTGGATGAACTTGACTGGCCTGCACAGAGTCCTGACCTGAACTCGATAGAACACCTTTGAGATTAATTAGAACGGAGACTGAGACCAACATCAGTGTGTGACCTCACCAATGCGCTTTTGGAAGAATGGTGGAAAATTCCTATAAACACACTCCGCAACCTTGTGGACAGCCTTCCCAGAAGAGTTGACGCTGTAATAGCTGCAAAAGGTGGGCCTGACATCATATTGAACCCTATGGGTTAGGAATGGGATGGCACTTCAAGTTCATATGTGAGTCAAGGCAGGTGGCCAAATACGTTTGGCAATATAGTGTATATTGCACATAAAAACATAGAAATAATCACAATCAAACCTCAAGAGACAAGTCATTTGACGAAATCCCAAAAGCGCATCCAATTGCAAACACTACAAAAAACCATATTAGCACACTCGCTGGCTGTTGGCTACTTGACAACTTGTACAAACAACAAAACATATTTGCGTAACATTGTGCAAACAAAATAGTTCTGCTGCTTCCATCCATCCATCCATTTTCTAGCGTCGAGCCTAAATAAACAACGCATGAAGAAAAAATAAGTTGTTAGCAATATAGCGAGGAGTCCTGTGACAAGCAAGCCACTTAGCGATACACTACAGCAATTTAATCAAATAACACCAACACTAAATAACCAGATAGTACGTAGCAGCAAATGCGTACCTACTTGGTTCACAATTAGCCCACAATACCTGTGAGTAGAACTTGTTTGTGTAAGTTATGCTTCCAGTAGCCGGTAGGGCACATCAGCGGTGTGTTGCAGGTTATGTTAGCTGTCGGGCTAGCGATGACTTTCCCTGCAATGTTAGCAAACTTAGCCGATGTGGCTAACACGCTACGTACAAACCAGCGTGGAAACACCGCTAACAGTCAAGTCAGTGCTGTGTACGCAGACGAGCCATCGTGGAGTGCTCTACCTTAGCTTTCGCCAAGGTGTTACGTCTTGATAACAGCGATAAATGGAGTTATTATCACCCAGTCGTCGTTCAATCTGATGTATTGGTTTTCGGGTCTGATGTCAACAAACAGACTCCTCCCACTTCTACTACGACTTGTCCCTTCCGCTTGTCCCTCTTCCTCGCCTCACATCGCTGGGAATGACAGCAAGTGCCACAAATACAACCAGGTAGTTATTTCTGTTTCATGAGGGGGGAAATATATACAATTCTCCTTTAAAATAAAACACTAATGGACCATTTGCGTTCCTGGGAAATAAAATGTATAAATCCAACATAAATGTACTGCAATTTTGTTTTCATTAGGCTAGTGCGGGGCGGTCAGCAACCCGCGGCTCTCTCGCCCTAAAAAAGGATTGAAAATGGAAAAAGATTTTAGTATGTTTTTTGTTTGAGGACAAACATGACACGAACCTTCCCAATTGTTATAAAGCCCACTGTTTAATAAGAGTATTTGGTGAACATTGTTTTGTCCTACTAATTTCGGCGCTTCATGAACTCACCATAGTGTGGACTGTGATTGATTGATTGATTGATTGATTGATTGATTGATTGATTGATTGATTGATTGAAACTTTTATTAGTAGATTGCGAAGGAAGAGAATTACAGATGTCTGATAATGGGTTTTTTGCCGATATTCCGATATTGTCCAACTCTTAATTACCGATTCCGATATCAACCGATACCGATATATACAGTCGTGGAATTAACACATTATTATGCCTAATTTTGTTGTGATGCCCTGCTGGATGCATTAAACAATGTAACAAGGTTTTCCAAAATAAATCAACTCAAGTTATGGAAAAAAATGCCAACATGGCACTGCCATATTTATTATTGAAGTCACAAAGTGCTTTTTTAAAAAAAACTAGCCTCAAAACAGCAGCTTGGAATTTGGGACATGCTCTCTCTGAGAGAGCATGAGGAGGTTGAGATGGGCGGGGACGGAGGGGAGCGGGGGGTGTATATTGTAGCGTCCCAGAAGAGTTAGTGCTGCAAGGGGTTCTGGGTATTTGTTCTGTTGTGTTTATGTTGTGTTACGGTGCGGATGTTCTCCCGAAATGTGTTTGTCATTCTTGTTTGGTGTGGGTTCACAGTGTGGCGCATATTTGTAACAGTGTTAAAGTAGTTTATACGGCCACCCTCAGTGTGACCTGAATGGCTGTTGACCAAATATGCCTTGCATTCACTTGTGTGTGTGAAAAGCCGTAGATATTATGTGATTGGGCCGGCACGCAAAGGCAGTGCCTTTAAGGTTTATTGGCGTTTTGTACTTCTCCCTGCGTCCGTGTACCACTCCGTACAGCGGCGTTTTAAAAACTAATTAATTTTACTTTTTGAAACCAATACCGATCATTTCCGATACTACATTTTAAAGCATTTATCGGCCAATAATATCGGCAGTCCGATATTATCGGACATCTCTAAAGAGAATACATTATATGAAACAGGACAGTTTACACAGTACAGCACATATTCCGTACAATTGACCACTAAAAGGTAACACCCCAATACGTTTTTCAACTTGTTTAAGTCGGGGTCCAAGTAAATCAATTAATGGTACAAATATATACTATCAGCATAATACTGTCATCACACAAGTTAATCATCAGACTATATACATTGAATTATGTACATTATTTACATTATTTACAATCCGGGGGGTGAGATGTGGAGGGGGGTGATATCAGCACTTCAGTCATCAACAATTGCATCATCTGAGAAATGGACATTGAAACAGTGTAGGTCTGACTTGGTAGGATATGTACAGCGACCAGTGAGCATAGTGAGTTCAGAAAGCATAAGAACAAGTATATACATTTGATTATTTACAATCCGGGGAGGTGGGATGCGGTGGGGGGAGGGTGTTAGTCTAGGGTTAAAGTTGCCTCGAGGTGTTCTTTTTGTGCGGTTTTGAAGGAGGATAGAGATGCACTTTCTTTTACACCTGTTGGGAGTGCATTCCATATTGATGTGGCATAGAAGGAGAATGAGTTAAGACCTTTGTTAGATCGGAATCTGGTGTTGGGGTTATGGCGGTCATATACGTTATGGAAGTAGTTTGACATGAACTTCGGTATCAGGGAGGTGTAGCGGATTTTATAGACTAGGCTCAGTGCAAGTTGTTTTACTCTGTCCTCCACCCTGAGCCAGCCCACTTTGGAGAAGTGGGTAGGAGTGAGGTGGGATCTGGGGTGGAGGTCTAAAAGTAATCTGACTAGCTTGTTCTGGGATGTTTGGATTTTAGATTTGAGGGTTTTGGAGGTGCAAGGGTACCAGGAGGTGCAAGCGTAATCGGAAAAGGGTTGAACGAGAGTTCCCGCTAAAATCTTCATCTTGCTTTTGTTGACCAGAGAGGAGATTCTGGAGAGAAATCTCGTTCGTTGGTTGACCTTTTTGATTACCTTGGTTGCCATTTTATCACAGGAAAGATTAGCCTCTAGAAGGGAACCTAGGTAGGTGACCTCATCTTTCCTGGTGATAACAATGTCACCCACTTTTATAGTGAAGTCACTGAATTTCTTAAGGTTGATTTGGGACCCAAATAGGATGGATTCCGTTTTACCCAAGTGTATGGATAGTTTATTGTCAGCGAGCCAGGTGCAAATACTACGGAGTTCAGCACTGAGGATCTTTTCCACCTGTGACTAGTCTTTGCCGGATACCAGCAGGGCCGAGTCATCCGCAAACAGGAACAATTCACAGTCGCATGCTGATGACATGTCATTAACGTATATTAGGAACAGTAAAGGCCCTAATATACTGCCTTGGGGGACTCCACAGCTTACTGAGAGGGGGAGGGGGCGGGGGGGCACGGTACCATTCACCTCTACCACCTGTTTCCTCCCCTCCAAGTAAGATTGCATCCAGCTCGATGAGGTTTTATCAAATCCGATTGCTCTGAGCTTATCTAACAGTATAGCATGGTTAACGGTGTCAAAGGCATTCTGAAGGTCCAGCATGACCATGCCGCAGTATCTGCCCGCGTCCACCTCATGTATGATGTGGTCGGTCAGATAGAGAAGGCATGTGTCAGTGGAGTGGTTAGTTCTGAAGCCGGATTGGAATTTGTACATGAGTTTATTAGTGGCAAGGTATCTATCGACCTGTTCATAATTTATTTTTTCCACTACTTTCGAAATGGAACTGAGAATAGAAACAGGTCTGTAGTTACCAGGTTCTAATTTGCTTCCTTTTTTTTAAAAAGGGGATTTACTCTTGCTATCTTGAAATGTTTTGGTACTTCGCCTTGTTTAAAGGCCTACTGAAATGAAATTTTGTTATTTAAACGGGCATAGCAGGTCCATTCTATGTGTCATACTTAATCATTTCGCGATATTGCCATATTTTTGCTGAAAGGATTTAGTAGAGAACATCGACGATAAAGTTGAACCTTGTTTTTAATGACTACTGCTGCAAACCAAATTGCCCCTCTGGGACAATAAAGATTTTCTAAGTCTAAGTCTAAGTTCGCAACTTTTGGTCGCTGATAAAAAAGCCTTGGCTGTACCGGAAGTAGCGTGACGTCACAGCTTGTGGAGCTCCTCACATCTGCCCATTGTTTACAATCATGGACACCAGCAGCGAGAGTGATTCGGACCGAGAAAGCGTCGATTACCCCATTAATTTGAGCGAGGATGAAAGATTCGTGGATGAGGAAAGTGAGAGTGAAGGATTAGAGGGCAGTGGAAGCGATTCAGAAAGGGAAGATGCTGTGAGAGGCGGGTGGGACCTGATATTCAGCTGGGAATGACTAAAACAGTAAATAAACACAAGACATATATATACTCTATTAGCCACAACACAACCAGGCTTATATTTAATATACCACAAATTAATCCGCATAACAAACACTTCCCCCCTCCCGTCCATACAACCCACCAATACAACTCAAACACCCGCACAACACACTCAATCCCACAGCCCAAAGTACCGTTCACCTCCGTAAAGTTCATACAGCACATATATTTCCCCAAAGTTACGTACGTGACACGCACATAGTGGCACGCACGTACGGGCAAGCGATCAAATGTTTGGAAGCCAAAGCTGCGTACTCACGGTAGCGCGTCTGCTATCCAACTCAAAGTCCTCCTGGTTGTGTTGCTGCAGCCAGCTGCCAATACACCGATCCCACCTACAGCTTTCTTCTTTGCTGTCTTCATTGTTCATTAAACAAATTGCAAAAGATTCACCAACACAGATGTCCAGAATACTGTGGAATTTTGCGATGAATACAGACGACTTAATAGCTGGCCACAATGGTGTCCCAATATGTCCGCACAATCCGTGACGTCACGCGCAAATGTCATCATACCAAGACGTTTTCAGCAGAATATTTTGCGGGAAATTTAAAACTGCACTTTACTAATCTAACCCGGCCGTATTGGCATGTGTTGCAATGTTAAGATTTCATCATTGATATATAAACTATCAGACTGCGTGGTCGGTAGTAGTGGGTCTCAGTAGGCCTTTAATTGAGAGATTTATTATGTGTGTGATGATTGGAGCAATGGTGGTGGCACAGTCCCTGAGGAATCTGGAGGGGATATTGTCAAGGCCGGTGGCCTTGTTTGGGTGGAGCGCGCTCAATTTTTTAAGCACCACGTCAGCTGAGACCATTTCTAATTTGAAAACGTTGTTGATTACTCATAGCTTTCTGCAGTAGGCTTTACTGTGTTCTACACCAAAGCGACCAGAGTGGTGGGACAGCTTGTTGACTAGAGTTGTGGCTCTGCTGGTGAAAAAGTTGTTAAGTCTGCTTGCTACCTCCATTTTGTCTGTAATGAGGGAGTCGCCCTCCTTGATATGGATGTTGGTGAGTCTGGTTTTAAGTTTCTGGCTGCATCCAGGAAGCTGGTTGTTGAGAATTTTCCAGAGCTCACGTGGCTTATTTGTGTTTTCCTTCTATTTTGTCGTTAATGTAATTTTTTTTTAAGGATTTAGTCAGGTTGTTCGCCTTATTTCTTAATTTATTGCATGGCTTTTTGAGTGTTGTAAGGCGTGATTTGAGGTTGTTATTATTGGGTTGTTTATCTACTTCGGTTTTACACTTTAGGTATTCTGAGTATTTTCTGTCTCTGTCTTTTATGGCAGCTAATAGGTCCGGATTCATCCATGGTTCAGAGCGGGCTTTGATCCTGACTGTTCTCACGGGAGCCATATCATTTAGTATCGCTAGGAACGCTGTTTTGAAGTGATCCCAAGCATCATCGACCACGTTGCTCGTGAGCACAGGGGACCAGTCCCACTCGCCTAATTTAAGGTTGAAATTATCACTGGAGTATGTTTTAAGGGATCTTATTGGGCTTTCCCAATTCTTAGAAAGCCCACTGTTTAATATGAGTATTTGGTGAACATTGTTTTGTCCTACTAATTTCGGCACTTCATGAACTCACCATAGTGTGGACCGTGATTGATTGATTGATTGAAACTTTTATTAGTAGATTGCGAAGGAAGAGAATACATTACATGAAACAGTACAGTTTACACAGTACAGTACATATTCCGTACAATTGACCACTAAATGGTAACACCCGAATAAGTTTTTCAACTTGTTTAAGTCGGTGTCCACGTTAATGAATTCATGGTACAAATACATACTATCAGCATAATACAGTCATCATACAAGTTAATCATCAGAACAAGGACACCATAAAAGTGTAGCTCTCAGCTTCTTATGGTATGTACATCAAGCTGTAAACGTTGAGAGTTCAAAGAAGCAAAGAAAGAAAGAGTATATACATTGAATTATTTACAATCCGGGGGGGTGGGGTGGGGGGTGGGGGGATGTGGAGGGGGTTGGGGGGGGGGGGGGGTAGGTTAGGTTGCTATCAGCATATTGCAGTCATCATACAAGTTTATCATCTGTGACGCAAAAGTTTGTTTACATGTAAAATCTTCCACTCCTTTGTCTCATTTTGTCCACCAAAAGTTGTATGCTGTGCGTGAATACACAAAGATGCGCTTTGTTGATGTTCTTGACTTGTTGGAGTGCTAATCAGGCTATTTAGGCTAGCTGTATGTACATCAGTGGCCTTGTGGTTAGAGTGTCCGCCCTGAGATCGGTAGGTCGTGAGTTCAAACCCCGGCCGAGTCATACCATAGACAATAAAAATGGGACCCATTACCTCCCTGCCTGGCACTCAGCATCACGGGTTGGAATTGGGTGTTAAAGCACCAAAATGATTCCTGAGCGCGGCCACTGCTGCTGCTCACTGCTCCCCTCACCTCCCAGGGGGTGAACAACGGTATGGGTCAAATGCAGAGAGTAATTTCACCACACCTATTGTGTGTGTGACTATCATTGGTACTTTAGCTTTATATTGCATCATTATGCCTCGTTTATAGGTATATAGATAGAATAGAATGCCTTTTATTGTCACTATACACAGGTACAATGAGATTAAAAGCAACTCCAGTATCAGTGCGACAGTCTACAAATATGCAGAACATACTGTAGGAAGGAAAGAAAATACAAATAGTGCAAAAGGTGGTAAGGTGCACAGTCTGGTCCTGAGAACGAATGTTCTGACTGTGTTGTTTAAATATTATACTATATACATATATACAGGAAATACAAGAACCGAGACTCAGATTTCCCTCGCCCGGACGCGGGTCACCGGGGCCCCCCTCTGGAGCCAGGCCCAGAGTTGGGGCACGACGGCGAGCGCCTGGTGGCCGGGCCTGTCCCCATGGGGCCCGGCCGGGCACAGCCCGAAGAGGCAACGTGGGTCCCCCCTCCAATGGGCTCACCACCCATAGCAGGGGCCATAGAGGTCGGGTGCAATGTGAGCTGGGCGGCAGCCGAAGGCAGGGCACTTGGCGGTCCGATCCTCGGCTACAGAAGCTGGCTCTTGGGACGTGGAACGTCACCTCGCTGGGGGGGAAGGAGCCTGAGCTAGTGCGCGAGGTGGAGAAGTTCCGGCTAGACATAGTCGGACTCACTTCGACGCACAGCAAGGGCTCTGGAACCAGTTCTCTCGAGAGGGGATGGACTCTCTTCCACTCTGGCGTTGCCGGCAGTGAGAGGCGACGGGCTGGGGTGGCAATTCTTGTTTCCCCCCGGCTCAGAACCTGCATGTTGGAGTTCAACCCGGTGGACGAGAGGGTAACTTCCCTCCGCCTTCGGGTGGGGGGACGGGTCCTGACTGTTGTTTGCGCTTACGCGCCAAACAGCAGCTCAGAGTACCCACCCTTTTTGGATCCACTCGAGGGAGTACTTGAGGGTGCCCCCCCGGGTGATTCCCTCATTCTACTGGGGGACTTCAACGCTCATATTGGCAACGACAGTGAAACCTGGAGAGGCGTGATTGGTAAGAATGGCCGCCCGAATCTGAACCCGAGTGGTGTGTTGTTATTGGACTTTTGTGCCCGTCACGGATTGTCCATAACGAACACCATGTTCAAGCATAAGGGTGTCCATATGTGCACTTGGCACCAGGACACCCTGGGCCGCAGTTCCATGATCGACTTTGTAGTTGTGTCATCTGATTTGCGGCCTCATGTTTTGGACACTCGGGTGAAGAGAGGGGCGGAGCTTTCTACCGATCACCACCTGGTGGTGAGTTGGCTGCGATGGTGGGGGAGGATGCCGGACAGACCTGGCAGGCCCAAACGCATTGTGAGGGTTTGCTGGGAACGTCTGGCAGAGTCTCCTGTCAGAGAGAGTTTCAATTCCCACCTCCGGAAGAACTTTGAACATGTCACGAGGGAGGTGCTGGACATTGAGTCCGAGTGGACCATGTTCCGCACCTCTATTGTCGAGGCGGATGATTGGAGCTGTGGCCGCAAAGTAGTTGGTGCCTGTCGTGGCGGTAATCCTAGAACCCGTTGGTGGACACCGGCGGTGAGGGATGCCGTCAAGCTGAAGAAGGAGTCCTATCGGGTTCTTTTGGCTCATAGGACTCCTGAGGCAGCGGACAGGTACCGACAGGCCAAGCGGTGTGCGGCTTCAGCGGTCGCGGAGGCAAAAACTCGGACATGGGAGGAGTTCGGGGAAGCCATGGAAAACGACTTCCGGACGGCTTCGAAGCGATTCTGGACCACCATCCGCCGCCTCAGGAAGGGGAAGCAGTGCACTATCAACACCGTGTATGGTGAGGATGGTGTTCTGCTGACCTCGACTGCGGATGTTGTGGATCGGTGGAGGGAATACTTCGAAGACCTCCTCAATCCCACCAACACGTCTTCCTATGAGGAAGCAGTGCCTGGGGAATCTGTGGTGGGCTCTCCTATTTCTGGGGCTGAGGTTGCTGAGGTAGTTAAAAAGCTCCTCGGTGGCAAGGCCCCGGGGGTGGATGAGACCCGCCCGGAGTTCCTTAAGGCTCTGGATACTGTGGGGCTGTCTTGGTTGACAAGACTCTGCAGCATCGCGTGGACATCGGGGGCGGTACCTCTGGATTGGCAGACCGGGGTGGTGGTTCCTCTCTTTAAAAAGGGGAACCGGAGGGTGTGTTCTAACTATCGGGGATCACACTCCTCAGCCTTCCCGGTAAGGTCTATTCAGGTGTACTGGAGAGGAGGCTACGCCGGATAGTCAAACCTCAGATTCAGGAGGAACAGTGTGGTTTTCGTCCTGGTCGTGGAACTGTGGACCAGCTCTATACTCTCGGCAGGGTCCTTGAGGGTGCATGGGAGTTTGCCCAACCAGTCTACATGTGCTTTGTGGACTTGGAAAAGGCATTCGACCGTGTCCCTCGGGAAGTCCTGTGGGGAGTGCTCAGAGAGTATGGGGTATCGGACTGTCTGATTGTGGCGGTCCGCTCCCTGTATGATCAGTGTCAGAGCTTGGTCCGCATTGCCGGCAGTAAGTCGGACACGTTTCCAGTGAGGGTTGGACTCCGCCAAGGCTGCCCTTTGTCACCGATTCTGTTCATAACTTTTATGGACAGAATTTCTAGGCGCAGTCAAGGCGTTGAGGGGATCCGGTTTGGTGGCTGCGGGATTAGGTCTCTGCTTTTTGCAGATGATGTGGTCCTGATGGCTTCATCTGGCCAGGATCTTCAGCTCTCACTGGATCGGTTCGCAGCGGAGTGTGAAGCGACTGGGATGAGAATCAGCACCTCCAAGTCCGAGTCCATGGTTCTCGCCCGGAAAAGGGTGGAGTGCCATCTCCGGGTTGGGGAGGAGATCTTGCCCCAGGTGGAGGAATTCAAGTACCTCAGAGTCTTGTTCACGAGTGAGGGAAGAGTGGATCGTGAAATCAACAGACGGATCGGTGCGGCGTCTTCAGTAATGCAGACGCTGTATCGATCCGTTGTGGTGAAGAAGGAGCTGAGCCGGAAGGCAAAGCTCTCAATTTACCGGTCGATCTACGTTCCCATCCTCACCTATGGTCATGAGCTTTGGGTTATGACCGAAAGGACAAGGTTATGGGTACAAGCGGCCGAAATGAGCTTCCTCCGCCGGGTGGCGGGGCTCTCCCTTAGAGATAGGGTGAGAAGCTCTGTCATCCAGGAGGAGCTCAAACTAAAGCCGCTGCTCCTCCACACCGAGAGGAGCCAGATGAGGTGGTTCGGGCATCTGGTCAGGATGCCACCCGAACGCCTCCCTAGGGAGGTGTTTAGGGCACGTCTGACCGGTAGGAGGCCACGGGGAAGACCCAGGACACGTTGGGAAGACTATGTCTCCCAGCTGGCCTGGGAACGCCTCGGGACCCCCCGGGAAGAGCTAGACGAAGTGGCTGGGGAGAGGGAAGGCTGGGCTTCCCTGCTTAGGCTGCTGCCCCCGCGACCCGACCTCGGATAAGCGGAAGAAGATGGATGGATGGATGGACATATATACAGAAGCATTCAGATTGTGGGTGGAAAGTAAAAATTGCACACAGAGAGGTATTAAACTATAAAATCAGTGCCTATGAGAGTTCACCGTGGTTATGGCTCTAGGGAAAATACTGTTCTTGAGTCTGTTTGTCTTAGACCTGATGACCCTGTAACGCCTTCCTGAGCTCATAGTTGAGCTCATTTAATTTCTTTTACTTTCATCCTCTTTGTATATAATTTAGTTTTGCATGTCTCATGACACATTATCTGTATGTAATATTGGTTGCATTTTAGATAGTTGTTTGTGTGCCATTTTGTTTCAGACAACATCTAAACCTTTGGCCTATAAAAGCCAGTAATTTCCAGGAGATATGTCACCTTCTAAGTAGCCTCTGATTTACTAATGGTTTCTAATGTTGTAAAAATG
>NC_084751.1:30844781-30864781 GCF_033978785.1 Entelurus aequoreus | reverse complement strand
CCTGGGTTGTCTTTGTCAAAGTATGCCGTATCTCCATGCAAGCCCTTGTCTTTGCTGAGTACTGTACCCCAGTTTGGCGCAAAAAGTCCACACACCATAAAGGTAGACTAGGATCTAATGTTAAGCATGAATATTAACAGGCATTCTAAACTAATCTTTATGTGTGATTAGTTAATGAGCTACTCAAAAGGCACAAGCTATTATAGAGTATAGTGATTCAAAAATGGGGTTAATTTTACCATCAAAAATGGTCCAAAGCTACAAAAGATCTAAAGAGATGGTTTGATAAAAACAGGACTACTTGAATTCAAAATCGAAATAGGAGTCGAGCTTAAGGCCTCACTAAACCAGCGAATCTCTACTGTCAATTTGTTTATCTGAGTGTTTTAATCGGTGGGTAGAGTGGCCATCTTTTAACCAGAGCATTCTCGATTTGATTCTAAACCGAAAGAGCTCATGTCCAAGTGTCCCTGACCAAGACTCCAAATCCAAAACTGCTCCTGATGGGTTGTGGCTAGCATCTTGCATGGCAGCTTCCGCCATCATCAGCCACGTGTACATGGGCAACATGTATTTAGTCTGATCATAATTCGGATTAGAATGTTCCTGTGTATATGGACCATGAAAAAAATGATTCGATATAATGTGCATTTTCATGTATCACACCTTAACTCGGAATACTTGATTTTGACGGGCAGCACAGTGGGCAGCACAGTGGCACAGGGGTTAGAACGTGTGTGATTGGGTCAGAATATTCTAAATGGCGTTTATGTTTACATGAAGCATTTTTATTCCGGTTAGGCTTTTAGTCCGATTAATTGTGTCCATGTGCACATAGCTAATGGGTGAATGTGATGTACTGTATATTGTAAAGTGCTTTGGATAGCATTCCAGGTATAGTATAGCACGGGGGTCAGCAACCCGCGGCTCTAGGGCCGCATGCGGCTCTTTAGCGTCGCCCTAGTGGCTCCCTGGAGCTTTTTCAAAGATGTGTGAAAATGGAAAAAGATGAAAAAAAAAACAGGTTTTTTGTTTTACTATGGTTTCTGTCGGAGGACAAACATGACACAAACCTTAATTGTTAGAAATCCCACTGTTTATATGAAACATAATTCACTGATGAGAGTATTTGGTGAGCACTGTTTTGTCCTACTAATTTCAGCGATCCTTAAACTCATCGTAGTTTGTCTACATGTACAACTTTCTCTGATGCTGCCACAGAAAGTGTTTTATGCCACTCCTTCTTTGTCTCATTTTGTCCACCAAACGTTTAATGGTGCACAAAAGGTGAGCCTTGTTGATTTAATTGATTTGATTTGATTAAACCCAGATTCCGAACTAACAAAGGTCTTAACTCATTATCTTTCTATGCCACAACAATGTGGAATGCGCTCCCAACAGGTATAAAAGAAAGGGCATCTCTATCCTCCTTCAAAACCGCAATAAAAGTTCACCTCCAGGCAGCTACAACCCTAAACTAACACCCTCCCCGGATTGCTAATGATCAAATGTAAACAATCAATTGCAGATACTTTTTCTTATGCCTTCTGATCTCTCTCTCTCTATGTCCACTACTTGCTGTCCATATCCTACCCCCCCCCCTCCACACCCACTTGATTGTAAATAATTCAATGTGATTATCCTGTGTGATGACTGTATTATGATGATAGTATATATCTGATAGTATATATCTGTATCGTGAATCAATTTAAGTGGACCCCGACTTAAACAAGTTGAAAAACTTATTTGGGTGTTACCATTTAGTGGTCAATTGTACGGAATATGTACTTCACTGTGCAACCTACTAATAAAAGTCTCAATCAATCAATGCTGGAGTGCTTATCAGGCATATTTGGTCAACCCATGACTGCAAGCTAATCGATGCGAACATGCTATTTAGCCTAGCTATATATACATATTGCATCAATATGCCTCTTTTATAGGTATTTTTGAGCTCATTTAATTCCCTTTACTTATGTCCTCTGTGTGTTTAATTTATACTTGCATGTCTCATGACACATTATCTGTATGTAATATTGGCTGTGGTTGTTTGTGTGCCATGTTGTTCCAGACCACAGCAACTGTTACCCAGCTTGCAAAGATTGTAATAAATCCTGTAGAAGAAGACAGCCTGCTGTTTCCTTAAACTTGGACACACACATCTATACCTTTGGCCATTAAAAGCCAGTAATTTCCAGAAGTTATCTCATCCTGTGAGAAGCCTCCATTTTACTAATGATTTCCAATGTTGCAAAATATTAGAATAAAAATTTAAATGCAAAATTTCTGTCAACGAAGATTTGCGTCAGCCCATAGTAGGCTAATATAGCTATTATAGACACTTACATCATATGTTGCCTTCAATATAACACTTAAATAAGGCTTTTAATTTTTTTGGCTCCAGACATTTATTTTTTGGTATTTTTGGTCCAATATGGCTCTTTTAACATTTTGGGTTGCCGACCCCTGGCATAGCACTATATAAATACAGACCATTTACCATTTTAATTTGTGAAAAGTGGAAAAAGTTGCAAATGAGACCGGTGTTTTATTCTCCTCAATGAAAGACGTGTATTCATTTCTAATGTTTTTTTATTATTTCCTTTTTTCTACTTCCTGTAGTGGCTAGATGTAAATTGTACAGCCATGTGTCATTACTGACACCTAATGACCAGTGTGTAGCACTACATACCACCACAATCTGTTTATTTGTAGGAATCCCGATTAGCTGTGCTCTTTAAAAAATAAAAATAAATAAAAAATACATCTGGTCAAAAATGATAACGAATCTGATTGGACAACGAAAATCCTTAGTTGAAGACAGCCCTAGTCAGCTGTCTTATGAGTTAGTGAACGTATGTGTAAATGTCACTTGATGCTAAACCAAAACCAGAAGCAATTGGAACAAAAGTTGTTACCTGGAGGAGCACAAATAAGAATGTTGGTTGGAGCCTCAGCCTGCAGGGGTATCCGGCCCTCGCAATCAGAGGAAAAGGGCGGGGACAGGATAGACTGCACAGTGTCTGTCTTCTACAAGGAAATTGCATTAGTGAAAGAGTTTGGAGGCACACTTGAATGTGGCGTTCATGTGATAAGTCACGTGAGCAGACATTGGCATCATGCAGTGAAGAAGAACAACTTGACAGCAGTGTTCAAAAAGGAATTTGATTCAATAGACAGATCGGCATAATGCTGAAAATCCTCAGGGCTTACGGGGTCCCCCCCGAATCTACTCCGGGCCATAGAGGCCATTGTTCGAGGGCACAAGAACCAAGGTGGTAACCCCAGATGGCGTCAGCGAGGAGGTTGAAATCCTAACAGGGGTGCAGCAGGGAGACACACTTGCCCCCTTCCTTTTTATCATAGCACTGGACTACACGCACCGAAAAGCCATCAACGGGCGGGAGCAGGAGCTTGGCTTCACAATTACACCAGGAAAGTCTAAAAGAAACCCTGCTGTAGCCCTTGCAGACCTAGACTACGCAGATTACATCTGCCTGATGTCTGACCGCGTGCAGCAGGCACAGGAACTCCTGAACAAAGTGGAGGTGGAATGTGCTAAGGTTGGCCTCAGACTGAATGCAAAGAAGACTGAGGTAATCACCTATAAGTTCCACATGGACCACCCACCAATTAAAACATCAGATGGCAATGCTCTGCGAGAGGTCAATGACTTCAAATACTTGGGTTCCTGGATTAACTCCAAAGAACAAGATCTTAATGTCAAGAAGGCGCTAGCCTGGAGGGCTCTGAACAATATATCAAGAGTGCGGAGCTCGAATCTCACCTGACACATAAAGCTGAGCCTGTTCCACGCCACTTTGGAGTCTGTCTTCCTGTATGGCTGCGAAAGCTGGACCATGACACACACCCTGCAAAAGTCCCTAAATGGGTGCTACACCAGAATACTACGAGCTGTTCCGAATGTGGACCAGAACATCCACATCACCAACGAGGACCTGTACAGGCAACTGCCGAGGCTCAGCAAGAAGGTAGCAGCTAGGACAGGGGTTGACAAACCAAAATGTTGAAAGACCCATATTGGACCAAAAATAAATAAAAAAATCTGTCTGGAGCCGCAAAAAATTGAAACCTTTCCATAAGTGATATAATGAAGACAACACATGATATAAGTGTCTATATTAGCCTACTATCAGGTTTAAGTGCTGGAGAAAAGTCACACAGTGGAGATGTTTCAAACAAAAATTCTGTTAAAAGAATAACAGTACTTTTACATGCATTCAGTTGAATAACATTAGACATTTATTATTGCCACAAAGCCAAACATAAAAAGGAAGGCAGGATCCACAAAGAATGTACAAACAGAATTCTAGTATCAAAAATATGTTCTGCCATAATCTGGAGATCATCACACACCGCAATGATTCTCCAGAGGCAAGATCTGCATAGATGTGGAAGGTCCAGCAGTGACAGCACGCGTGCTCAACGTAGTGCAGGGGTGTCCACCGAGGGCCGTTTACAGTGGTACTTCGGTTTTTGTACGCCCCACTCTTGTATGACTGTGAAATATTTCACCAAAGTTTTGCCGCGTCTATCATTCATGGAATCGAGTGTCCAAACAAAGAATCAGCTCTGTACTTTTGTTTTTGTTTTTAAATGGAGTACGACTGCAAAAGTTTTTACCCACAGGTGTCTTCAAAAAAGGTAAAACTGACGTTAAATGTAATATATGGTATGTACTTCACATTTAATTCTGCATGTAAAACTATCATTATTCTCTAAAAAATCTGGGTGTCTGGAACAGATTATCGTAATTGGATTTGCGTGATTAATTCTTATCGGAAAATATGCTTCGGTTCTCATACGATTTAGTTTTTGTCTGGCTAAAAACCAAGCTGTAGTCCAGTATAGTAAACGAAAAATTATATCTAGTAAGCACCGAGAGCATAGACCTCAGGCAGGTCCCATCTGCGCTCGATGAAATAAATGTAGTGAATCCTCTTTGCAGTCATCTACTATCTTTGTCTCAACCAAACACAGAGAAGTTGGGCCTTGTAATGTAAACGAGAGGTAAAATAGTAGAAATTATGCAGTTCAGCCCCTAAATCGAATCCCTCGTTTGTTTGTTTTTTCATCCCATTTCGGACAATTCCTGAAAGATTCATGCAACTCCGCCCAAAGCCTTTTTGAGTTATGCTGCTAACCACCTAAGCAAAACTAGGCCAATGAGATTAAGTCAATGTCAGAGATGCTTTGCCAAGCTGCAACTGTAGGAACTCCACTAACTGAGGAGATGCAGGTCTTTCTCTGAGAGGGTATTCCTTGGAGCATTCACATTGTTGGAACGCATCTTTAGAAAAAAATCTCAGGTTCACAGGTGTTTCAATCTGTACACCTCACCAGAATAGGGCAGAGAAGACTGACTAGGCTTCATCGGCAGAAGGTTTCCAACTGCTCTGTCGTCAACTACAGCCATTGTGAACTGACTCGGCTGATGCGGCGCTGTGTCCCTCCTGGCTTTTTTCTGCTCTTCAGGCTCTAGCCCTACCACCTGGAGGAAGTAGCGCAGTGATTTTGCTGGGAACACCCGGAAGCCGACTTGAAGAAGGCCACAGGTATTGGTATTTGGCTTTTTTAGTTGTCGGGAAGTAATTAGCCTTATTTCTCTGGGCACTGTGAGCTCAACAACTATGATGTCTTTTGTGCTCCTGGAAAGCAGGACCATGTCTGATCGGAGGTGGGACACTGCCCAATGTCTTGTGGGAAGACAAGCTCCCTCATCTCCTAGTTGGAGGCACATAAGTTATAAAACTGTGGAGATCTTATGAGCCTTGTCCCCTTCTCTCAAAAAGGCAATGTCTTAGGCCTGCTTGTTGTTGGTTTTGACTAGCTATTGTTCCACCATTGTGACAATTTCTGTAAGGACCTTGTCGTGCCTCCATCGGTGGTGCCCTTGGACAGCCGGTCGGGATGTGGTTTAGTGTACAAGAGGCTTCTTCACATTTCTTACAAGTCTTTCGCTCAGTCCCAGATCTTCAGGTTGCTTTGGGTTGGCAAGTGGTCAGTCAGAGCGCAGGAGAAAGCTCAACTTCCCATGGTCAGTTTGCCACAGTTCCCTACTGGTCGCATCAACCCTTGGAGGCAAGTCCAATTGCGTTCACCTGGCGGTCTTCCTCTGCTGCCTCATGGATTCTCTGTAGCAAGAGGTCTCTTCTTGGTCGAGTGTGCAAGGGCCAGACGTCCCTGGCATATCATGCCCACGATTTCCTGGTGTTTCCGAAGGATTCTGCTTTCTATTGCAACTTGATAAGGCTTCCACCTTTTGCCGCTTGATGGCCTTGCCTGCGTGTTTCACAAGGAACGTACCAAATGCCTTACACTGGCAAAGGAGGCTTGGTGGTCTTGCTGTACAGGTTGATTGTGCGGAAGCAACTTGCTTTCCATCGCTTTATTCCATACCATACCATGCCCTTTGGACATGGGAAAGTCATCAGTAGGAAGTGTCTTTGCGGCCGAGGTATGACGCCATACTGAAAAAAGGCAGACTTTTAACCTCACAAGTTGTGGTTGTGCTCGTTTGCTTTGTGCCAGTTGTTCAGATCCTGCCAATGCTTTTGTCGCCACTGCCCACACTTCATCCGTGGTATGTAAGGACAGGGCTTATACGCAAATTATGCGCTGTGCATAGGGCCCCTCCCACCCCTCCCGTAGTATAAAAGTACAAGTATAAAAATTGTTTCGCGTAAAAAAAAAAGTGAAGATTTTGCAAATAAAATTCTGCTCAAGGCCCCAATTTGTGTGTATGTATACACAATGTGTGGCAAATTTTATTTATTTAATACATGTTTGATAAACTAAACTAAAACTGGCATACCACTATAGTAAAAAAAAAGTTTTGATTTAATATATATTTATAAATAAATAGTATTGAAAACCGAGGTACCAGTGTACTGAAAAATCACAGGACGTTTTGTAAACAGTTAAAAGCCAACCACCATTATATTAAGAAAGATATGTATAAGAGCTAACAATCTTTGTCTGTTATAGCATATCATTAGTAGAACATTTTAAACATTTTCTCATTACATGACGCCATATTGCTGTTTTGTGTTCTCTCTACTTATATTTGTATCCTTTTCTTTGGTTTGACTCTATTTTTAGAATGTGCTATGGCCCAATAAAAAGGGATCTGCGGGCCGCACTCTGGACACCCCTGCTGTAGTGTACTATATCATTCTATATGTAAAATGACACTTCAGGTTCATTTAAATATCGAGCTTCCCTTTACCTTGCATTTTTGTGCAAGTCGCTATTTTTCTGAAGAATGACTTCAAGGAAAAAGTATCCACTGTAAACATAAAAATAATTAAATATTAAAAAGTTAGAAATAAGTTAACAGTACGCCAGAATGAGCAGAACGAGCTTGAATGTAAAAATCTAACTAAAAACGATTAGTGTTTTCCAGTACGAGCAAATGATAAAAGTGTGTCACATAGTTAATGATGTTCATTGGACAACACAAAGCTCAGTGCTGGACTGATTGTGCGTCTCTCCCAACCAATTAGGTGCGCCATCTCCAGAGGAAGGCTCGACGCTCTGCCTCAGCTTGATTAGCAGCTCCTTGCCATCACTAGAGGGGAGGTTTCCCAGGAAGTACTGAGGTACGAGCTCCACCAACCTGCAGCACAGGACAACAAAAAATGTGCTTCAGATAGCAAATTTTGCATTTGAATTATTGGTCTACCTTGGTGAAGGCTCACAGCTACTTGCTTATTAAATCCTGTTTGACCTTGGTTATGTTAAGTAAACACTGTAACCCCTAACTAGGGTTTCACAATATACCGGTACTAATAAAGTATCGCGGTACTCATCAATTGAAATCGATACTATACCACCTTTGAAAAATACCATTCTTTCATCTGAATGCCGCTGTGCGGCGGTGACTACAGAGCCGAGGCGCATGATGTTGAGTGTATCAAAACGCACACACAAAGTGCATACAAGCAATAACATTGTGGTGGGGAACAATGGCAAAAAAACTTTACACCTTTCCTGCTTGTCGGCTCCCAGACCGTGGTCGAGGAGCGCATGGGAGATGTTCCCTCCAGGGCCGATGTTTTGTCGGGGGTAACACCCGTCACTTTACCCGGCAATGGGTCTGCTAAGCTCCGCTTTCCGATCAGAATTCGAGGCCGCCGATTCGTGAGAATCCGGTTGCTTTATTATTACTTTTGCAGGACACAACTGGACCCGTTCATCTCTCTACTGCGCAGTGCACACACTCTCTCTCTCTCTCTCTCTCTCTCTCTCTTTACACCAGCGTTTCTCAAAGTGTGGGGCACGCCCCACTGGTGGGGAATAGAGACATGACAGGTGGGGCGCGAGGAACGGGAGGAAATGTCACTTTAAAGTTTAAAAAAAAAATTATATTCTTAGATTTTTTTTTTACTATGCTTTCATTTTCTATACACACTGTAAATCACTTTGTGATTCTGTCTGTGAAATCCGCTATATAAATAAATGTAAATTACTTATTTTTCCTGTAGGCTTTAAATTTCTAGGTAGGTGCGAAAGTTTGACAGACATAGCAACAGTAACTAATGGGGGCGGGGCTAAGCGGAACAAACTTTTGCGCGGATAGGTAGCAGGCTAATCAATATCCACTCATCGGGCAGGGAGCTGTGTCCATTCTTCTCCCCTTTGCCACATCTTATCTGTGTGAGATCGGCTTTTCAGCTGTTGCTTCACTCAAAACGAAGTACAGGTCTCAGCTGAACATTGAGCATGACTTAAGAGTGGCAGTGTCAAGCCTGCAACCCTGATTTGAAAAGCTGTGCAGTGCAAAACAGGCTCATTGCAGCCACTAATGCTGGAGTACTGTAAAACTCATGTTCACTTGCCCTGTCTTGCCAAATGCATAGCTCCTCCTTTTTTTTTTTGCAAAGATTGCAAAGTGGCACTTTTATTTGATTGATTATTAAACTTGATGCAAGTTATTTGATTTATTATTGAACTTAATGCAAGTTATAACACGTTTATTTGATTTATTATTGAACTTGATGCAAGTTAACACTTTTATTTGATTTATTATTGAACTTGATGCAAGTTATAACACTTTTTTTGATTTATTATTGAACTTGATGCAAGTTATAACACTATTGTTTTATTTATTATTGAACTTGATGCAAGTTATTTTATTTATTATTGAACTTGAAGCAAGTTATACCACAGCTGCACAGTTATTTTATTTATTATTGAACTTGTGTGTTGTTTCCTTTAATGTTAATAAGCTTACAATTAGGGAAGTCCGATAATATCGGCAGGCCGATATTATCGGCCGATAAATGCGTTAAAATGTAATATCGGAAATTATCGGTATCGTTTTTTTTTATTATCGGTATCTTTTTTTTAAATTTTTTTTTTAAAAATTAAATCAACATAAAAAACACAAGATACACTTACAATTAATGCACCAACCCAAAAAACCTCCCTCCTCATTCACACAAAAGGGTTGTTTCTTTCTGTTATTAATATTTTCTCCTTCCTAGGGTGGGGGGCGCAAATAAATGAGAAGCACTGTATTAAGCTATTATGATCCTAAAACTAGAAATACATGGTCACTGATCAGTGTGTCCCACAGAGAATTATTCAATTATTGCTGTATAAAGAAAGATAAATTGAGTGGTCATAACTTTATGACACAAGCTAGTAATTCACATCAAAGGTTCTGCTTTACAAAAATAATACATCATGGTTTTGTTTGAGGTGGTATATATTGAAAAAAAAACTAAAATACTTCAAATCACCGCAATCAATTTTAAGTGATAAATGCATACTTTAAATTAATACAAGTAATTTCAATAATACATCATA
This sequence comes from Entelurus aequoreus, assembly GCF_033978785.1. Classification (NCBI taxonomy): domain Eukaryota; kingdom Metazoa; phylum Chordata; class Actinopteri; order Syngnathiformes; family Syngnathidae; genus Entelurus; species Entelurus aequoreus. Next base: position 30,854,947 of record NC_084751.1, on the reverse strand, counting down.
GTTTTGTTTGACACAATGCTTCGTGTGGTGGTATATATTGAAAAAACCCTAAAAAACTTCAAATCACCGCAATCAATTTTAAGTGATAAATGCATACTTTAAATTAATACAAGTAATTTCAAGGTTGTATAAAGTATAAAAAGTAATACACTGGCCTTTGTGTTTCAATTTGTGCACTTATGCATACACTAAGGGTCTGATTTACTAAAGGTTTGCGTGTACTAAAACACATGCAAACTTGATAGCACACGCAAAACTGACCCACCTTCCTTTTATCTTGAAAATCCTCGAAAGAATTGTTGCACAGCAGCTAAATGAACACTTAGCATCTAACAATCTCTGTAAACCCTTTCAGCCCGGTTTCAAGGCAAATCACTCTACAGAGACAGCCCTCGCAAAAATTAATAATGATCTATTGCTAACTATGGATGCTGATGCGCCATCCATGTTGCTGCTGCTTTCGATACCGTCGATCATAACATTCTATTAGTATGTCAGACTTAGCCTTTTCTTGGTTTAACTCCTATCTAACTGACAGGATGCAGCACGTTTTCCATAACAATGTGACCTCGGAGAATGTTAAGGTAATGTGTGGAGTTCCACAGGGTTCGTTTCTTGGCCCTGGACTCTTCAGCATCAAAATGCTGTCGCTAGGTGACATCATACGCAAATACGGTGTTAGATTTCACTGTTATGTTGAAAACACCCAACTCTACATGCCCCTAAAGCTGACCAACACACCAGATTGCAGTCATCTGGAGGCGTGTCTAAATGAAATTAAACAATGGCTGCCCAGCAACTTTTTGCATCTTAACGCTAAACAAACGGAAATGCTCATTATCGGTCCTGCTAAACATCAGCACGTATTTAATAATACCACCTTAAAATTTGACAGCAAAACAATTACACAAGGCGGCTCGGTAAAGAATCTCGGTATTATCTTCGACCCAACTCTCTCATTTGAGTCACACATTAAGAGTTTTACTAAAACAGCCTTCTTTCATCTCCGTAATATCGCTGAAATTTTGTCCGCCACGGACGCTGAGATCATTATTGGGTTCTCACTTCGCTTTGAGTATCTAGTTGGCAGAAAAAGTGCTATATAAATCTAATCCATTATTAATATTATTATTCATGCGTTTGTTACGTCTTGTCTTGAGTACTGTAACGTATTATTTTCGGGTCTCCCTAAGTCTAGCATTAAAAGATTACAGTTAGTACAAAATGCGTCTGCTTGACTTTTGACAAGAACAAAAAAGTTTGATCATATTACGCCTATACTGGCTCACCTGCACTGGCTCCCTGTGCACTTAAGATGTGACTTTAAGGTTTTACTACTTACGTATAAAATACTACACGGTCTAGCTCCATCCTATCTTGCTGATTGCATTCATAGGCGCCGATCTACATTTCTGCCAATGGGTGCTCGGACGGGCGGTAAATCTGACGCTACTAATGCGCGGTTTTTGCTTGGTGGTGATAAAGAATTTGCCATCAATCCAACGTGGGTGCTCGGCATTGTCCGTGGGTGCTCGGGCCTCAAAGCACCCACAGGATCGTCGCCTATGATTGCATTGTAGGTTTTACTACTTACGTATAAAATACTACACGGTCTAGCTCCATCCTATCTTGCTGAATGTATTGTACCATATGTCCCGGCAAGAAATCTGCAATCAAAAAACTCTGGCTTATTAGTGATTCTTAGAGCCCAAAAAAAGTCTGCTGGCTTAAGAGCGTTTTCTATTCGGGCTCCAGTACTCTGGAATACCCTACCGGTAACAGAGATGCTACCTCAGTAGAAGCATTTAAGTCCCATCTTAAAATTAATTTGTATATTCTAGCCTTTAAATAGATCCCTTTTTAGACCAGTTGATCTGCCGTCTTCTTTTTCTACTCTGTCCCCAGGTGACCACGGATCAGCCTCCACAGAGGAGGTGACGTCTCTGTGCTGCTGACATGTCTTCCTTAAAGATAATCCCTTGCTGGCCTCCCAATCGACGGGTCTTTCACATTATGAAGTCGGGACCCGGGGTGGACCACTCCTTATACATCAGTTGGTGACGTCTTGGCACCCCGACTTGTCAAAATGCAAGATAATCCCCTTCTGGCCCCACTATGGATTGGACTCTCACAATATTCACCGTATCCACTCGGCATCTATTGCACCGGTCACCTGGAGGGAGGTCCCCACATCTGCGGTCCCTTCCAAGGTTTCTCTGTGTTCCAATTGGGTTGAGTTTTTCTTGCCCTGATGTGGCATCTGAGTCGAGGATGTCGTTGTGGTGTGTGCAGTCCTTTGAGACATTTGTGATTAAGGGCTATATAAGTAAACTTTGATCGATTTTTTTATTTTTTTATGATGTTCGTTTTTTTTTTATTTAGGAAGTAATATATTAATATAATATACCTCTCAATGAAAAGATATCTTTCATTATGCATTTTAATCATTCAGACTCACAAATGCGCTGGTGATGCAATCCATCCCTTGTGCACTGAATGGGATAGTGAAAGAAAGTATCAGAAAGTTTCAGTGTGGGGACATCTCTACGCTGCTGACCCGTCTCCGCTCGGGATGGTTCCTGCTGGCCCCACCATGGACTGGACTTTCGCTGATGTGTTGGACTTTCACAATATTATGTCAGACCCACTCGACATCCATTGCTTTCGGTCTCCCCTAGAGGGGGGGGGGGGGGGTTACCCACATATGCGGTCCTCTCCAAGGTTTCTCATAGTCATTCACATTGACGTCCCACTGGGGTGAGTTTTCCTTGCCCGTATGTGGGCTCTTTACCGAGGATGTCGTTGTGGCTTGTACAGCCCTTTGAGACACTTGTGATTCAGGGCTATATAAATAAACATTGATTGATTGATTGATTGATATGTTTCTGTTGTCTAGAAAATGATAATATGTCTCTTTGGTAAAAGCCCCGTATGCATGCAAAATCTTCATTTAAATAAGGTGGTCACTTTTCAATTGCACGCGCAGTGTTTGTGGACCACACGCAACACGCTCACTCATAGTACAATTATTTTATTTTTTGCACATGTTGCTTAGTACGTGGTATTTAGATCTTAGTAAATCAGGCCCTCAATCTTTAAATTGTGTAACTGAACTGAGAAGTATGGCAAAATGCAGGGTGCAGTGATAGATACTTACTTCACCACCCTCAAAAGTCGCCATCTTGGCTAAGTAGCAAAAGGAGGGGAGAACTTGAGTGGTTAAAAAGGAAAGAGGAGGACGAAGAAGCGGGTCAATACTGCGATCGTTGTTTGCAGTAAGTGCACAACCGTCGTAAATAGATTTGGGACGATACAACACTGTCAAAATGTTCGCAATGCAGTATGCATACCTGGTGACAAACGGTATAGTATTCATGTGTACTGCTGGAAGTATTACATTTGAGACAGAAACTTTTCTCCTCGGTTTGTTCAGTCAATAATTTGACTTACATTTGGGGGTGGACCTCAGAAACAATGCGGATGCAGTTGTCACAGGAGATGGTGAATTCGTCGTAGAGGACCCAGGATGGATGGGTGGGACACGGTTGATGACAAAGGTAGAAAGAGAGGGGGTGCAGGTGAGCCACATGGCGATGTGTCAGCAGGAGGTAGTTACCGGAACCGTCTACGTCATGAGCCACCTGAGAAGAAAAGAAGCACGAGTCCTGTAGAAAACTTAAGACAGAAATTAGACTTTTTTTTTATGCTGCCACAGCTATTTGAAAGATGAAATCTACATAGAAGGATCAAAGCCTGTTTTTAAAGGCCTACTGAAATGAAATGTTCTTATTTAAACGGGGATAGCAGGTCCATTCTATGTGTCATACTTGATCATTTCGCGATATTGCCATATTTTTGCTGAAAGGATTTAGTAGAGAACATCGACAATAAAGTTTGCAACTTTTGGTCGCTGATAAAAAAAGTCTTGCCTGTACCAGAAGTAGCGTGACGTCACAGGTTGTGGAGCTCCTCACATCTGCACATTGTTTACAATCATGGCCACCAGCAGCGAGAGCGATTCGGACCGAGAAAGCGACGATTACCCCATTAATTTGAGCGAGGATGAAAGATTCGTGGATGAGAAAAGTGAGAGTGAAGGATTAGAGGGTCAGTGGAAGCGATTCAGATAGGGAAGATGCTGTGAGAGGCGGTTGGGACCTGATATTCAGCTGGGAATGACTAAAACAGTAAATAAACACAAGACATATATATACTCTATTAGCCACAACACAACCAGGCTTATATTTAGGGTTAGGGTTAGGGTCCATACAACCCACCAATACAACTCAAACACCCGTACAACACACTCAATCCCACAGCCCAAAGTACCGTTCACCTCCGTAAAGTTCATACAGCACGTATATTTCCCCAAAGTTACGTACGTGACATGCACATAGCGGCATGCATGTACGGGCAAGCGATCAAATGTTTGGAAGCCAAAGCTGCGTACTCACGGTAGCGCGTCTGCTATCCAACTCAAAGTCCTCCTGGTTGTGTTGCTGCAGCCAGCCGCTAATACACCGATCCCACCTACAGCTTTCTTCTTTGCTGTCTTCATTGTTCATTAAACAAATTGCAAAAGATTCACCAACACAGATGTCCAGAATACTGTGGAATTTTGCGATGAAAACAGACGACTTAATAGCTGGCCACAATGGTGTCCCAATATGTCCGCACAATCTGTGACGTCATGCGCAAACGTCATCATACCGAGACGTTTTCAGCAGAATATTTTGCGGGAAATTTAAAATTGCACTTTACTAATCTAACCCGGCCGTATTGGCATGTGTTGCAATGTTAAGATTTCATCATTGATATATAAACTATCAGACTGCGTGGTTGGTAGTAGTGGGTTTCAGTAGGCCTTTAAAGTCTGAGGAATAGAATCGTAAGACAATTCACTCGCCCTAAGAAGACACTAACCTAGGTAATACAAAGGCTGCAGTATACTGTAGCAGAAGGCGTTGATAATGCCAGCCAAAGGCGTTAAAAACTATTTCAATTTCATTTAACCAAGAAAATATTGAGATGCTGTTGATGGCACGTATGACTGAGGAGGCACTGGAAGGAGTGTGAGAAAGTCCACTCTCCAAGATAAATGCTGACATTATTATTACTTCATTATACTCCTGTAGTTTTTATACAAAAAAAGCAACAAATCCAGAAACTTTTTATTGTCTGAATGTACACTATGAGACTCTAACACAAAAGCGCTTCTCAACAAGCAGATAGTGCTTTCCCCCATCTTTAAGCACTGTTTTCATCTTTTCACATTTTGTCCCTCACACTGCGCCATTAAAAATGGCATGCACATTTGACATGGCTAATTGTGCCAATTAATGACGTATCTATAGTAGACAGAGCTGGTCTTCCTTATATTTCAAACAGTTAGCGTTGAAGCATGAGGTTCAAAAAGTAGCTTACTTTGAGAAAAAGGCCGGAGATGAGGGCCCTCTTAATATTTGTGCAGTTGTCTTGGCATCCAAAAGCAGGAGGCGACACAGGAAGTTCTATTCGCTGCATGACCTCCAGCAACTCGGCCCTGATAACCACAGCTAGATGCAAGGCCGCATGGTTCAGGAAATGTGTTGTGCACCATGCCTCATCCTGATTATCTGCAATTAGCATATGTAGATTAGTTGTCACCTTACAATATCAGTGCTAATGATCAGTCATGAGCTATTTAAAACTATTGTGTGCTTGGGGAGCGAAGATCTTTATCATTAAGTTTGCCTATCCATCCATCCATTTTCTACCGCTTGTCCCTTTCGGGGTCGCTGGAGCCTATCTCAGCTGCATTCGCCTAGCTTGAAGCTAATGTTAGCCACACTGAACCGTGGCATCAGTCCTCTGTTATAACTCACTGGTCATAAAGCCAAAACAGATCAAAATGAGCATTTATGATTATGAATCTTGTCTTACATATTTTTTTGTTCAAAACTACAAATGAAGCACCACACAAGCGAACAAAAGCCTACAGCTGTAAATACAGTATATCTTGCGGCTTGCACCAGGTATCGATACTGGGACCAAAATTGTTCAATCTCGATATAAACATTTGTAAAATTACAAAAGACTTATAGTTGGTATTTTTTGCAGATGATATGACGGTGGTTTGTTCAGGGAGAACACACAGAAGCTAACACAAATAACAGAAGAAATCAATAAATTAAAGAGATGGTTTGACATACATAAACTTCCTGTGAATCTCAGTGAAAGTAAAATAATGCTATTTGGTAACAGCAGAAAAAAAAGTCAAACACAAATACAAATAGGCAGAGGGTAAAATAAATCTAATGTCAAGGTGTAAAAATAGATAGTAAAATGAACTGGAAATCGCATACTAAAATATACACCATAAGGCAGCAAGAAATACCTCAATAATGACTAAAGCTAAACATGCTCTGGACCAGAAATTACTCCATATTCTCTACTGCTCGCTAGTGTTACCATATCTGGATTATTGTGTAAAAATATGGGGAAATAGCTACAAAAGTATGCTTCATTCATGAATCGTGTTACAAAAGAGGTTAGTTAGAATAATACATAATGCAGTTATTGAGAACATTCAAACCCTTTATCTATTGAATCAACAATATGGATATTCAATGATTTGGCGCATTTGCAAACAGCAAAAATGATTCACAAAGCAAACCTGCTACCTATAAATGTACAACATTTTTTCTCTCAATAAAAGAGGAGAATTTTTCTCTCAATAAAAGAGGAGAAAGATAACCTTACATTTGGCATGTCTACCATTTAGATTGGACATTGCATTCAGGACACAGCAAGGCATACATTACTTACATGTGTCCAGAAATGTTTGAATTTTTTTTTGTTTGTTTAATTTATTCAATAAAAAATTGATTTAATCGCCTCTACAGCTTTAGCTAAAATCTTTATAACGGTGTTCCAGTTTTTGTTTTAGTAGCACAGGTGATAATGACATGTCGACTTTTTAGACTGCCACAGCACATTCCAAAGGGAATCTAAAGTCAGATTTATTTTATTAGACCATTATGAAATCTAGTTACTTACCCAGTTGCAAAACAATGTACAATGTCCCATACTTCACTTTATCAAATATACTAATTTTCCAACCAACAGCATTAATGTATACCTTTAAGATTTTTCAGGGGAAAAACTTGACAGAATATTAGGATTACCCTCTGTTAACACAAATATTCATATAAATACAACACATTTAATTTGGTGCTATATACTATACTCAGCCAGACTCCAATTGTGGTGGGGACCCTGGAAGATAAACTATGCACATACACTATACAGTACTTACGCTCCATGTAAGCATTGTAGATGTTGATGAGAGACATGTGGTCGCCGTCTGTGTGCATTAGAGGTCGCCAGTGTGCAATGGCAGCCTCCTCTCTGTTGGCTTCTGGTGTCAAGTAGCAGGAAGGAGCTGACAAAGAGACCAACATCAGATCATTAACTTGAAAAAACTAACTTGACTTATTATTGCTCTACCGTCATTGTGGGCTCAGTGGATAGTTGACTTATTTTTTTATACCTGTCAACATTGCAGCTATTGTGAGCAGCTCGTTAACACAGTCGTACTCGCACGCAGCAATCAGGGCTTTAGCTAAATGTGGCTCCAACGGCAGTTCTGACATGATGATGCCCACTTCTGATAGATTACCATCATCATCTAGTGCTGCCAAGTAGTCAAGGTCCTCCAAGGCCTGCATTAAAGCCTCAGGGGCTAGACAGAGGACAAGAGAAAAGTAGACATGTGAAAGACAGAAAAGACACCACTACAGATGAATAAAGTCTTCAATGGGATCAAAGAGTCATTATCATCAATCATTAGGGCCCAGCAGTTGTTTATTATTATTAACATTATTAGTATTATCATTATTCTTGTTACTGTATTACTGATATTCCCAACAACCAAACTACCACTATTAAAACCTAACCCTGATGCATATATCAGTATCGGGAGATACCAATATCAGACCTGTACTAGACAATATCAGTAAATCAGATATCGATAATCAAAAGCCAATATCGGACATCCCTAAGAAGTATAGGAAACACATTTTTACCAAAATGTTGTACAGTGTTCACTCGATAATCGCAAGGCTTACCTTCAAGTCGTACTGTAAGGGAATTTCTGCAATGTATGTACGCTATTTATTTTATGATTGTTATGGATATAACAAGGTACTCAAAGGTACTTTAAAATCCGAAAAAGTGAACTGCGAAGTGGCAAGGGAACAATGTGCGATTAATTGATAAATGCAGGCAGACAAAACTAACTGAAACATTGTCAGGAATAGTTAAACATCTGTTAAAAGATAAATACCTGAATAAATCAATGATCAGTTCACTATAACTGATATCAGACATCAGTTCTGAGCATTTTTTCCCCTCCATATCCAAAAACAAATATCGACTGCAAAGTACCCTGGTTCTCAGGAGCATATACCTTGTAAACAAACTCTATGTGCTTGTTGCTTAAACTTACTAATATTAGAAGTACATTAGCTCTTTTGCCACCGCAGGAACTTTACCTTTACACCGTAAACAGGAACTTTACCCTGGAAGTGCGATTGGATAGCAGTAACTGGGGCTGAAACAATAATAATTTTCAATCGCTAACAAGCGCTTAGCAATACTTCAGACACTTTTTCTAAACTCTTAAAACTGACTCACACCTAAAAACCCAAATTGGCCGAAATTGACCATTTTCTTCTCAAAAACATTTTGTTAAATATATACTAACTCTTCATTTCAAAATAGAACACATTTCTTTGCACACACTAATTTTACCAAAACAATGGAAATCTGACCTCAAAATGAAATCATTCTGTCAAAGAATAACACTTGTTTTCCCTTCACAAGGTACATGCAGTCAAAGTACACTAGGTTTTATAATACCGGTATTATTGACATTACACAAACTGCACAGACTTTTAGGTTTTAGTTTTACAGCTATTTGCATGGAAAACATGCAATCCACCATTAGTGTTAAAAATAAGAAGGCACGTCTTGAGTTTGCCGAATGCCTTTTGGCAAACACAAGATGTGCCTTCTTATTTTTATTTAGTGTATCTGCTTTTGTCTGGCCACTCCTCCATAAAGCCCAGCTCTTTGGAGTGTACAGCTTATTGTGGTACTATGCACAGACACTCCAGTCTTTGCTGTGGAACTCTGAAGCTCCTTCAGGGTTACCTATGGTCTTTCTGTTGCCTCTCTGATTAACGCCTTATTTGTTTTGGTGGGCGGCCCTGTTTTTGCAGGTTTGTTGTGGTCCCATGTTCTTTCACTTTGAAGATTATGGATTTGATGGTGCTCCGAGGGAACATCAAAGATGTGGATATTTTTTTATAACCCAACCCTAAATAATGTTTTGCCTTCTGGTGATAATAGATTGCACCAGGACTTTTTAAGGTGTAGCAAAGGGGGTGAATACATATGCACATGCCAATTAAATTGTTATTATTATCTTAAATTATTTCTTCATATTAATTTTTTTGTCATTTTACATATATATATATATTTTATTTTGGATAATTATTAATTGTTTTTGAATCTGAATAAATGAGAATCACGATTTGCATTTGAATCAAATGTTTTCAGCGCATTTAACACTTACCCTCTGATCTTGAGTCGGAAGCACTACTTTGCGCCACAATGTCCACCAAGACAACTTTTTAATCTATGGTCAATTAACATTGCGTGTGCTGCCTTTGTTCTATTGAATCCAGAAGAAGTTCTGGAACTTGAGATACATAGCTCTAAGCTTTCATTGTATTTAATCCCATATTATGACAACCTCAGTCATTTTTATCATAATTAAAATATACCTGGTCTGTCCAAGAACTTGCATTGCCCCATGTCAGCAATATCCAGCCTCTTGAGCAACAGGACTAAGTGGCTTAGATTTTCCTCCATTACCCGCGGACAATAAGCTGCCTCCAATCCACCATCATACAGAGACTGCGGGTATAGGTACACACACAACCCTAGAGGACATTGAGGAACACACAGAAAACTGTTATGACACAGATCATTTTAACAGTAGATGACTTCCTCAAATCTGACATTGTCGAAAAACTGTTTCAAATATTTCCAATCCATGGAAACGAATTTGCTACATTGTGCTGTGCAGCTGTAGCCTTTGACCTACCAGGAAGGTGGCT
>NC_084751.1:30557281-30839781 GCF_033978785.1 Entelurus aequoreus | reverse complement strand
CCAGGGTGTACCCTGGTTTCCGCCTGAATTCAGCTGAAATAGGCTCCAGCACCCCCTGCGACCCCGAACGGGACAAGCGGTAGAAAATGGGTGGATGGATGATTGATAATATTATCTTTGCAAATGTGACACATTTCATTAAGTTTTTGTATTATTTTTATCCCATTCAGGTATTTTAGCTATTTGGTGTCCGAGTACAAGAAAAAATGTGAAATTTGAGATGATAAAGTAAAACTTGCACCTGTGCACTGGCAAGAAACACCATCATATCGCCTTCCTCTCCTCTTCGATGCAGATCTAGAACCATGTGACAGGCAGCGGCAACAGGTTCCTTCCCAGGAGAAAGTTCTCTGTACATTATCTCCACGCTGTTCAGGGTCGCAATGTCCCTCTCCTCTTTAGTCTCACATTCCTTTTCCTGCATATTTGTCAGGGGCTCAGAGAGGAGGTTGTCCATGGAGAGGAGTGGGACGGAGGGGCCCAAGAAGGAAGCGAGCCGAGGAGCAAGACTTAGGTGAGCAAGGAGAACTACACGGAAATTATCTGGCCTCTGGCGGCAGACGTCGCACAGAAGGCCAAGAAGCACATCTGTTGCCACCGTGCGCTCCTGGAGCTCATCCAAGACGACAACACCATATTGATGCAGCAAGGGGTCTGACATCATCTCCTCCAGCAGCAGCGTGTCACTGACAAACCTTAGGAGAGATACAAAAGTCAACTTTAATATAATTGACAGAGTTCTTGAAAATAAACTACAGGCTGTGTCTCAATTTGCACACTTACGTACTTACACTGCATGTTCAAACATATAAGTAAAGCAAAACGCAGTGCACTGTCAGGAGTATTAAGTGCACAGTGATGGACACTTACCACCCGCAATTGTAGAAATCTTGGCTACGTAGCGAAGGGGAGGCACTGACTGATGGGATGTTACTGACGTCACGTCTGGCTTACGCCCCGCAAAATGAATACTGGTGGTGGTCAAGCTAGCTCTGTTTTCAATGGGTTTTAGGCACCATTTAGCCTTTCTCGAAGAAAAAAATGCCCTATTCTTGTGTCGTTTCCAGCTGTACGAATCGTTCAAAACATGGAAAGGATAAACACTTCTTCAGAGTTCCTCGAGGGGTTATCAAAAAGGGCGGAAAAGTGCAAGATTTGTGGAAATTACGACGAGAAAAGCATGCAGCTCACACTCCAGTCCAAGGGAGCAGAGTCGAAGAATGCATGAGTTTACAGTGATGACTTCGGTAAAGGTTTATTTGATGTACTTTTAACATGTATTATTTCCCATTTAAAGGCCTACTGAAATTATTTTTTTAAATTTAAACGGGGATAGCAGATCCATTCTATGTGTCATACTTGATCATTTTGCGATATTGCCATATTTTTGCTGAAAGGATTTAGTATAGAACAACGACGATAAAGTTCGCAACTTTTGGTTGCTGATAAAAAAAAGCCTTGCCTATACCGGAAGTAGCGTGACGTCACAGGAGGAGGGATTCCTCACAATTCCCCGTTGTTTACAATGGAGCGAGAGAGATTTGGACCGAGAATGCGACGATTACCCCATTAATTTGAGCGAGGATGAAAGATTTGTGGATGAGGAACGTGAAAGTGAAGAACTAGAGAGGCAGTGCAGGGTGTATCTTTTTTCGCTCTGACCGTAACTTAGGTACAAGGTCTCATTGGATTCCACACACTCTCCTTTTTCTATTGTGGATCACGGATTTGTATTTTAAACCACCTCGGATACTATATCCTCTTGAAAATGAGAGTCGAGAACGCGAAATGGACATTCACAGTGACTTTTATCTCCACGACAATACATCAGCGAAGCTCTTTAGCTACTGAGCTAACGTGATAGCATCTGGCTCAAATGCAGATAGAAACAAAATAAATAAATCCCTGACTGGAAGGATAGACAGAAGATCAACAATACTATTAAACCATGGACATGTAACTACACGGTTAATAATTCTCAGCCTGGCAAAGCTTAACAATGCTGTTGCTAACGACGCTGAAGCTAACTTAGCAACCAGACCTCACAGAGCTATGATAAAAACATTAGCGCTCCACCTACGCCAGCCAGCCCTCATCTGCTCATCAACACCCGTGCTCACCTGCGTTCCAGCGATCAACGGCGCGACGAAGGACTTCACCCGATCACAGATGCGGTTGGCGGCTAGCATCGGCTAGCGCGTCTGCTATCCAAGTAAGTACTCCTTGTTGTGTTGCTACAGCCAGCCGCTAATACACCGATCGCACCTACAACTTTCTTCTTTGCAATCTCCATTGTTCATTAAACAAATTGCAAAAGATTCACCAACACAGATGTCCAGAATACTGTGGAATTGTTAGATGAAAACAGAGCAGTTTGTATGGTGACACATTGGGTACGAATACTTCCGTTGCCGTCGTGACGTCACGCGCATACGCATCATACATAGACGTTTCCAACCGGAAGTTTAGCGGGAAATTTTAAATTGCACTTTATAAGTTAACCCGTATTGGCATGTGTTGCAATGTTAAGATTTCATCATTGATATATAAACTATCAGACTGTGTGGTCGGTAGTAGTGGGTTTCAATAGGTCTTTAAGTATTATCTTGATATTATTTGTATTTCTTAAACACGTTTGCTACGACTGTTTCAAAAAGCACCAACTCGGTGTGTCTAAATTAAATAAAGCAAATGTCAGCAAAACCTCAAAGAGTTAGGCTTTTACCAAAGGCAACAATCATAAATTAATCTTTAGTTATATTTTGATAAAGACAGGGAAAACACGTTACTTGTAAACGGCGCATGCAACAGCAACAAAAACATGGCAGCTTAGATGCAAAGTTAAATCCTGAAATGCAACCTTACCCGAGCAAAAACGATGCATATTTATCTGGGAGAGTATTGATACCAATTTCCTTGACCCAGTCACATAAAAAGAAGTTGTAGACCTCCATGCTTTTCTAAGTTTTCACCTGTTTTGTCATGGAGAATGGAGTCTGGAGCTAAATCTTTCGATATGTCTGGCATTGCGACGGACATAATCCTTGATATGAATGAAATAAGTTTATTTCGGTCATAAAATCAACCATCAACCATTAACCATTTTGTGTGACCAGTTTAAGAGTACAAATTATACATATATAACAATCATACACATTTACACACAAAAAGAAAAGAAAAGAAAAAGCATGACCGAAAAAGGAATAGGCTGAAGCCAAGGCTTATATTTGCCTATCCTATACCTTCACTGAAAATAAGATTACCTGGAACATCAACGTTAAAAAGAAAAAAAAAAAAATCAATGGGATGAAAGTAATCGTTGCTATATTTTATAATTTTCAATTATTTCACCTTTCAATGTTTTCTTAAACCTTAACAAAGAAGTACATGTCTCATACTTGCCAACCTTGAGACCTCCAATATCGGGAGGGGGGGGTGGGGGGGGACTTGGTCGGAGGTAGGGGTTGGGGGCGTGGTTATTTACAGCTAGAATTCACCAACTCGAGTATTTCATATATATATATATATATATATATATATATATATATATATATATATATATATATATATATATATGTATGTATATATATATATATATATATATATATATATATATATATATATATATATATATATATATATATATATATATATATATTTTATTTACATAGAAAAAAAAAAAAATACTTGAATTTCAGTGTTCCGGTGGCTAGCCATTAGATGGCAGTATTGTCCTGTTTAACTTCTCCGTTCATGATGAGTATATCATTTCGACCGCCATGTCTGTAATGTCCTCGTTCTTCTGCCTCGTCTCTTTGTTGTGTGCGCAGTTGTGCACTCTATAAAAGCCCTAGATGTTATGACGTCTTTGGGCAGGCAAGGTGTTTATATTGTGGGAAAGCGGACGTGAGAACAGGCTGTCCCCACTCAGTCTCAGGTCCGCATTGAGCTGGAGGGGGCGTGGCCTCCAGCTCCGGCTGAATACCGGGAGTTTGTCGGGAGAAAATCTCTGCCGGGAGGTTGTCGGGAGAGGCGCTGAATACCGGGATTCTCCCGCTAAAAACGGGAGGGTTGGCAAGTGTTGCGGCGATCTGCCTGGAGGTGCTGCTGAAGGTGTGTGTGTGTGACAGCGGCTGTGCTGCTGCATGCGCGTCACAGCAGAAGCGCTGCATGCGTGTCACAGCAGAAGCGCTGCATGCGCGTCACAGCAGAAGCGCTGCTCCGCGGCGCGCCTCACCAGGTGCGCTCTCCAGCAGGTGAGCGCAATCAGACTGATGAGCAGCGCAGACAGGACAAAGCAAACAAATGCACCCGTTTCATTCAGTGTGCAGGACGGAGCTGAGAGCAGCAGAGACAGAGACGATCACTAAAACCACGAAAGCACTTCACAAACGCATGGGAAAAAGGACTCAAACCAAACGGACTACCGGTGAGCTCACCTCTTTCCACTGGACTGTTTAATCATGATCCGACTGTTGAAGTTTATGCGCTGTGATTGATGGCAGAGCTCAACTTCAGAAGAATGTTTATTTAGATAATTGAACTGTTAAATAAGGTACAATTGGTGCTTATTTTGTTTCTTTTCTTTATCTTATTCACCACAAATATTTGTTTTACTTGTAGAGACAAGAAATGGGCAATTAGGGCGCTTAAAGCCTTGTAAATGTAATTTGAAGTATATTAATATAGAGAGTGGATTTTGCTTTATTAAAAGGCAAAGTAAAACATTTAATTCATGTATAAAAATAGTATTTCTGTTAAAAGTGTTTATGTTAAAAACTACAGTAATATTGGTTTAAAATGCTTGATTTCATATGAATTAATAGAGAAGTGTCAAGTTAAACTTGTTGTAGTAATTCATGTCTAAAGTCTGTATAAAATAATTTAGGCTAAAACTTAAGGTAGAACACGTTGCTTTAAAAGTAGATGGTTCTAACATGTGAACTATATTTCTGTTTATTTAATGCCTAATTTACCTTATTAATCTAAGTTAATTAAGTTAAGTGAAATGCTGGTTAATGTGTATTAATTAATGTTAAAAATGTACTTACCTTTATAAAATACCTGAGTTAATGTACTTACTTTGTTTGTTGCAAAATGCTGTATTTTATTTAAAAGCTTTTATTCTTGTGTGTTTAAAGGTTTTTCACCTTCCAAGATTCCAGTTAATAAACTGAAATACGAGTGAAATCCTGAGCCTCATCGAGTCCTTCCTTTTCAAGTGTGGGAAGCCATGTCGTTATAAATACACCTGACAGTGAAAAACCGTCTGTGACCGGCAAAAGACTCCACTTGCGGCCACCACCGAGAGGGAGGACACTCCACCTGGGGCCTGGAGGACAAAGACTGCTGTCTGTCAGCCAAAGAGAGCAAGATGGCTGATCCAAAGCCAACAGATGAACTGAAAGTGGAGAGGGCCACAGCTAAGAGACAGTTCTCCCGCCTTGCCAACAACATTACGAGAACCTACATAGAGATGTCTAAGGAGGAGTTACAGGAGAACTTCAAGAAGCTGATGCTAGAGAGCTCTCGTGTCTTCGAGGCAAACGAAGAAGTGGAAGCCGCTTACATGGCAGACGCTGAGGAGCTGAGCGACCCCCAGAAAGCCGACATAGCAAAGACGGAGAAAGAATGTGAGCAGAAGACGAAAGAAGTCAAACTCCTAATCCGAGAGACGCTCTGGACCACATATGGAGAAAAGGAACTTTCCCTGGCTCTACAAGTTGCAGAGGCCGAATTCAGGAACGTCTCCTTCCAGCCAGACACAACTCTGGAGGCTTGTGAGTTCATGCTGACCCACCTACAGAAGTTGGTGGACAAGGCAAAGGAAGCGCACCAGAACTGGAACCACTGGGCTCCGCTTGCCGAGAAAAAGGACTTTGATTACCGTTTAAGAGAGCTCGAGGTGGTCCTTCCCAAGCTGGTGTCACAGAAGGCCCCCCTCATCCAAGCAGCAAGTATAAAGAAAGACGCTGGACCCCAGCCCATCTCAGCCCGCAGCTCAGCTCCAGTGGCAGCGATAAAGCTAAAGGCCACAGCCTTACCAAAGTTTGCCGGCAACCAGCGAAACTACTACAGATGGAGGAAGGAATGGGAGGCTCTGCAGAAGCAAGGTGAACCAACCGGATCTTCAGAGGTTAAGAAATTCCAACTACTGGATAGCCTTGATGAAAAGGTGGCCAGGGAACTACGTCTGTCAACGTACAGCTCAGCAGATGAGATCTTCAGAGTCCTGGAAAACCGGTTTGGGAACCAAGCCAGCATTGCTCTTGAGATCATAGAAGAGCTACAAGCAAGACCATCAGCCAGGAGCGGCCATCCAAGGAAAATCGTAGAGCTCATCCAAACTGTGGAAAAGGCCCTTTATGATCTAAACGAACTGGATAATGCAGACGCCTTAAAGAACCCACTGGTGATTAGATCCATCGAGAGCAAACTCCCAGAAACTCTGAAGAAAGACTGGCTCACCTATGCTGCTGACAGAGGAAACACTGTTAACCCCCAGAACCGCTTCGACAAGCTCATCACATTCCTAAAGTCCCAAGAATCTATATATGAGCAACTAGATCAACTGAGCAACGTCTTTGAACCCGCCAAGGAGCAGACTAAGCTCATCAAGTATGCCAGAACAAAGTCAGCCAAGTCCAGCAGTGAAACAGCAGGCTGCATCATTTGTGGTGACCCAAAGCACAGAAGAAGACTCTATTTCTGCAGAAGGTTTAGGATCAATCTAAAGCCATCGGAGAAGAGGGATGCAGCACAACAGCTCGGTGCCTGCAAGAGATGTCTCGAGGTCCACAGCAGCGACCCCTGCAGAAACACCACGTATCTGTGCGGGAACCCAGAGTGCAAAGACCAACACCATTACCTTCTCTGTCCAGTTGCCAGACCCCAGTCCCAAAGAACACCTAAATCCAGTCCAGTGAGAGCTGAGGGGAAAAGATACACCGAAGCTCAAAAAGACTTCCTATCCAGGCTTACCCCTGAGCTGGCGCAGCAGTGTCGAGACACCTTCTGCAACGTCACATCCAGAGCATACAACACCACAGCAGTTGAAAGAGGTCTTCTAGAGGAAAATGGCTTGCATGAGTATCCAGTGATCCTGATGCTCTTTGATGCCACTGCCAACGATGGACAGAGAATTGGGACCCTCATCGACCTGGCATCAGACACGAACTATATAACACATAGAGCTGCCAGCAAGTTGAACCTGAGAGGTGAAGATGTGACACTGGTGGTTTACGGCGTTGGAGGGATGAAGGTGTCTGTTGCAACTAAGCGCTACCTCCTCAAGATTCGGGTCAACACTCCGAGAGGGACCCTCAGGTCACATCAACTAATCTGCTATGGCCTTGATAAGATTGCAGAGTTTCACAGACATGTTCCAGCTATTAAGCTACAGAAAATCTTCCCAGATGTTCCCCTAAGAGACCTTGCTAGACCCAAAGAGGTGCAACTCCTGATCAGCCACAAGGAAGGCCAGCTAGTACCCCAGAAGGTTCGTTCTGTTGGCAACCTTGTGCTCTGGGACGGCCCCCTCGGCAAGACGATCGGAGGCACACACCCGGACCTCTTTGAAGAAGTCACCTTAATGGCCCACACATCAAAGACACACTTCGCAAGATCCATGAGAACTGCAGCAGTCAAATACAGTGAACTCATCTGTAGAGATCCAATCTCCTGCCAGTCTCCCGACAAGCCCCACACCCAGTCCAATACAGCCACTAGCAGCAGAGACTTTCTGAAGTGGTGGAAGTGGGAAAGTATTGGAGCTGCTTGTGAGCCAAGATGTGGAGGATGTCGCTGTGGGAATTGCCAACCCGGGGGAAAAGAAATGACACTGGCTGAAGAAAGAGAGATGGAGATAGTGAAGAACGGGTTGATGTATGTGAATG
This sequence comes from Entelurus aequoreus, assembly GCF_033978785.1. NCBI lineage: Eukaryota > Metazoa > Chordata > Actinopteri > Syngnathiformes > Syngnathidae > Entelurus > Entelurus aequoreus. The sequence continues at coordinate 30,831,886 of NC_084751.1, read as the reverse complement.
GAGACCATCACAGCCCTGATCCCCACTGGCATGCCAAGTATCCCTGGACAGAAGATCCAGCATCTCTACCCAACAACAGGAGAGCGGTTGAAGCCACATTCCTCAGGACAGAGAAGCAGCTGGCAAAGGAACCGGAGTTGAAGACAGCCTACATGTCACAAGTCCATGAAATGCTTCATCGCAAAGCTGCAGTGAAGCTATCCAAAGAGGTTCTGCAGAGTTGGACTGGGCCAGTGTGGTACATAAGTCACCTGATTGCACCAAATCCACATTCAGTCTCCACCCCAGTGAGGCTAGTATGGAACAGCAGCCAGAAGTACAGAGGCCTGAGTTTGAACGACATACTAATCAAAGGTCCTGACGTCCTGAACCCAATCAGAGCTGTCCTACTGAGGTTCCGAGCTGGTGTCTTTGCTGCCCTCGGTGACATCCGCAAGATGTACAACTCTGTCTGGTTGGAAGAGAGAGAGGTCCACCTGCACAGGTTCCTGTGGCGTGACACTGAAAAGGCTGAAATAGAAGACTTCGCCATAACAAGGGTCAACATGGGAGACAAACCTGCTGGTTGCATAGCCCAAGTCGCCATGAGAGAGACCGCCAACTTGCCTTCATTCAAACACTTCAAAGAAGAGAAACGTGTGATAGAGGAAGATGCATATGTGGATGATATCCTGACCTCTCACAACAACCTCCAGCACCTCAAACTCCTCACATCCAACATCGAACAGATCCTTAAAGCTGGAGGATTCATCATGAAGCCCTGGGTCTACTCCGATCAAAGTGGGAGGAAAGGGCCGAGAGGTGAGAAGATGGAGTCAAAGACCATGATCCTGCCAAACCAGCTCACTGAAGAGGATAACAAAGCCCTCGGCCTTGGTTACACCATTGAGGATGACACACTACATGTCATGGTTGCAGTGAACTTCTCCAAGAAGAAGAGGAAAATGCGCCTTGGTCAGGACTTACTGAGAGATGAAGTAAGAAGACAAACCCCAGATCCATTCACCAGAAGAGAACTGTTGAGCCAAGTCTCTGGTCTCTATGATCCACTCGGCCTCGTGGCTCCTGCAAAGCAGAAGGGAGCCATCCTCATCCGAAGAGCTTTTCAAGAAGCAAAAGTCATGTACTGCATAGAAGACACCTGGGATGCCGCCTTGTCCAAAGGACTCAGAGAAGATGCCATAAAGCTCCTAGAAGACTATGCAGAGCTGAGCCAACTCAGATTCACCAGACCCCTGACACCACCAAATCCACGTGCAAAACCAAGTGGCATCACCTTCTCTGATGGCAGTGAGCACGCATATGGCGCTGTGCTGTACCTACGCTGGAGCTGCAGCCATGGTGTTGTTGTGAGGCTAGTTGAATCTAAGGCCAAGCTGACCCCTCTCGACCACAAGGGTGACCCTGTGAAGGCGGAGATGTGTGGAGCAGTCTTTGCCGCCCGGTTGAAGAACTACTTCCAGAGACACTGCCGAATCGATGTTGAGAAGTGGTACCATCTCGTCGACAGTCAGACCGTCCTAGGCGCAATCCAGCGGGAGAGTTATGGTTACCAGACCTTCTTTGCCAACCGAGTCGGCGAGATCCAAAGCAGCACAAATGTCCAAGACTGGTGGTGGATTCCAGGGCCCGAGAACATTGCAGATATCATAACCAGAGGGGCCAGTCCAAATGACTTAACTGAGGAATCCGAGTGGCAGTCAGGTCCAAAGTTCCTTCGACTTCCTGAAAGTGAGTGGCCGAAGAAATCAGCCAAAGACGTCGCCGCACAAGCAAGAGACAATATCACAAAAATACAGAAGAAAACATTTGTCGCCGTACTCACCCGAAGTCAACAGAAAGCACAGGACCCAAAAAGAGTCCAAGAAACAGAGTCCAGATTCAGAAGACCACCTGCAGCAGCAGCAGTCCAAAAGCTACTGGACGAAAGGCGCTTCAGCAATCTAAGACGGCTGGTCGGGACAATAGTATGGACTTGGAGAGCAGTAAAGAAATTCCTGTGCCCCGGCGATAAAGAAAAGTGGGAGGCAGTACCTTCATCTGGTGTCATCACTGTGAACGAAAGAGAAGATGTGTTCAGAGACCTATGCTTGGCAGCACAGGAGGGCGTACACTTTCCAAACACAACAACAGACAGACTGGTTGTTTACAAGGACCAAACAAGCGGACTCCTGATGTGTGGTGGCAGGATCCAGACCTTCAGAGAAGACCACAGAGCTGTTCCCCTGCTACCGTTCCAGGCCTGGATCTCCACCCTCCTAGCCCGGGAAGCACACAGTGAGGGACATGAAGGAGTGGCAGGAACTACACTGCGGATGCGAAAGAAAGCATGGGTCATCAAAGGAAGAATTATTGCCCAAAAAGTTGTTGACAAGTGTGTCGTGTGCAAGAAAGCAAAAGCAAAGACCTGCCAGCAAATAATGGGAAACTTGCCTGAGGAGAGATCGAATCCGGCTGCACCATTTCAATTCACATCTGTCGACCTGTTCGGACCGTACCAAGTGAAGGATGATGTCAAGAGGAGGGTGAGCATGAAAGTATGGGGCGTGCTCTTCTGCTGCATGTCCAGCCGAGCCATCCATGTCGAACTGGCAAACACGCTAACAACGGAGAGCTTTCTACTTGCTTACCAGAGGTTCACTTCTGTCCGAGGCCATCCTCAGAAGATCTGGTCCGATCCAGGTACGAACTTTATTGGAGCAAAACCTGTCCTTGAAGAGATGTACAGTTACCTGAGACGACAAAACAAAGGATCACTAGAAGAATATGCTGCCAGGAATGGGACCGACTGGATGTGGAGAATCCTTCCAGCCGATTCACCTCACCGAAACAGTGCCGCCGAAGCTGCTGTCAAGATCACCAAAAGAGCTCTACAAAGCCTTGGTAGAGGAGAAGGCCTTGCCTTCAGTGAATTCCTGACTGTACTCAAGCTGGCCGCCAACCTTGCCAACGAAAGGCCTATCGACGCTAGAGTCCAGTGCCGTGAGGACGGCATCCAATACATCACTCCAAACACCCTGTTGCTTGGTCGAGCCACACAAAGTGGAGATTTCAAAACATTCGACTACACAACTTACCCCTTCAAAAGGCTGCAAGAGATTCAAATGCAAGTCAGCTACTTTTGGAAGTCCTGGAGCCAACTCGCAGGTCCAAACCTGTTCATCCGCAGTAAATGGCATACTGCTGAAAGAAATGCTGCCATTGGAGACATAGTGTGGCTCTGCGACCAAAATGCACTGAGGGGTCAGTTCAAGCTAGCAAGAGTTGTCAGTGTGAACGCAGATCCCAAAGGCATTGTCCGAGATGTCCACGTGAAAGTCTCTCCAAGTGGGTGCGTTCAGGTGAAGACTCCAAACCCTGTCGTTAAAGAGTCCAGGTCTAAGGAGAAGGACTTCCAGGGCACCATACTGCATCGAGACGTCCGACGCCTTGTCGTCCTCATCCCGGCGGAGGATCAGGTCAGGGGAGACCAGCTCGCCTGAGAGGTGCGATCTTTCCAGGTTACACTGCAAAGATCGAGTGGGAGGTGTTGCGGCGATCTGCCTGGAGGTGCTGCTGAAGGTGTGTGTGTGTGACAGCGGCTGTGCTGCTGCATGCGCGTCACAGCAGAAGCGCTGCATGCGTGTCACAGCAGAAGCGCTGCATGCGCGTCACAGCAGAAGCGCTGCTCCGCGGCGCGCCTCACCAGGTGCGCTCTCCAGCAGGTGAGCGCAATCAGACTGATGAGCAGCGCAGACAGGACAAAGCAAACAAATGCACCCGTTTCATTCAGTGTGCAGGACGGAGCTGAGAGCAGCAGAGACAGAGACGATCACTAAAACCACGAAAGCACTTCACAAACGCATGGGAAAAAGGACTCAAACCAAACGGACTACCGGTGAGCTCACCTCTTTCCACTGGACTGTTTAATCATGATCCGACTGTTGAAGTTTATGCGCTGTGATTGATGGCAGAGCTCAACTTCAGAAGAATGTTTATTTAGATAATTGAACTGTTAAATAAGGTACAATTGGTGCTTATTTTGTTTCTTTTCTTTATCTTATTCACCACAAATATTTGTTTTACTTGTAGAGACAAGAAATGGGCAATTAGGGCGCTTAAAGCCTTGTAAATGTAATTTGAAGTATATTAATATAGAGAGTGGATTTTGCTTTATTAAAAGGCAAAGTAAAACATTTAATTCATGTATAAAAATAGTATTTCTGTTAAAAGTGTTTATGTTAAAAACTACAGTAATATTGGTTTAAAATGCTTGATTTCATATGAATTAATAGAGAAGTGTCAAGTTAAACTTGTTGTAGTAATTCATGTCTAAAGTCTGTATAAAATAATTTAGGCTAAAACTTAAGGTAGAACACGTTGCTTTAAAAGTAGATGGTTCTAACATGTGAACTATATTTCTGTTTATTTAATGCCTAATTTACCTTATTAATCTAAGTTAATTAAGTTAAGTGAAATGCTGGTTAATGTGTATTAATTAATGTTAAAAATGTACTTACCTTTATAAAATACCTGAGTTAATGTACTTACTTTGTTTGTTGCAAAATGCTGTATTTTATTTAAAAGCTTTTATTCTTGTGTGTTTAAAGGTTTTTCACCTTCCAAGATTCCAGTTAATAAACTGAAATACGAGTGAAATCCTGAGCCTCATCGAGTCCTTCCTTTTCAAGTGTGGGAAGCCATGTCGTTATAAATACACCTGACAGCAAGTATGACATGTCTTCAGCTCATCACTGAGCTTGTTCCACCATTTAACTCCTAAAACTGAAATACATCTGTATTTTATATTCGTTCTTGCTTTACCTATTTCAAAAATCAATATCCCCCGTAAATTATAGTTTTCTCCTCTTAATTGAAATAACCTAAGAATACAAGCTGGAAGGCTAACATAATTTCCATTGTTTTTAAAAACACAATATCTGAAAATTTTAACACATTAGAACTTATAAATAATGGATTGGTATGTTCATAGTAGCACGCTTTGTGTATTATTCTAATGACCCTTTTTTGAAGTTAAATTATTGGGTCTAAGTTTGTTTTATAAACATTTCCCCAAACTTCAACACAATATGTTAAATATGTAAAAATAAAACAATAATATAACATATGCAGACATTTCTTATTCAGCATGTGTTTTACTTTATACAGAATAGCAATGGATTTGGATATTTTTCCCTTTATATATTCAATATCCGGTTTCCAACATAATTTATGATCAATTATTATTCCCAAGAATTTAGTTTGATATACTCTATCAATTTCCACTTGATTTAATTTTAATTTTGCTTGACAATTTGTCCTTGCACCACTAAACACCATAAACTTAGTTCTTATCATTTAATGATAACTTATTAATATCAAACCATTTTTTTAGCTGAATCAACTCAACCTCTATTATCCTCAACACTTCCTTCAAGTCTTCTCCTGAACAATATATATTTGTATCATCTGCAAACATAATAAATTTCAATTTATTAGACACTGAACAAATATCATTTAAATATAGTATAAATAACTTAGGTCCTAATACAGAGCCTTGTGGCACCCCACAAGTTACTCTTCTTGGCTGTGATTTAGTCTTATTAATTTCCACATATTGAGATCTATTACTTAAATAACTACTTAACCACTGTTGTGAAACACCTCTTATGCCATAGTTTTCCAACTTTTGCAGAAGTAAGGAATGGTCGATTGTGTCAAAAGCTTTACATAAGTCAATAAATACTCCAACGGTGTGTTGCTTCTTTTCTATTGCTGTAGCTACGTTTGCTACAAAGTCCATCACCGCTAGGGATGTAGATCGATTACTCCTGAAGCCATACTGCTGATCATTCAGTAGCTCATGCTTGTCAATGAACTTATCAAGTCTATTTACAAATAATTTCTCAAGAATTTTTGCAAATTGAGGTAGTAGAGACACAGGTCTATAATTTGAGACCATGTGTTTTTCACCATTTTTATAAATCGGAATAACTTTAGCAATTTTCATTTTGTCAGGAAAAGTTCCAGTTGATAAAGATTTATTACATATATAAGTAAACGGCTTCAGGACACAATCCACCACTTCTTTAACAAGTGACATATCCACGTTGTTACCATCGACAGATTTTTTGTTTTTAAACTTTCTGACCACTTCTAACACATCACTTTCACAAACTCCGCCAAGAAACATATAATTTTTTATGTCAGATACACGCTTTAACTTTTTCTCATCATTCATTTTAAAATGAATATTTTTTGCCAAATTTGGGCCAACATTCACAAAAAACATATTGAATTCCTCAGCTATTTCTTCTATATTTTCAATAATTGAGTTGTCATCTTTTACCAGATAAGCTGTAAAATCCTTTTTGCTAGATTTTTTAATCATAGTATTAAGCACATTCTAGGTTTCAATGATATTATTTTTATGTTTATGCAGCAATTGTTCACAATAGTTTTTTTGTTGCAGCCTCATGATACATGTCAATCTGTTTTTATACTTTTTATATTTGTCCTCATTTTCTTTTGTTCGATGCTTAATAAATTCCTTGTAAAGCCTTTTTTTTTTTTTTTACAGGCTTTTACTAAACCCCCTGTTATCCATGGTTTCTCCCTCTTTTTAGTATTTTGCTTATATTCTCTCAATGGACAATGACGGTCATAAAGTGTCAGAAATACATCCAGGAATGTATCGTATGCTTCATTAGTATCCTCCACAAAAACATTTTTCCAATCCTGATTTAAAAGATCAACCTTGAATGCCTTAATTGCTTCTGGTGATTTTATTCTAACAAAGTTATTTATTTGTCTTTTTGTTTGTAAGTTTGGCTCCTTGTTCATTTGGATCACTGTAAAGACAGGCAAGTGATCACTTACATCAGTCACTAAGAGTCCACTTTTTCTATTCCCATCAAATACATTTATAAAAATATTGTCAATCAGTGTTAACAGATATCATTCGACAAATCTTTTTTTGATAAAGTATAGGGATTTATTCCATTGCATAGTTTGATTTTTTGCTTGAATCTGCTTTTTGTAGGAATATTTAAGCCTCTTTTGTACTCAGACAGTTGGCGTGCTGTTTGCTGGACAACAGCTATCTTAGCTTGATCGACCACCACTAGTTTTCAATTCCGGGAAGAAGTCACGTGTCAGAATACCAGCTAATAGTAATTAATCGTTGCTGAGAAACAACCTGTAGAGTGCGGATAGTAGATACAAAAAAAGTGGGTAAATACTTATTTCCAGTAAGGATAAATCGAGGCAACTGGAATCTTCTTGTTTGTAGAAGACGTTTCACTATTCATCCAAAATACTTCCTTAATTCTAAATGTTAGGTGCAGAGTTTCCACCAATTTATTGTCTCTGCTGTGTGAAGGACAGTCGTTCAGCAGCCCCAACAGCAACAACAATCCTCGTGAACTATTGGCCACCCGCCTCACTTCTGATTTTCACAGAGGAGACAAACATTTCAATATGGTCACTGTTCAGTTACCACTAGCTCAGTATCATAACGGTTTAGAGCAAAATATACAAGTCAGATAAAAAAAAAGCTGAATGTGATGGTGTGGATTCATACTCTTAAGAAACAAATAATTTTCAAACAATTTAACAGATTTTCCCAATATCCATGAAAATGCCTTTTCAAACTGCTGGGCCACAATTCCTACTACACTCGCAAGGACTTCAAGTCGTAGGTAAATGTGACACATATGCACTTGATGTGCCTACAACTGTATGGAGACACATCATTTCTTTACATCTGGTTGGGTCCAAGAATTAAGCATTGATATCTGAAAAACGATGTTCCGAAAACTTAAGACTATATCACACTAGGATAATAAAAGCGTTGCAACAGTCAGCCTTAATGCATTTCCGCAGTTTGATGATTTTTTTGGGATGTGCATGACATGCAATGCACGTTTGCGGGCCAAGACGGTGTGGGGTGAGGGCGAGCGCCGGCACCCAAGTGCGGGAGCATTGTCTGGGTTTCAAGGACTAAAGCTCCTGAGTGGGGCTGACGTTAACACTTGCGGGATGCATCCCTGGAGAAAGATGAGGCGTGCGGTGTGTTCAGGAGTTAATATACGTGCCTGATGGCAGGTCTGTTGGTCATTCTCCAGCAGGGTACGGCAATGATGTCACAATGCATTTATTGTTCCTAATATTTAGATTCTTAATTGTAAATGTATTCAAAGACTAACGGCGTCTTACTTGCTGATAGTAAAACCCTAGTCAGTAACTAAATATGGAAGCACTAAAAACTACAATATGGCTGATGGGGAGAAGACACAGTCAAATTGGAGGAATGTACATAAAACTGCCCACAAAACGGCGCATCCTGGAGAGACGGTCAAAAAGCAGTTTGAAGATGGTCTGTAAAACATCCATCCATCCATTTTCTACCGCTTATTCCCTTCGGGGTCGCGGGGGGCGCTGGAGCCTATCTCAGCTACAATCAGGCGGAAGGCGGGGTACACCCTGGACAAGTCGCCACTTCATCACAGGGCCAACACAGATAGACAGACAACATTCACACTCACATTCACACACTAGGGCCAATTTAGTGTTGCCAATCAACCTCTCCCCAGGTGCATGTCTTTGGAGGTACATAATTTATGAAAATTTTTGACCAAAGAACCACCATTGCATGTTATGTGAAATGTTTTAAATGTAGAAAAAAATCATAATATGACCCCTTTAAGAAACTTTTAAGCTGTGTTTCAATTTGGTGGCTGCATCCTTCACAATGCACATTTGTGGAGTGCTGACGAATATGTCCTTTTCTACCATTAGCAACAAGTGTGCATGTCAAGTATCCTTGCATATTTTCCTTTCAATATTTACACACAAATAGGTTGACACATGTCTTGTTACATGTCTTATTATTGTGTAAGTGGAATAGTACATACATAAATGGACTGATTGTTGTTTATTTGTAGACATGTACATTTTTTCAGGAAATGTTAACTTTTATATGTGCCTAAATCACTTGTGTTAATGTGATCTTCTGTTTAAGTTTTTTCAGCTTTTCTATTTAGAACAATCAATGAGGAAATGAAATCAGAAGACAATTGAAAGGACAAAAAAGCTAAAAGAAATGGATAAAAAAAAACGCATATACAGGTTTGGATGATCATTTGAAATATATTTTGACCTAAAGATATAAGTGCTGAAACTACCGCTGTTGTGATTTATTTTCTGCCTTAACTGCAACTATTCTAAAATATGGTTAAGATATTCAGCTATTCCAAATGATAATACACTTAATATTTACAAGTACAGTTGAAAGTACATCCATTTTACAACAGGATTAAAACAAAATTCATCAATTGCTATTGTAGTCAAGGGATTACTTTGATAAATTACAAAGGTACGGTAGTCTGGGCTTTTACAGAACACATTTATATTCACAGTTATATTAAAACATCTTTAAAAATAGTATCTGAATAGTACTGTGTGATATTGCTGTATGGATTTTAACAAGAAAGACAAAGAAGACCTCTGCCCTTTTGAAACATCATATGGATTGTCTTCAATGTCTTTCTGGGGGTACATATGTCCAATTACAACAACATCAAGTGGTTGACTGACATACAAGAGTTTATTTAAAAACTGAACTAATAAAGTAATCAATGTATCATAAACCCTCCATAAACTATTTCATAACTATTAAATAGGAATTTATAAAGAGAATCATGCTTCCTTCAATTAAGAATAAAAATTATTTTATGCATAAATAATATATACAAAATGGGTAGATATTGAAATAACCTATATAAAGCCAATTTTAAAAATAAAGTTGACGAGCATACTCTACAAATTAGGTAGGTAGTTAAAAAGTAATAAAGTAGTTCACTATATTGTGTTTAAAAATACAAGATTTCTCTCTGATCTGGAGATAAATCTGCTGACCGCAACCATACACAAGAAAAATATGAAAAAACTTTAGCTTCATAATTTCGTATTTTGTTGAGTTTTTCCTTTTCTCCACCTAATATAGTCTGAGGTTGTGAGCACGTGACACAACCAGGAAGTGTTGCAAAGGCTAAACCATCCTGCTTTACATCGGCCCTCGCGTGGCTGGAAGAGTCTCTCCAGGACCCACACTTCCTTGACCGCATGGGCTGGGTCCTTGGAAGAATGCGTCCTCCGAATTAAGACACAGCTAATGACTTTAGCTGCAGACTTCTTCTGTTCGTTTGATATTGTCATTACTGCCACAAGTGTACCCATATGTACCACAGCTAAGAAATATATTTTTGGCGGCCCAACAATGGGGCTCCTCCTATAGTTAAGAAACACCGGAAGGGTGAACAAATCCAGCGCTCGTAACTCGTAAGACGAAGAAAAAACACCAGCTTCAAAATATGAAACTCAACAGCCACCCTGAGCCAGCATCAAAGTACACAAATGAAGTCACTTGCACAAGTTAGCCACAAAGAAAAGCTGTTAGACACAGCTGTTCGTCAGAAAAGTGCAAAATATTCTACCAGAGAAAGGGCCAAAGAAATATGAAATTTCCTCATTGAAATAAAATGATGGCACTGGAGAGAGCTGGCAAACAAAGCTCGTCTCATATTCTACCTCATATGCGGGGCAGGGAACCTGCAAGAGCATGGAGGAGGGAGAAACCCAGCCGCTCTCCTCCAGTCCACAGTTAGTCAGGCTAAACTGTCAATCAATCTTGGACGCCAAGACAGGACAGAAAAGCACCCACACACACTGGATTGCTTCCCGTACCAGCAAGTTCCGTAGTCCAGAGATAAAACAATACAGCCAAATAAATTGACAGCTGTGATATCATAGATGCATGTCAGAAGACCCTGCCCTCCACCATCGCTGAAGACACTGGACCCTGTCGACCAGCAAACCCCCTGTAGCCACGGTTTGTACATCCGAACCACAACAAATTTTTAGATGTGATCGCTATTTGAATGACAATAAAGGAAGTCTAAGTCTACACTCTTTTACACTGTGATAGATGAAAATAAGGACATGAGTCAATGTTGATTTACGCTTGTGATGTTAGTTCTACATTATTGGTGATGTCATATTTGGTTAGGACTAATCTACGAGTACAGGTTGTCATATCCACTTTGAGTCTTTCTCCAGCTGTAAAAAATAATATACATAAAGAAGTTATCAGTGTCGGTCCTGAGAAACAGGAACTTATCGGTATTGGTAACAGCTTGAAAAAATATATTGTGTATGAATAATCCATTCTATGCCTTTCCATTCTATAAGTTTCTTAAAGATAACTAATCATATGAGAGGATAAGAAAAGCAATTTAAAAAAAATATATAAAAAAAATATTCTGAAGACATTTGAGCCACATTTCTCTGCAGTCTTGTTTGTTTACTGAACTTTTCGTCACAATCTTAGGAACACTAACATTTTTGCTCGGACTTCACTTGACGCATTGCTACGACAATGCCTGTGTGCCCCACAAATGCTTGAGGGCGAGACCACTGCAGCCATAAATGGTGTCACATGCAACCCAACAATTGTGACCACTTCCAGGCATGATTGTAACTACTGTACCACTTAGGACACTGAGGTCATATCCTCTGTATTTTTTTTTTTTATTGACAAAAAGAAGATAAAACTGACTGCAAATACACTTTGAGAAAGAGATCACTTACACCTACATCACCGTGCAGTAGCTCTTGTTTCTATACAATCTTTGGTCATCCCAATGGTTTGTACAGACCGCCTACAGTACAAGAGTCCATAACAGAAATTCACTTTTAAATTTATCGCTATTCCCACATACCACACCAGATAAAAAAAGTATCCGATCAGACCAAAACGTGCCATTTACATAACATTAAATTACATTGACGTAATTTAGGATGGTTTCACTTTAATGAAATAAATGTGAATCTGTTGCTGCGGACAGAGTTTATGTTACCCTGTGCACACACACAAATATAAACATCTGAAGGTGTATAGGCCTAAAATAAATATTTACATTCATGTAATTTCAGTGAGTCTTTGTGGATGGTGACTCTCTGCTCCATATCCTGCATATTGATTTTCATGTCAAAGCGCCCTCAAACCACCAAATTTTGACCTTAATGTTTTTCAAATCTCGGTGACCGCCCAGCCCCCAGGGGACACACCCAAATAGGGAAACTCCACACCTACAATCTAGATGTGTAAAAAGCCTTTTGGATGGAAAGTGAAACATCGGAAACAAAGAAGAAACCAGTTGCATTCATTCAACCTTTGCAGATCACCATGACCTGGATGGCTGAGAATTAAATAACTGCAACATAAATGGAACTACATTGCCAAAATGTCCACATTTAAGAACTAAGTACACACTGTATACAGGATATCTACTGAAGTGTGCTGATGGAAATATTCGATTTGAGACAAAGCCACAGTTTAAAAATCAAATCAGTCTTTTACTGTAGTTGCCAAATACAGCAGGGGCTCTTAGTACAGTAAAACCTTTCCCATAGTGTGTTGACAGCACAAAGGGGTTTTACAGAATGCAATACTAAACGCCAGCAGCAGAGGTCACAATAGCTCCTTAAATATTTTCATGTTATGGACAACAAAAATAGGACAGCTCATAAAAATATTAATGAACAGTATTCCAGAGGAAAATTCAAGTGACTGGCTAAAAAGTATAAACCTCCATTTATTTGTTAAACAATTGGAGAGTTTAGTGAAGGCAAAAGGCATCACTTTACACTACTGCTGTAAATAATTTACTGCCACCTTGTATAACCAAAGTGCAGAGAACAAAGAACAAGGTGTGGCAGCATCAACAAAAAAATAGATCAAGTGACATTACTACACAAAACTGTTGACATTCAATAATGTGACCTTTGTAAAATAAGAGAAGAGATACTGATGATCAGCATTGTCCAAAGTGCACAACCCCAACTCAGTGTAAAAATACAACTACCAAAAAAACAACAAAAAGGTGAGACATAAAAAGAGAAAGTATAAGTGTTGCTTCTAATTACCCAAACTTGACATACAGGCTGCTTTCTATATAACTTCTTAGAACAATGGTTCTCAAACTTCTTTCACCAAGTACTACCTCAAAAAAAACTTGGCTTTCTACATACCAACATAATGACCCACAATAAAATACAGTAGCGTAGTAGGCCTAAGCATTCATTAAAAACAAGGCAGAGGTTTTATTTAACAAGTATATTTAATAATTTTGGCCACTGTAATATCACACACTAGGGATGTAACGGTATCAAAATCTCACGGTACGATATTATCACAGTATTAAGGCCTCAGTACGATATCACTGTGATACAGAATATGCAGGGTTCGAATTTAACCACGGCAAGTGTCCGACTGCCCTTGTCACTTGCCGTATTGCCCTAAAAAATGGACCCGCATTGACGGCAAGAACATGCCGTGACCGCCCTTGACTTTTTACTTGTTAATGGACTAGTGATGAAACGATAAACGGTATAAAGATAAAACGCGGTAAAATTCCAGACGGTTAGTAATACCGTATACATTTTCAATTAATGAAAATCCGTCATTTATTAATAATGCAATTAAGGCAACACTGCTTACTTTCTGAATACTGAAGCGCCGCAGCGTCTGCGCATGTGCACTAGAGCCGTTCTGCTCGCGAAACGTGGCGGCGACTTCACAGACTTTGCTCTGAAAATGTTCCCTCCGAGCTAACGGCGCTGATCGCTTCGTTTCACTTCATTTCACTCGCTTCTACTTCCGTGGAGTCTCGGTGTGCGATTAAGAGCGCAATGCTGTTGGAGGAGAAAAATATTTGATGTTGCAGTTTGATTTTGAACGTGCAGCTCACGTCCTTCCGTCAGCTGCTGGGACTGAGAGTTACCATGCAGCAGGCGATGTGTCAGGAACGTTGCCACAACTTGTTTATAAAGTCTGTAGTTTGTTGACTGGAATGCTCACTCGTCCTTTATTTTAACTGCTAACTTTGTTAGTGTTCCAATAACATTCACACTAGCTCAAATGTTTTGTCATCTCATCGAATTGAACGCTGGCTGAGTTGTCAGTGAGGCACAAAGATTGTGTATTCGATGTATCACTCCTCTTTATTTTTTTTTGCCAAACTGTTACACTGAAGTACATGGTTGTTGTTGAAGAACAAAGCTTGTTTATTTAACTTTATCTTCATTAAGCCAAACTGCTTTGTGTTTTCAGAATCAGAATCAGAATCAGAATAGTTCTATTGCCATTGTTTGAGAACGGGTTCACAAACTAGGAATTTTTCTTGGTGCAATCGTGCAACATATATTGCATATGTTTTATATTGATATCAAAAAGTAAACCATGTTTTTTACAATACTTGATTTTTTTCATTCCACAAAGTAATTACTTTAATAACTATTCATGTGACATAGCATTTTCTTAATGTTGTATGGTGTAGAATTAATATCTATATGACCGATTTCTGCTCAAACGTTCAATGGATACAGCATGTACATGTACACACATTAGTACATGTAAATATGTGTACATAACTTAAAAAATACCTCTCTCTATGAAAATGCAAACATAGAGATAAAGGCATCATGTAATAAAATATCTGACACGGTGATACTATTAATGAACAAAAACACAAATATTTGTCTTTAAATATATAGATAACGTTTTTCTAGAGCATACTTATTAGATATTACAAATTACATGATGGCGTCGCGTTCACACCCCAACACTGTTTTACCTAACATAATGAATAATCATGATTAATAATCGTGATTTCAATATTCAGAAAAATAATCTTAATTATTATTTTGCCCATAATCGTGCAGTCCTATGTGTAAGACTAAACCTCATATATGAACACTATTTTTATCTATATGGACAAAAAGTGCAGTTACGTCTTATGTCAAAAGGGTGCCATCTTTTTATTCATTTATAGTATTATTTTGTTTCTGCCTTATTAGTTTGTTTATAATGCTTGTGTTGCTTTCATATGCACATTCAACTGTCTATTTGGGGTACATGCATACATTTTGAATGTGATGTTTGAAGGGGTTCTTTTAGTAGCTTTTGATAATTTTAAACACATTTAAAATTACCGCGATAATAACCATGTAAGAAATTCTCATACTGGACAATTGTAACATAATTGTTTCGTCGAATAAATTGATTAAAACACCCCGACATTACTTTTTTTCTTACATTTTCAACTGTTTAAGGCATCGCATAATTAACATTAATCGGTATAAACAACATGGGCGCAGCCATTTTGGAAGCGTGAGTCAAAGGTTAACCGACAACGAGAACAGCCGAGTTGTTCCAAGATTTTCCGAGAGATACATTAGTTGCATCAGGGTCTGGAAGGATGTCACGTGTTCGGTGAATTTAGGTCAGGCAGCTGTCAAAATGCAGAGTAAAGAACAAATCAAAAAAGAAAACACGAACAATTACAGGCTGTTGGGAAAAAATGTAGCAAGCTGCACAACTTCTTTAGGTAGGTTAATTTCATACTTTAAATGGAGTGCTAAATTAGTCGATCGTTTGCCCTCGAAACTCAGCGGTTCCAGACCTGTCAATGTTGTTCATGTGCTGTATCATGAATGTTTCAAATATGAGGCCTGAATATGTCCAAAAAATAAAAGACTTAAAAATGTTGTAGTGTGTAAAATGAAGTACCAGGAATGTTTAGGATAAACACACTTATTATAATTGAACACGAACATAATGCTGAAATGTTTTAATCATATTTAAAACTACAAACATGTTTTTTAAGTGCAAATAATTGTGCAGGAACATCCAATGTTTCAAGCAAATATTAAAAATAAATTACTTATCGTTGATGTCTATAAAGTGACAATGTAAACATTGTGTGTACCAAGTGTAAAACAATAATGTATGCTTTAGTGTTCTTAAACTTGTACTTTGTGAGAAGCTGTGTCCTCTACAGTGGCAATTTTTTATATTAGTCTGGAAAATGCTGTTTTCTCAGAAAAATTAACTAACAACTTAACTTTTGATAATGTAAATACCTCACAAACTGATGGCTTGGGTGACTTCAAATTAGAGATGTCCGATAATGGCTTTTTTGCCGATATCCAATATTCCGATATTGTCCAACTCTTAATTACCGATTCCGATATCAACCGATACCGATATATACAGTCGTGGAATTAACACATTATTGTGCCTAATTTTGTTGTGATGCCCCGCTGGATGCATTAAACAATGTAACAAGGTTTTCCAAAAGAAATCAACTCAAGTTATGGAAAAAAATGCCAACATGGCACTGCCATATTTATTATTGAAGTCACAAAGTGCATTATTTTTCCAGCTTGGAATTTGGGACATGCTCTCCCTGAGAGAGCATGAGGAGGTTGAGGGGGGGGGGTTTAGGGGTAGGAGGTAGCGGGGGTGTATATTGTAGCGTCCCGGAAGAGTTAGTGCTGCAAGGGGTTCTGGGTATTTGTTCTGTTGTGTTTATGTTGTGTTACGGTGCAGATGTGTTTGTCATTCTTGTTTGGTGTGAGTTCACAGTGTGGCGCATATTTGTAACAGTGTTAAAGTTGTTTATAAGCCACCCTCAGTGTGACCTGTATGGCTGTTGACCAAGTATGCATTGCATTGACTTGTGTGTGTGAAAAACCGTAGATATTATGTGACTGGGCCTGCACGCAAAGGCAGTACCTTTAAGGTTTATTGGCACATTGTACTTCTCCCTACGTCCGTGTACACAGCGGCGTTTTAAAAAGTCATAAATTTTACTTTTTGAAACCGATACCGATCATTTCCGATATTACATTTTAAAGCATTTATCAGCCGATAATATCGGCAGTCCGATATTATCGGACATCGCTACTTCAAATACCTTTTCTGGGTCGGACTTGTCCAGGATGTGCACTGCCTTACGCGAGAGTGCAGCTGGATAGGCTCCAGCCCCCCGCAACATCAAGAGTGACAAGCAGGGAAAAATGGATGGATGGCTGGATTGAAGATTTATCAAGTACCAGTATTTCCTGCAGTGTACCATTTGGGTGATTTCCCTCTGTGCGGTGTGTGGTGACTAGCTGGCTGTGTTGGCTTGGAAACGCTCAAGACGAAAATGGCACGCTTTGCTCTGCAGAACACAGACTTTTTTTTACCTCCGCCAAGGAGGTTATGTTTTCGCCAGGGTTTGTTTGTGTGTTTTTGCAAAATAACTGAAACAGTTATGGATGATTTCGATTTTTCAGGAAATGTCCAAAAACAACTCCTCGTATCTACTAGAACACTTCACCTTCTTCTTATGGTGTTCCTATGCACACGATTCTGGGAGATGTAGTTTATTTTTTAGAAATGGCCAAAGCTAAAGCGCCAGAAAAGTTTTTGTTTGATACAAGCAGTAGAAAATGCATGTATGGATGGAACATATCAAAAATGCCACTCATCCTTTCATTTTTCAGGATGCGGTCCTGAGCCTAAACGTCCCTAGAGTAGATGGAATTTCAAACATTTGTTTATTTCCGTTCTGTCATTCCAAGCAGCAAGGTAGATTAGGTTTTGGTGGAGACTAAGAGGTATTAAGTAACATAATCATAAAATACATTTATATTTGCATACCAATTAAGGGGAGTAGGAAGTCTGTTGGCAGGTGTAGAGATTGGAGATATATATACACTCATTTTCAACCCATATTCAGTTGAATATGCTACAAAGACAACATATTTGATGTTCAAACTGATAAACATTTTTTTTTTGCAAATAATCATTAACTTTAGAATTTGACGCCAGCAACACGTGACAAAGAAGTTGGGAAAGGTGGCAATAAATACTGAAAAAGTTGAGGAATGCTCATCAAACACTTATTTGGAACATCCCACAGGTGTGCAGGCTAATTGGAAACAGGTGGGTGCCATGATTGGGTATAAAAACAGCTTCCCAAAAAATGCTCAGTCTTTCACAAGAAAGGATGGAGCGAGGTACACCCCTTTGTCCACAATTGCGTGAGCAAATAGTCAAACAGTTTAAGAACAACGTTTCTCAAAGTGCAATTGCAAGAAATTTAGGGATTTCAACATCTACGGTCCATAATATCATCAAAAGTCTCAGAGAATCTGGAGAAATCACTCCATGACCGTGACCTTCGATCCCTCAGACGGCACTGTATCAAAAGCCGACATCAATCTCTAAAGGATATCACCACATGGGCTCAGGAACACTTCAGAAAACCACTGTCACTAAATACAGTTCGTTGCTACATCTGTAAGTGCAAGTTAAAGCTCTACTATGCAAAGCGAAAGCCATTTATCAACAACATCCAGAAACGCCGCCGGCTTCTCTGGGCCCGAGATCATCTAAGATGGACTGATGCAAAGTGGAAAAGTGTTCTGTGGTCTGACGAGTCCACATTTCAAATTGTTTTTGGAAATATTCGACATCGTGTCATCCGGACCAAAGGGGAAGCGAACCATCCAGACTGTTATCGACGCAAAGTTCAAAAGCCAGCATCTGTGATGGTATGGGGGTGCATTAGTGCCCAAGGCATGGGTAACTTACACATCTGTGAAGGCACCATTAATGCTGAAAGGTACATACAGGTTTTGGAACAACATATGCTGCCATCTAAGCGCCGTCTTTTTCATGGACGCCCCTGCTTATTTCAGTAAGACAATGCCAAGCCACATTCAGCACGTGTTACAACAGCGTGGCTTCGTAAAAAAAGGGTGCAGGTACTTTCCTGTCCCGCCTACAGTCCAGACCTGTCTGTCCCATCAAAAATGTGTGGCGCATTATGAAGCGTAAAATACGACAGCGGAGACCCCGGACTGTTGAACGACTGAAGCTCTAAATAAAACAAGGATGGGAAAGAATTCCACTTTCAAAGCTTCAACAATTAGTTTCCTCAGTTCCCAATCGTTTATTGAGTGTTGTTAAAAGAAAAGGTGATGTAACACAGTGGTGAACATGTCCTTTCCCAACTACTTTGGCACGTGTTGCAGCCATGAAATTCTAAGTTAATTATTATTTGCAAAAAAAAAATAAAGTTTATGAGTTTGAACATCAAATATCTTGTCTTTGTAGTGCATTCAATTGAATATAGGTTGAAAATGATTTGCAAATCATTGTATTCCGTTTATATTTACATCTAACACAATTTCCCAACTCATATGGAAACGGGGTTTGTGTGTATATATATATATATATATATATATATATATATATATATATATATATATATATATATATATATATATATATATATATATATATATATATATATATATATATATATATATATATATATATATATATATATATATATACACACACACACACACACACACAATACGATTATTATGCAACCATTATCCATTGTTCTGACCTGAGCAAGGTGTCTGGTGTACAACTGTCATCATGAGCCACCCTGTAGCCCACCTCCAGACCCAGGCTGAGGTCCATCTCATCCGCCACACGAAGAGCCAAACTCACTGCTGCCACTGAATGAGGCTGAGAACAGCACACCTTGCCGTGAGAAAAGTCATAGGACAAAGCATACTCCACACACCATTGTGGCACCTGAAAGGAGATATGAGGGAGAGAAAATATAATATATTATGGTTTGAGTTTTTTTTCCGAACATACATATAATTACAACATGATACATCACAATTTCCAGTTTCTCTTTTGAACATGTTCGAAAAGGAGTAGGAAGAAGCAGATCTTATTTAATCTTACCCCTTTTACACATCTAAATTTTAGGTGTGGAGTTTCCTTAACACTTTTGTTCACTTCCTGTTCTCAATTTATTCACAATATGCTTCATAAATAATAACATAAAAAATAGATGAATAATAGTGAAGTAAGTTGTATATCATATGGTGAGATATATAAGATTATCAATAAATTCAGAATGTTTATCATGGTTCTTCTTCTTTGTACTTTGTAAACACTTTAGGTTTGAACAGTTTCTTAAAATGGATCATATTAGTACAAAGTTTGATTTATTTACTTAATCCATTCTATAATTTAATCCCACATACAGATACTAAAGGTTGTAAGTGTTGTACGTGCATACAAATGTTTTAAATTACATTTTTCTCTGAGGTTGAATTTCTCTTTGTTAAGAAGAAATGTTGTATGTTATTGAGTTGCAGGTTATAATTTGCTTTGTACATTTAGCTGTTTGCAAATTCACTATATATTGTAGAACTTCAATGTTTTTGATTCAATAAATAAAAGGGTTTGAGTGCTCTCTACATCCAACATTATGTATAGTTCATAGATTCTAGGTCCAATACATATTTAGCTTTATTCATTATTGATGTATTTCTTGCCACTTTATTTTGTATAATTTTTATATGAAATGTCCAGTTCATTTTATCATCCATCATTACACCTACATATTTGATTTAATTTAGTCTTTCAATGTTTATTCCGCCTATTTGTATTTGTGTTTGACTTTCTCTTCCACTGTTACCAAATAGCAATATTTTAGTTTTACCGAGGTTTAGGAATAGTCTGTTTTGGTCAAACCATCTCTTTAATTTCTTCTGTTATTATTTGTATTAGCTATGTCGTCCGCCAATATTACTAACTTTAATTATTTTGTAAATTTACCAATATCATTTATATAAAGATTGAACAATTTTGATCCCAGTATTGACCCTGTGGTACGCCAGAGGATATACGTTGTAGACGTGTGTTCGCCTAGCTTCACATATTGCTTCCTGTTGGTTAAGTAGCTTCTTATCCAGTTTAAGACCAACTCTTCGATGCCATATCGTTGTAATTTGATTACATTTGATTAATTAAAATATTGTGTATTATTGTGTGTTAATTGTGTCAAATGCTTTAGTTAGATCTTTAAACATTGCCACTGCAAAGTGTTTACCATCTATTGCATTGGTAATTTCCTCTGTAATTACGATTAAAGCCATCGGAGTTGAAATATTAGCTCTGTATCCATATTGGTTCTCAGCAAGTATTCTATTTTTGTTCATGAAATTGTCCAATCTGTTATTGAACAGTTTTTTAATGATGTTAGAAAATTGTGGAAGTAAAGAAACAAGTATATAATTTGTAAATTGGTGTTTGTCTCCAGTCTTAAAAATCTGTACAACTTTAGCTATTTTCATTTTGTTTGGGAATTTAACTGTCGGAAATGATAGGTTACTAATATACATTAATGGTCCTGAGATCTCTTCAATAACCTTTTGTATCGTTTCCATATCAATTACATTACAGTCAATTGAAGTCTTGGATTTGCATTTTTTCACTATTTTAACTGCCGGTATTTTCTCTTTTGTCACTTTTGTGCGGAACATTCAATTGTGATTTCTATCTATGGCATCATTGAAGTCCTCAGTTGACGCTGGGTCTGGAATCCTTTCCTCCGATTTTGGTCCAATACTTACAAAGTAATTATTGAAGCTTTCAACTACTTCCTTCATGTTGTCATTATTTACATTTCCGTCTGAGAAGTATTGGTGGTATTGATGGCATTTTTAATAATGCTACTAAGGATACCCCATGTTGCTCTCATATTGTTTTTGTTCCTGACTGTAATAATATTTTCTACATTACCAATAATAGGAGGAAGGGGAAAACAAAATATATTACCAATATAAGGAAGTAGAAACACAAATTTCCACTGGATGCCTTAAAGGCTGCTTAACAGCGCAGTTACTGAATGTCTCTGCAATCCGCCGTCCGCCAATTCCCCCAGTCGTGTGATGCACAGTTG
The DNA here is from genome assembly GCF_033978785.1 of Entelurus aequoreus. Taxonomy (NCBI): domain Eukaryota; kingdom Metazoa; phylum Chordata; class Actinopteri; order Syngnathiformes; family Syngnathidae; genus Entelurus; species Entelurus aequoreus. The sequence goes on along the minus strand of NC_084751.1, from coordinate 30,810,233 downwards.
CGGCTACACTGTGCAGCAAAGACTTTTATGAGATCTCGCGAATCCGCACATGACCACGTGAGAAGGGGAGTTGTAATGTAGTAAATGGAACCACAAACAGTTTATTCTGTCCTTCCAGAGGAGCAGTAGCAAATCAAATCGGTCCTGCCCATTCACGATACATAACGGCTGCTGAACGACAACAATGCGGAACGTCTTGAGATTTGCAACCCACAGGCGGGCAGCTGACTGGACTTGACTCATGGAAAAGATGACAGTTTTGTCTTGCAGGACAACTACTTTATTTTTATATTTGCAGCAAACATTGCAACAGGAAGGCCCAATCTTAATACACAGCCTCACTCACTACCATTAGTCCTCTCCCATTACCACTACACCCTCGAAAAGAAGCAAAAAGGAAGAGAGCTTTTTAATCTTCACTAAGAATTGGGATACCACTTGCTACGTCACTGCATAGTTTACGTTTGGGCACGTTAGCGACTACATTGTTATGTTTGCACATACGTCCCACCTAGAGTTGTACCGACACCAACATTTTGGTACCAAAATGTATATCGTTATGTATTTCAATACTTTTTAATACTTTTCAAAATAAAGGACAACACGATAAATGTCATTACTGGCTTAATTTTAACATGATATTTATGATAAAACTTATGATTAAACATGTGTTTTTTATTGCACCCAAAAAACAAGTTAAAAGTTAAAGTTAAAGTAAAGATTGTCACACACACACTAGGTGTGGTGAAATGTGTCCTCTACATTTGACCCATCCCCTTGTCCACCCCCTGGGAGGTGAGGGGAGCAGTGGGCAGCAGAGGTGAAATAAGTGGTTCTCGCCTTCTTGCCGGTCATTTTTTTCTTAATAATGAGCTTGCGGCAGCCAGCGTCATCTCACAAGATCCTCGGGTGCCGTGAATGTCAATCAAGTGACGAAAGTGACGTCATAGTGAAAATGTATAATCGCTAATTTTAGGTCAACCACTGCTTTTCGTGTCGTTCTCGCCAGTTATAGGTCCTAAGCGGCGATCAAAGTGTCCCAAATTGTCGGATTATATCCCCAGCCAACTTCTGTCCAAGTGAGATACATGATTTTTGATCCACAACATACTTAAAGAGAGCAGGGAAGCGAGAAAGCAGCAGACCACTCGATGATGTAAACATCGGCACACAGGAAGTGACCAAATAGTTTGTCTGTGTAAGGGCTTATAATAACAATATCACTACTTGGTTAATATTCCATCCATCCATCCATCCATTTTCTACCGCTTATTCCCTTCGGGGTCGCGGGGGGCGCTTCATGAAATGTAAATGGAGTATTACTGGCACTTTTTGAATGGTTATTTATCTGATTAAATTGGTGGAATAGTAGAGCTCCCATTGGCTCTGCAGTAAGCGGACGTTTATTTAATATTTAGAATGCATTAAAAAAAAAAAAAAACATTGTCGTCATGTTTTTGATAATGATTGTGAACGACAAAATTCCCCAAAAAGTGCAATTCCCCTTTAAAGTGTGATGTGTTCTCTCTTCTTTGCAGAATATTTGGTGTAAATAGCACACAAAAAATCTTCCTCTGAAACGGTGAAGAAACCATGTTTGTTTACAATGAGCTCAGAGAGAGTTTACGACATGTAGGGGTAAAGCAGCGCTTGATTTTCTCACAATAACACACCTACAGCACACTACGGGTAATCTTGCCTTAATAAAGCGTTTTTTTCCCCAGCTATAGTTCCTCATATCGGCCCGATTAGTATCGTGCATCCCTCGTTCTAATAATTTATTTGGAATGTGTTGGGACTACAAAACAACATAAAATGATGCGTTGTGTTACTTTTTTTCCTTATTGCAGGGGTGCTCATTACGTCGATCGCGAGCTACCGGTCGATCACGGAGGGTGTGTCAGTCGATCGCCAGCCAGGCATTAAAAAAATAGTCCTAAAAATGAGCCATCATAAATCTTCACTATGACGTCACTTTCGTCACTTGATTGACATTCACAGCACCCGAGGGTCTTCTGAGATGACGCTGGCTGCTGCCAGCTCATTATTAAGAAAAAATTACCGCCAGGAAGGCGAGAAACACTTTTTATTTCAACAGACTCTGGCGCCGTACCTGTCGTCAAAACTCCAAAGACCGACTGCACAGTTGCACAATAAAAGCGCTGCTTCAACCTGCCTGCACTAACAAAATAAGAGTCTCAGAAAGCTGGCGTGCACAAGCTAGCAAGCTACGGAGTTTGCCGCCAATGTATTTCTTGTAAAGTGTGCACTGTATACACAGGAGTACGGAAGCTGGACAAATAAGATGCCAAAAACCAACCACTTTCATGTGGTATTGGACAGAAAGGAGGACTTTTTTTCTCCTCCATTTGAAAATGCGGACTTTATCAGCACCACTGTCTTATTCCTATCAAAGCAAGTCATCAGAATCAGGTAATACACCAACTTATATTCTTGTCTTCATGAAAGAAAGGAATCTATATGTGTTAAACATGCTTGCATTATCTTTAAACACCTTTAACTTGTTAACAATATTAACTATATGTGTTAAACATGATTGCATTATCTTTAAACACCTTTAACTTGTTAACAATATTAACTATATGTGTTAAACATGCTTGCATTATCTTTAAACACCTTTAACTTGTTAACAATATTAACTATATGTATTAAACATTCTTGTATTATCATTAAACACCTTTAATTTATTAACAATATTAACTATATGTGTTAAACATGCTTGCATTATCATTAAACACCTTTAACTTGTTAACAAAAACATATATTTCATAAATAAGTAAATATAAATTATATATATGAATGAGGTAGATCAATTGAAAAGTAGCTCGCCTGCAGAAAAAGTGTGAGCACCCCTGCTTATTGTATCTGTGAGCTCAGGTTTACAATATAAGTGTAAACAGGCATGAGCCATTGTTGCACAAGTGGTGTAAAATAAATAATTGTGATCCAATAAATGACCTACTAACAGCAAAATTCTTACAACAAAGGGGTGGTAGGAGGATGAGATTATTAATTACAGTGTGAGTATACAGTTGAACTCCATATTATTAAAATTCTATTTATCTCCAGTTTATAGAATTGATATATTGATTTAATATATATACCTGGGTGCTTTTTCCATCTCCACTACGTGTGCTGACCAACACCATGTTGTGGTTCTCCAGGTGCTCCAGCAGATTTTGCCTGAGCGTCCATATAGGAAGCCTTTGCCTCTCCTGTAGAAGGACGTAGTAGCGTGAAGAAAAAGGCAGGCCATCATAAGGGTTCACTTCTAGGTCTCCCAGATCGTCCTCGTCTTCCCCTCCTTCACTTCCTTGGACCCCATCCATGTCCAACTCCCCAGATAAAAGGGAAGACATGGACAGAGAGTCCATTGCGGCTGAAAGTCCAGACTCAGGACAGAGAAGGGTGCCGCAGGGCTTGGCTGATGTTGATGACATCAGCACCAAATGAGGATTGGACCAGTGAGAGGGTGCTTCACAGAGGATTTTACTTTACCTGCAAAATAATGCGGGAAAAAAACAAAAAACAATGACATGTCAACGACTGACAGGATTACTGCTTAAGTTAGTCGCCGATTGGCCGTGTTGTCCTTGAATATCAAGGACCACATGATTATGTTTCTCTATTTGAGGCTGTAATAGCAAAATCTTTAGAGAATATTAAACAAAATTGTTTAAAGAAAGCTGCTTTGCCATCTGTGCTTTTAAATATGCTCATAAACAACAATAGTCAACTATTTTAAATTTTAAATTAATAAAACAGCATTGGCACGGAGCCTTCATGTTTGTTAAACAAACAATATTGTTCTCAATATTATCTTAATATAGTGGTAGTGTGATGTCATGTCATTTGTAATACAATAGGCTAATAAAACGGCAAATAAATATTTCTAAAAGAGGAAATTCACTTTTTGTTTTGACCATCATTAGCGATACTTATGACAGAAGAACACGTCTTTCCCTTTTCTGTGCGTTCTAAATAGTAAGAAATTGCGAGCAAGAAGCAGCTAACATTACAGGTGTTTTGGGATTGACCAAGTTCACTTATAAAGTCCTCTAAAAAACTTCCAACAACGGTTTATATACATACTGTAAGTATGTACAGGCACATTCATGATAACATGTAATACCTAGAGAAATTTGGTCATTTAAAAATTTAATCTGGTTTAATTACCCTTAATTATAGGAAGTAGCTTTCATACCTATGATCAATGGTCATTTAAATCAGAATCAGAATCAGAATAGTTTTATTGCCATTGTTTGAGAACGGGTTCACAAACTAGGAATTTTTCAGATCTTGTTATTGATAGCTCAGTTACAGCTCATTTTTATTATTTATTACGGCTCATTTTTATTATTTATTACCTATTATGTGTTTTATGTTGCACGATTATACCAAGAAAAATTCCTAGTTTGTGAACCCGTTCTCAATGACAATAAAATGGTAAATGGTAAATGGGTTATGTATAGCGTTTTTCTACCTTGAAGGTACTCAAAGCGCTTTGACACTATTTCCACATTCACCCATTCTCACACACATTCACACACTGATGGCGGGAGCTGCCATGCAAGGCCCTAACCACGACCCATCAGGAGCAAGGGTGAAGTGTCTTGCTCAAGGACACAACGGATGTGACTAGGTTGGTAGAAGCTGGGGATTGAACCAGGAACCCTCAAGTTGCTGGCACGGCCACTCTCCCAACTGCGCCACGCCGTCCCTAAAACTATTCTGATTCTGATTTTAATTACCATTAATTATAGGTATGAACGCTACTTCCGTCAACAACAACAGCATCATTAATCATGGCGGACTTTGTGAGAGATGATAATGGCGTACTTTGGTGAGGAAGAGGGTTAAACGTCAGAGCAGACAGGGAGCCGAGAGAGTCCGTACCGGCATGACTTGGTGCCGCACATCTGAAGCTTGTCAAGGCATGCCGGCAGAAATTGAGTGCTCCTGCTGCACTGAGTGGCACACAGTGTTACACCAGAGGAAATCTGGTGACGACACTACTCCAAGAGACTGCATCAAAACAAATAAATAATTGTTTGTGACAACAAACCCTGCAACTGCAGTGGTAGAAACCTTTTTCCACCTAACCAAAATCAATTATAAAAGACACACCAGGCCAGCTGGACCAGACAGAAAACTGTCCATCGAGTAAGTCACCATGACATTGATCCTGATAAATGTAGCACATAGTTCTTCAGCTGTATGCATAGTCGCGCTAGCTGTGTAATTTGGTTGTCTGTTCATTAACTGCTATGATAGCCACCTCTTGCTAGCAGTTGTTCACTATTTAGAACGCACAGAAAAAGGAAAGCCGTGTGTTGTTTTTATAAGCATTTGGTTCTCTTACTGTACTAAACCGCAATGTAGCCATTAAACCCCTATAGAATCAAATTCTTTAGTGACAGCTGTCATGTTCCCACATCACTTAAACCTTCGGCTCTCACTCTAATACTAAAATAAACCTGGTTCGGATCCCAACTACTTGTAACCCAGTGGTAAAATTTGATCGGGCTTGTGAATATTTAGACTACTGCAATTAGAGACCATCATTTCCTAAAGTGAATGGATATTTGTTAAAAAGAAACTGATTCATTAGATATACATTATTTCTAATAAGAAAAAGTGGTAACACTTTAGTAGGGGGAACACATATTCACCATTAATTAGTTGCTTATTAACATGCAAATTAGTAACATATTGGCTCTTAATTAGTCATTATTAAGTACTTATTAATGCCTTTTTCGGCATGGCCTTATTATATAACCAGTTAGCCATTAACTAAGAGTCTTCCCTCAATAACCTCAGAATTATTGCTTATTAGTAACCGTAACTCTAACCCTAACCCTTATATGTACCCCTAGTGTCCAAATAACTCTAAATTAAGTCTTTGTTACTTTAATAAGCAGCTAATTAATGGTGAATATGTTCCCCATACTAAAGTGTTACCGAAAAAGTGCTTCAGTTTTCGTACGATTCAGTCTCACAGACCTTTTTAAGAACAGATTACAAATGGAAGCCTAGGTGCGGAGGTCACCACGGTGTATGTGGGTGTTGAAAGGGTGTTTTTGTTTTGCTTTGTTGTTTGTCTATATGGTGCCATCGTATGTGTGCAACATGTATTATTCTATGCTCATGTTTTTGTTTTTAGTTGTTGTGTGTAACTGTATGTAGAAATAGCGCCGCTCAAGTGGCAGCTGGTTGCATCAGCTCTGTGCTCTTAATGTCTTATGTCCTTTGTGTTCTAAGATGTTTCCCTATTGTTTTTATTTGGGGTTTTTTAACCTATTTTTTTTGTGGACTTTTGTATCATCACTGCAACCACATATTTTCCCCATTGTGGGGTGAATAATGTCTACCCTATCCTTCAAGCAGCACTGTAGTCTCATTATTGAGACTTCTTCCTGCCAGTAAGCCTGACTCCCTCCTTCCAGTGTAGAAAACCATAAAAAAATAAAAATAATAAGAAATTGTTTGACCAAAATAAAGTCAAGTACAAGGCAATAATTGTATTATATTATGGATATTGTTAAATTGTTCACAAACAAGTTTGATAAAAACACAACTATATTGTTTTACCTAAATCATTTTTTGTCCTGTGTTTTATTCTGATTATAATCGTGACAAACAAATTGAAGACACATTCATTCAACGTTCTTGGAAAGGTATCAGTATTGCTATCAACAATACTGTCTCTTCTATATATTTGGTATCGGATCGACACCGACATTTGCAGTATAGTCCACCCCTAGTTACTACAACAATAAAGGCCAAGCAAGGAAGTCCGAAATGGTGACGTCATCATTTATACGAGCAAACAATACTGGGCGATAATCAGTGTGCAGTTCAGTTGACAACAACAAACATATATTTTTTAAACATGATCAGCTTGTAAACTCATTTAACCTTTCTCTTTAACAACTACTTCACAATCTACTTTAGGAGAAAATCTTCACGTAGGAAAATCCTCATTAGTTTATCTATCTATTTGAATTAGAACAGCTGTGGCCAACTTAATTGTATCGAAAAGAAAAATACCAAAATATAAACGTCTCTGGCCTTTGTCCTAAAAACTAATGACTGCCTATTCGTTAACTGCTACACCCCGAGAGCAAAATGTCCTTATGGGTCACATTTTAAACAACATTTAGTTCAAGTAAAAGGCATGTTTACCATATCGCTCGAGGTGTGGAAGTCCAATCTGCGTCCATGCGAGCTCCAACGCCGTCACTTGTTTTTGAACAATTGGCCACTCTCTCGCTTAGCCACAGCAGCCAGAGAAAAAGCTAGGTAAGGTGAAAAAGACCGACAGCTCTTCACAGTCACTTTCCTATTAATCTTCCCCGAGCTTGGTTCTTACCTGACAGCTGACAATAAAGCAGTGACAGCAAAGCGGTTAGATGTTGACTGGTTGGCTCTACATTGCGAGCGCCATGTTGGCTGTCAATGGTGTCAAATCCTGGGTTGCATTCATGGGTACTCGGAAAAAGCAAGACGGACGTTGTTATTTTTCTTCTTCTTCTTTTTTGTTTTAATGGAGGTTAGCAACCTTACCGCCACCTTCTGATATGGAGTGTGGACCGAGATGGAACCCTCTATATCAGGGTGTATATATATATATATATATATATATATATATATATATATATATATATATATATATATATATATATATATATATATATATATATATATATATATATATATATATATATATATATATATATATATATATATATACACATATATATACACTACCGTTCAAAAGTTTGGGGTCCCCCAAACAATTTTGTGGAATAGCCTTCATTTCTAAGAACAAGAATAGACTGTCGAGTTTCAGATGAAAGTTCTCTTTTTCTGGCCATTTTGAGCGTTTAATTGACCCCACAAATGTGATGCTCCAGAAACTCAATCTGCTCAAAGGAAGGTCAGTTTTGTAGCTTCTGTAACGAGCTAAACTGTTTTTAGATGTGTGAACATGATTGCACAAGGGGTTTCTAATCATCAATTAGCCTTCTGAGCCAATGCGCAAACACATTGTACCATTAGAACACTGGAGTGATAGTTTCTGGAAATGGGCCTCTATACACCTATGTAAATATTGCACCAAAAACCAGACATTTGCAGCTAGAATAGTCATTTACCACATTAGCAATGTATAGAGTGTATTTCTTTAAAGTTAAGACTAGTTTAAAGTTATCTTCATTGAAAAGTACAGTGCTTTTCCTTAAAAAATAAGGACATTTCAATGTGACCCCAAACTTTTGAACGGTAGTGTATATATATATATATATATATATATATATATATATATATATATATATATATATATATATATATATATATATATATATATATATATATATATTAGATATATATAGCGCACTTTCCGCGTGCGCAATGATGTCACGTTATCGATGAGAAAATGCATTTTTAGACAATATGATTTGCCTGAGCGGCTAGGAGACACCGTGAGTAGCAAACGGTACAAAGTGGATAAGAAAAGACAGAAGAAAAAAATATATATATATATATAGTTTTTTTTTTTAAACTTGGGACTTTCCGCGGGCCTGATTTTGGACGCTGGCGGGCCGGATCCGGCCCGCGGGCCGTAGTTTGGGGACATCTGATTTATACTGTAAATATTGACATTTTCAATTAAATGTGTTTTTTTCTTAAATATATATCATTGCATATTTTATCACGTCTAAATGCAGATAAACATTTTTACAAATGTTGCATATAGTATACAAATGTTTAATGCATAGTGATAATAATTCAGAAATAAAATGAATGATTATTAAAGATATTCGGTAAGAAAAAAAATACTGTAATTTATTAAAAATATTTAATTTACAAAACATTCTATTGAAATGATCTGTTTACTGTTTATTATATATTAAATCATACATTTACAAAATAATACTTGTATAACTGTATGTATTGTAAAACATTATTTTTGTGTATGTTCCAAGACTGCCTTTTTATTTTCAGCATTTTGCAGTTCTTACTGACTGGGCAAGGTTAGTGTTTCTACCAGGTTGGATTTGTGAAGGATTTTCATCCGTCAGTTTGTCAGTTCAGAGAGCCAATTACAATCCTAAATCAGTCCTATGTGCATGTACAGTACTTTGAATAGTGCCTCGCACAGGTTCAAGTGAGACGGGCCACAAAACTTGAGGTTGCAGCTCCCCTATACACACAAATGGTACTACACTATTATGACAATACATGTAGTCACTACCACAAAGTACATCATTTAGTTTTTTCTCTCCTGCTTCACTTTGCTTCATTTGCATGAGTGCTGTTGGTCTGGGAGGAAAGTCAATAAATCAATGCATTTTAATGAGTCACAAAGTAAATTTAATGAATGTATCAATGCAACTTTATTTTTAGTCATTATTCACATTTTTTCGTATACATTTTGGTTAACATTCACATTACTATGGCTTATGACTTTCTAGAAGTTCTATTTTGACATTAACGATATTCGATTATTTTGTGGTGATTGGCATTATTGTTCCAAAACGAAAATGTATTCAAGGTAGCGAGCGAATAAGATATTCTTTTATTTGAATAGGGACGATACAGTTCAACATAGTTTTAAAACAATGGATGCAACTGAGGCTAGCTTGCTAACTCTTCCGATTAAGTCTCTAAGTCCTGTTCATCCCGTACAACGGGGGTGTCCAAGTGTGGCCATATTTGATTTTTTATTATTATCTTTATTGTCATATTGTAAAAATGAAATTCATTAATAATGACATGTATTATTTGATAGAGCACTAATAACTATAACAAAAAAACAATGTGGATTTCGCATCACTAGTTTGGACACCGCTACAGTCACATCAGTTGTAATAAGTCAGTCCGCTATCTCGGGCTGACCTCACGGACTGTATTGTCTCTCTCAGTTTCTGCTCCCAGTCTTTGCTCCAGTTCAAGCTGCGTTCCAGGTTTTGGTATCGCGAGGTTAACTTGTCCAAAGCTCTGATAGCCTCAGGTAGGTCATAGGTCAACCCAGCTCTCTGTACAGCTGCCTGAAACTTGGCTGGGGATGCTGTGGCGATGTAACACCTGAAACAGATGGGGATTTATTTTGGCCTTAGAAATAGTTTAAACATGGTAACGTTTCATTTGACTTCAAAAAGATTTGCTTGAAAAAATACAAAACCCAAAATCAGTGAAGTTGGCACGTTGTCCATCCATCCATTTTCTACCGCTTATCCCTTTTGGGGTCGCGGGGGGTGCTGGAGCCTATCTCAGCTACAATCGGGCGGAAGGCGGGGTACACCCTGGACAAGTCGCCACCTCATCGCAGGGCCAACACAGATAGACAGACAACATTCACACTCACATTCACACACTAGTTGTGTAAATCATAAATAAAAAAAGAATACCATGATTTGCAAATCCTTTTCAACTTATATTCAATTGAATGGACTGCAAAGACAAGATACTTAACGTTCGAACTGGAAAACGTTATTTTTTGCAAATATTATCGCAGGCATTTGGAATTTGATGCTTGCAACATGTTTCAAAAAAGCTAGCACAAGTGGTAAAAAAGACTGAGAAAGTTGAGGAGTGCGCATCAAACACTTATTTGGAACATCCCACAGGTGAACAGGCTAACTGGGAACAGGTGGGTGCCATGATTGGGTCTAAAAGTAGCTTCCATGAAATGCTCAGTCATTCACAAAGGATGGGGCGAGGGTCACCACTTTGTGAACAAATGGGATTTTACCATCTACGGTCCGTAATATCATAAAAAAAATTCAGAGAATCTGGAGAAATCCCTGCATGGCTGGAAACCAACATTGAATGTCAGTGACCTTCGATCCCTCAGGCGGTACTGCATCAAAAAGCGACATGAGTGTGTAAAGGATATCACCACATGGGCTCAGGAACACTTAAAAAAAACACTGTCAGTAACTACAGTTTGTCGCTACATCTGTAAGTGCAAGTTAAAACTCTACTATGCAAAGCGAAAGCCATTCATCAACAACTCCCAGAAACGCAGCCGGCTTCGCTGGGCCTGAGCTCATCTAAGATGGACTGTTGCAAAGTGGAAAAATGTTCTGTGGTCTGACGAGTCCACATTTCAAATTGTTTTTGGAAATTGTGGACGACGTGTCCTCCGGCCCAAAGAGGAAAAGAACCATCCGGATTCTTATAGGCGCAAAGTTGAAAAGCCAGCATCTGTGATGGTATGGGGGTGTATTAGTGCCCAAGACATGGGTAACTTACACATCTGTGAAGGCGCCATTAATGCTGAAAGGTACATACAGGTTTTGGAGCAACATATGTTGCCATCCAAGCAACGTTATCATGGACGCACGCCCCTGCTTATTTCAGCAAGACAATGCCAAGCCACGTGTATCAACAGCGTGGCTTCATAGTAAAAGAGTGCGGGTACTAGACTGGCCAGCCTGTAGTCCAGACCTGTCTCCCATTGAAAATGTGTGGCGCATTATGAAGCCTAAAATACCACAACGGAGACCCCGGACTGTTGAACAACTTAAACTGTACATCAAGCAAGAATGGGAAAGAATTCCACCTGAAAAGTTAAAAAAATTGGTCTCCTCAGTTCCCAAACTTTCACTGAGAGTTGTTAAAAGGAAAGGCCATGTAACACAGTGGTAAAAATGCCCCTGTGCCAACTTTTTTGCAATGTGTTGCTGCCATTAAATTCTAAGTTAATGATTATTTGCAAAAAAAACAAAAAACAAGTTTCTCAGTTCGAACATTAAGTATCTTGTCTTTGCAGTCTATTCAATTGAATATAAGTTAAAAAGGATTTGCAAATCATTGTTTTCTGTTTTTATTTACGATTTACACAACGTGCCAACTTCACTAGTTTTGGGTTTTGTATATAAGTACTTATATAATTAAAATATAAACTACAGTGGTACTTTGGTTTTCGTACGCCCAACTTTTCAAATGATTCGGTTTCGCCCAAGTTTTCGTATACATTACCAAATGACCAAACATTGCGCCTAACAAACTAGTCAGGTTGCCAGCGTATTATTCCACAGAATGGCGTATCAAAAAAAAGATTCCCACACGTTGGTGACTCAGTCGGTGTACTTTTTTGTTATTGACACTTGATAGATGAATCCACAGATTAATTGGATTTAAAGCTTCGGTTTTCTCACGATTTAGTCTTAGCCGAACATTTTAGGATGGATTACTAACAAAAACCGAAGTACCACTGTACATAAAACAATCATAAAGGGAAGCAATAGACGTTGAAGATACTGTACATTTTAGTATTAATCCGATACCAAGCAACAAAAGGGCCAATATTGCTGATACCGACACGGATACTGGTACTTTTTGCTTGAACATTTTAAATTGTTGACTAGGATCATAACCAATGTTCCCTCTAATTTTCCCTGTGTCTGAAAAATTGCACAAACTCCTTGAGAATTCAGTGGACCACATGTGAGCAACATCAGACGTGCACAATGTCGCCACACCAGCAGCACACCTGTCCCAAAGCTGACATCATAACAAGTTGAATGTTTTATTATAATAATGAAATAACAGCAGTCATTTCCATTATAATATTTTCTATTACATGATTTGGCTAAATGACAGTGAAAATAAAAAACTCTTGTTTTTCATTAAATGTATGTTGAATGTCCAGGAGGGGGTCCTGTGTGGAAGAATTTGAGATATGTACCCCTTTCAGAGATCACATTTTGTTCAACCTAAAAACATTCACATTTTGCACAATGAGATGTGTGCTGTAGCACAAGCATGGATACAGTGTAAAATGTTTTGTCTACAAAATATATCATTGCAGATTTTTTTTTATTAGCATTTATGTAATCTAGGAACAGTATTTCTCGATTAATATCTAAAAATCAACATTCTTAATTAATGACACTAGAATAAACACAAATGTACACAAACTGCTCGCCATCATGGACAATCCTGCCCACCCACTCCACCTGACAATTAAGGGACAGCGGAGCTCATACTCCAACAGGCTCCTTCAACTTCCTTCCCGCACTGTGCGATTCAAGAACTCCTTCATTCCACACTCCATCCAGCTGTATAATCACTCGCCATACAGCAATAGATAACATCTGCATATTACCTGACACCTGACATGTTAGCTACTTCTCTTTGTTTTTAATGTCTATTTTCTATTTCCTGCTGGATCTACTCTCTATTTTATGCTGCTGCTGTCACATATACTGTATATACTGTAATATTGTACATGGTCATTGGTATATATGTTATAGACATAATATAATATATCTGTATATATATTATTCTGTACACATATTATGTATATATTTGTATATATGTTAGATATGTTATGTTATGAGGGCGGCGTGGCGAAGTTGGTAGAGTGGCCGTGCCAGCAATCGGAAGGTTGCTGGTTACTGGGGTTCAATCCCCACCTTCTACCTTCCTAGTCAAGTCCGTTGTGTCCTTGGGCAAGACACTTCACCTTTGCTCCTGATGGCTGCTGGTTAGCGCCTTGCATGGCAGCTCCCGCCATCAGTGTGTGAATGTGTGTGTGAATGGATGAATGTGGAAATACTGTCAAAGCGCTTTGAGTACCTTGAAGGTAGAAAAGCGCTATACAAGTATAACCCATTTATTCATATTTATTTATAGATTTTTTATCGCTATATTAGTCTATTTATACCTGCATTGTCCTTTCCATCCTTACACTTTCCATCATTGTAACTGAACTACTGTGTTGAACAATTTCCCTTGTGGATCATTAAAGTTTGTCTAAGTCTAAGTCTAATTGGGGAGTGTGGGTGTACAGTGCTCCTTCATTTTGCCAAAATATTTAGCATGCATTGAACTCTGCTGCTGTAAGATAACCTGCAACACAGGGGCGGGGTTAAGGGGGAGGAGTATATTTATAGCTAGATTTCACTGAAATTTAAGTATTTATATATATATATATATATATATATATATATATATATATATATATATATATATATATATATATATATATATATATATATATATATAATATATTATATGTATATATATATATTATATATTATATGTATATATATATATATATATATATATATTATATGTATATAATATATATATATATATATATATATATATATATATATATATATATATATATATATATATATATATATATATATAAATAAAATAAATACTTGACTTTCAGTGAATTCTAGCTATATATATATATATATATATATATATATATATATATATATATATATATATATATATATATATATATATATATATATATATATATATATATATATATATATATATATATATATATATATATATATATATGTATGTATTTTGTTATATATATATATATATAAATAAAATAAATACTTGAATTTTAGTGTTCATTTATTTACACATATACTCACATAACACTCCTCTCTACTCATTGTTGTATTTGAAAGTGCAATGCTTTGCAGCCAGTAGCACAGCCTCTGAAGGAGCGTAGGTATGGGCAGTGTAATATTCTGGGTTGGAGTCAATAACCAGGCGAGGTGACGAAGTTACGTCTCTTTACTTCATACTTCAGTACCTACTCCCACACTTGCATTAAAGATGTGCTATTTGGATTTACACTGTATGAACAAAAATTTGAAAAGGAATTTTACCTTTGCAACCTCATTATACTATTGGCTAAGTTTTATATTCATAAATGTAACTTTCTCAATACCAGACCAGTTTTTTGTGCCTTTAAAAAATATTTAGAACTTTACATTAAAACACTTTCTACCTCTAACAACCAAAAAGCTGTGAAAACGATGATGCTGTGTTCCAGATTTAAGTTATTTACTGAAATTGAGTGAGCCTATGGCTTTGCACTTTGTTTATTATATATATATATATATTTGTATTCTATTTTAGTTACTTTGAATTTACAACCCCCTGGCGATGCTTTGTACTGTTTTTGTACAGTTTTTGTATTTACTTTGATTATTATTTTCAACTGTTTTGTAAATGTTGAAATGTTTATGAAAGGTTTATAAAAATAAAAATTTTTTTTTTAAAAAAGACACTCCCACACTTGCCGTCAGGGTGCGCAATACAACGTAAACCGTTGGCCAACCAAAAAGTAACCACAGAACACTAGTGTTCTGTGGTTACTTTTTGGTTGGCCAAGCAGACCTGACGACAGGCTGTCCTCACTCAGGTCCGCACGGACCTGGAGGGGGCGTGCCTTAAGTCCGGCTGGAAATCGGGAGAAATTCGGGAGAATGGTTGTCCCGGGAGATTTTTGGGTGAGGCACTGAAATTCGGGAGTCTCCCGAAAAATTCGGGAGGGTTGGCAAGTATGGCAATAACTGCAATGTGGCCCTCAACGAAAACGAGTGTGACACCCCTGATAGAAGACAATACAACATAATACAATACAATTATTATACAATTATTCTTTTGTGTTACAATAAACTTCTTTTTCTTAGGTTCCGTCTTGTCGATCCCGACCTTGGATGATATCATGCACCAGTCTTCTCCACTCTGCTCTTTCCACCACTCTATCTCTTAGCTCAGCTGGTGTCATTCCTGTTGTTTTTGTAATTCCTTCCATCCACCTTTGCCCTGGTCTTCCTTTTCGACGTTTCCCCTCACATTTTCCAAGCATGATGTTTTTATTTAAGTTGTTGTTTCTTCTCATGATATGGCCAAAGTAACCTAGCTGTTGTTTAATGATCCTTTCTAATAATGAAATGCTTAGTTTAACTTTCTCTAGCACTTCTTTAATTGAGATTTGTTTTGTCCACAGAATTTCTAAGATTGTGCGCCAACACCATATCTCAAAAGCAAGTATTTTCGTGGGTCTTGTTTTTTCAGTGTCCAACTTTCACATCCATAAGTTGCTATTGGGAATATTAAAGTCTCTATCATTTTGATCTTGGTGCCTAGAAGAATGTGGTTGCTGTTTAATTAGTGATGCTCTGGCCATTGCTCTGGCCGTTGTTAATCTTCTTTTGATTTCCTTTGAACACCCACCGTCTTCATATATTTCACTGCCTAGGAAGCAGAACGACAGCACTACTTCTACAAACCCCGTTTCCATATGAGTTGGGAAATTGTGTTAGATGTAAATATAAACGGAATACAATGATTTGCAAATCATTTTCAACCCATATTCAGTTGAATATGCTACAAAGACAACATATTTGATGTTCAAACTGATAAACATTTATTTTTTTTGCAAATAATCATTAACTTTAGAATTTGATGCCAGCAACACGTGACAAAGACGTTGGGAAAGGTGGCAATAAATACTGATAAAGTTGAGGAATGCTCATCAAACACTTATTTGGAACATCCCACAGGTGAACAGGCAAATTGGGAACAGGTGGGTGCCATGATTGGGTATAAAAGTAGATTCCATGAAATGCTCAGTCATTCACAAACAAGGATGGGGCGAGGGTCACCACTTTGTCAACAAATGCGTGAGCAAATTGTTGAACAGTTTAAGAAAAACCTTTCTCAACCAGCTATTGCAAGGAATTTAGGGATTTCACCATCTACGGTCTGTAATATCATCAAAGGGTTCAGAGAATCTGGAGAAATCACTGCACGTAAGCAGCTAAGCCCGTGACCTTCGATCCCTCAGGCTGTACTGCATCAACAAGCGACATCAGTGTGTAAAGGATATCACCACATGGGCTCAGGAGCACTTCAGAAACCCACTGTCAGTAACTACAGTTGGTCGCTACATCTGTAAGTGCAAGTTAAAACTCTCCTATGCAAGGCGAAAACCGTTTATCAACAACACCCAGAAACGACGTCGGCTTCGCTGGGCCTGAGCTCATCTAAGATGGACTGATACAAAGTGGAAAAGTGTTCTGTGGTCTGACGAGTCCACATTTCAAATTGTTTTTGGAAACTGTGGACGTCGTGTCCTCCGGACCAAAGAGGAAAAGAACCATCCGGATTGTTATAGGCGCAAAGTTGAAAAGCCAGCATCTGTGATGGTATGGGGGTGTATTAGTGCCCAAGACAAGGGTAACTTACACATCTGTGAAGGCACCATTAACGCTGTTTGTACGTTTTCAATAAACTACTTGAGCAAAATAAAGCCAACAGTGCAAAATAACTAAACAAATGCAAACACTACTATTGGCTGTCATTGAAATTCTTTTTGCCTCCAAAGCGTTCCTTTATTAAAGTACTCATTCCTGGAACAATGTAATATTTTAATACAACAGTAACAATTAAACAATATAAACAAAAGCAATTCTGAAAATTTAAATTGAGGAAAACTTAAAAATATTGATCTCATCAAGCTAGTATCAATCCGTCAGTAATACTACCCTTTAGGGTTGTACGGTATACCAATATTAGTATAGGACCACGATACTAATTAATCCTATTCGGTACTATACCACCTCTAAAAAGTACCAGTCCCCAACCACCCGCCCCCCCGGTCGCCGTCACATCGTGACATTGCTGGTTTTACAAGCAGACGAGCATGTTCAGCGGCGCACAATCACGGAGTACTTACAAGCAGACACAGTGTGTAGACAGAAAAGGGAGAACAGACGCATTTTGACTTAAAAACTAACGATAAAAGTGAAGTTATAACACTGAAACGCCCTCAGGACGAGGTGCTTTAAGACATGGTTGGCTAGCTAGCGGCTAAAGTCTATCCGCAGTCTGCAGTGTTGTAGCTACTTCTAAATCACTAATACTTGCCTCCACGGCGACAAATAAAGTAAGTTTCTTACAAGTATCATCCCTGCAGGACGAGGAATAGCTAAACTTGCTTCACTACACACCGTAGCTCACCGGCGTCACAATATAAACAAACGCCACGGGTGGATCTACACCTAATATCCACTGTAATGATACCAAGTACAGGCACGTATCTAGTTGATACTATGATTACATCGATTTTAGCGTCACAAAATCTTCTTTCGTTTTTAAAAAAAATGCATATTATGTTTATAAACTCAGGAAATATGTCCCTGGACACATGAGGACTTTGAATATGACCAATGTATGATCATGTAACTACTTGGTATCGGATTGATACCTACATTTGTGGTATCATCCAAAACTAATGTAAAGTATCCAAACAACAGAAGAATAAGAGATTATTACATTTTAACAGAAGTGTAGATTGAACAAATTAAAGGCCTACTGAAATGAATTTTTTTTTTTAAATGGGGATAGCAGATCTATTCTATGTGTCATACTTGATCATTTCGCGATATTGCCATATTTTTGCTGAAAGGATTTAGTATAGAACAACGACGATAAAGATCGCAACTTTTGGTATCTGATAAAAAAAGGCTTGCCCCTACCGGAAGTAGCGTGACGTAGTCAGTTGAACATATACGCAAAGTTCCCTATTGTTTACAATGATGGCCGCATGAAGTGAGAGAGATTCGGACCGAGAAAGCGACAATTTCCCCATTAATTTGAGCGAGGATGAAAGATTTGTGGATGAGTAAAGTGCAAGTGAAGGACTAGTGGGGAGTTGAAGCTATTCAGATAGGGAAGATGCTGTGAGAGCCGGGGGTGACCTGATATTCAGCTGGGAATGACTACAACAGTAAATAAACACAAGACATATATATACTCTATTAGCCACAACACAACCAGGCTTATATTTAATATGCCACAAATTAATCCTGCATAAAAACACCTACGTGTTTGTTATGCTAGCTCCTAGCTCCTCTGCTAGCTCCTAGCTCCATAGAACGCGCCAATACAATTCAAACACCTGATCAACACACACAATCACTCAGCCCAAAAGACCGTTCACCTAACCCAAGGTTCATAAAGCTTATATATTTTTAAAAAGTTACGTACGTGACGCGCACATACCGTCAAGCTATCAAATGTTTAGCAGCCAAGGCTGCATACTCACAGTACCTGGTATTCAGCTGGGAATGACTAAAACAGTAAATAAACACAAGACATATATTTACTCTATTAGCCACAACACAACCAGGCTTATATTTAATATGACACAAATTAATCCTGCATAAAAACACCTACGTCTTTGTTATGCTAACTCCTAGCTCCTATGCTAGCTCCTAGCTCCATAGAACACGCCAATACAATTCAAACACCTGATCAACACACACGATCACTCAGCCCAAAAGACCGTTCACCTAACCCAAGGTTCATAAGGCTTATATATTTTAAAAAAGTTACGTACATACGCAAAAAAAAAGTTGCGCACATACGGTCAAGCGATCAAATGTTTAGAAGCCAAAGCTGCATACTCACGGTAGCACGTCTGCGTCTTTGTCATCCAAATCAAAGTAATCCTGGTAAGAGTCTGTGTTGTCCCAGTTCTCTACAGGCGTCTGTGTATCGAAGTCAAAAGTCCTCCTGGTTAGAGTCTCTGTTATCCGAGTTCTTCCATCTTGACTGCATCTTTCGGGAATGTAAACAAAGACGCGCCGGCTGTGTACTGTTGTTGCTGACTTCGTTCGAAAAATACGTCCGTTTCGCACCGACAACTTTCTTCTTTGCTTGCTCAGCTTCTTTCTCCATAATGCAATGAACATAATTGCAACAGATTCACGAACACAGATGTCCAGAATACTGTGGAATTATGAAATGAAAACAGAGCTTTTTTGTATTGTATTCAATGGGGAAGGCATACCTCTGTTCCCCGGGCTACGTCACGCGCATACGTCATCCTCAGAGGCGTTTCGAACCGGAAGTTTAGCGGCAAATTTAAAATGTCACTTTATAAGTTAACCCGGCCGTATTGGCATGTGTTATAATGTTAAGATTTCATCATTGATATATAAACTATCAGACTGCGTGGTCGGTAGTAGTGGGTTTCAGTAGGCCTTTAAAAGAGAAAGTAAGCAGATATTTACAGTAAATGAACAAGTAGATTAACAATTAATTTTGTTCCACTTGTCCTTAATAATTTTGACAAAATAATAGAATGGAAAAAGACACAATATGTTACTTCATACGTCAGCAGCTAAATTTGGAGCCCTTGTTTGCTTACTTACTACTAAAAGACAAGTTGTCTTGTCTGCATTTTGCCACATACAGTTGTGGACCGTCACATATATATATATATATATATATATATATATATATATATATATATATATATATATATATATATATATATATATATATATATATATATATATATATATATATATATATATATAGCTAGAATTCACTGAAAGTAAAGTATTTATATATATATATATATATATATATATATATATATATATATATATATATATATATATATATATATATATGAAATACTTGAGTTGGTGAATTCTAGCTGTAAATATACTCTCCTCTTAACCACGCCCCTAACCACGCCCCCGCCCAACCAGGCCCCCCACCCCCGACCAAGCCCCCCCCCCACCTCCCGATATTGGAGGTCTCAAGGTTGGCAAGTATGCTTGTATGTTCACTATTTTATTTAAGGACAAACTTGCAATAAGAAATATATGTTTAAAGGCCTACTGAAACCCACTACTACCGACCACGCAGTCTGATAGTTTATATATCAATGATGAAATCTTAACATTGCAACACATGCCAATACGGCCGGGTTAACTTATAAAGTGACATTTAAAACTTCCCGGGAAATATCCGGCTGAAACGTCGCGGTATGATGACGTATGCGCGTGACGAAGTCAGAGTAACGGAAGTTATGGTACCCGTAGAATCCTATACAAAAAGCTCTGTTTTCATTTCATAATTCCACAGTATTCTGGACATCTTTTGCAATTTGTTTAATGAACAATGAAGGCTGCAAAGAAGACAGTTGTAGGTGGGATCGGTGTATTAGCAGCGGACTACAGCAACACAACCAGGAGGACTTTGTTGGAGCGCTAGCCGCGCTAGCCGCGCTAGCCGCGCTAGCCGCGCTAGCCGCGCTAGCCGCGCTAGCCGCCGACCTCACCTTGACTTCCTACGTCTCCGGGCCGCCAAACGCATCGGGTGAAGTCCTTCGTCCTTCTGCCGATCGCTGGAACGCAGGTGAGCACGGGTGTTGATGAGTAGATGAGGGCTGGCTGGCGTAGGTGGAGAGCTAATGTTTTTAGCATAGCTCTGTGAGGTCCCGTTGTTAAGTTGCTAAGTTAGCTTCAATGGCGTCGTTAGCACAGCATTGTTAACCTTCGCCAGCCTGGAAAGCATTAACCGTGTATTTACATGTCCACGGTTTAATAGTATTGTTGATTTTCTATCTATCCTTCCAGTCAGGGGTTTATTTTTTTGTTTCTATATGCAGTTAAAGCATGATGCTATCACGTTAGCTCGTAGCTAAAGCATTTCGCCGATGTATTGTCGTGGAGATAAAAGGCACTGAATGTCCATTTCGCGTTCTCGACTCTCATTTTCAAGAGGATATAGTATCCGAGGTGGTTTAAAATACAAATCCGTGATCCACAATAAAAAAAGGAGAGTGTGGAATCCAATGAGCCAGCTTGTACCTAAGTTACGGTCAGAGCGAAAAAAGATACGTCCATCACTGTCTCTCAAGTCCTTCACTGTAACGTTCCTCATCTACGAATCTTTCATCCTCGCTCAAATTAATGGGGTAATCATCACTTTCTCGGTCCGAATCTCTCTCGCTCCATTGTAAACAATGGGGAATTGTGAGGAATACTAGCTCCTGTGACGTCACGCTACTTCCGGTACAGGCAAGGCTTTTTTTTTATCAGCAAGCAAAAGTTGCGAACTTTATCGTCGATTTTCTCTACTAAATCCTTTCAGCAAAAATATGGCAATATCGCGAAATGATCAAGTATGACACATAGAATGGATCTGCTATTCCCGTTTAAATTTTAAAAAATCATTTCAGTAGGCCTTTAATGTACCGTAAGATATATTTTTAAAATAAAGCCAATAATGCAAATTTTTGTGGTGCCCTTTATTTAGAAAAGTATCGAAAAGTACCCAAAAGTATCGAAATACATTTTGGCACCGGTACCGGGACCAAAATCGGGAAAACACTACTACCCTTGTTATCAATACTAGTGATATTTGGATCTGTCTGCCCTGCCCTAGAAAGCATCAGAAAAACTCAAAAAATTATACACACAGACACAAGTAGGGTGTCCTGGTAATGTAACAGTAGGGGAATCACAGTACTAAATATGGACACACTGTGCTTGAATGTGAAAAGTCTGACCTGTTAACAGCTGGATCGTGAGGACAGTTGTAGTGATGCCATACAGCCACTGCTGTGTGGGGACACACAACATACTGGTTTTCCTCCCAGCATCTCCTCATGGTCTCCAATATGCCGTCATCATTCACTGTCCCAGTAGACAAATTATGACACAGCTAGGAGTACAAAAGCAAAGGGACAACAAAACTGTAGATTGAACGTCTCATTATCAACATTAAAGAAACATATGTATAATCTCCAAATGGTGGATACCAGCTTGTGGTGGTTTTCAAGCAGAGTATGTGCATGTGACTGCTGAAACTCTTCCATGATTTTCTTCACCAAAGCACAGTTTCCTCCCAGAAGCAGCCAGAACATTCGCTCCATGTTATATGGGTCCTACATGACAAACAGGATATTCATACAGTTATTATACAGTAGTGCAAATACCAGTGGCAAGCAGACAGGGGAGGCAGAAAACAAATAATAAGATTAAGAAGTATTTGAAAATAGCATGTTTACCTAACCCGAATGTGTGTTTTTTACCTTATTTGTGTGGACTTTTTGTATCTGCACTGCAACCACATTATGGGAGAAATAAAGTATCCATCCATTCATTTATAAACACTCTATGCAGTTGTTTAGGGCCACAGCCACTAGAGGGGGCACATGATCTTGGCCTTGGGCTTTTGTACAGATTTGATTTTTTTTCTTTCATAAGCGGATAGATGGATTATTTCATTTAATTGTATTAATTATAAAAGAAGACAAAGTCATAAAAGTTAAGATAAAATAAATTTTGCTGTCAAAGTTCAATAATACGATTGTTTGAATCAAATCAGGAATGTGTAATACTGCCTACACCCCCATGCAAAAATGAAAAATGTTCATTTGTTCTGGTAAAAGCAAATCCAACATCAAACATTTCACTGTTCACTCAACACAGATGTCATAACGTCATCAAAGCTCACCTTTACGCATTTACTCACAGCGCCAACATATGGGAACCAAAACAAGGGAGGAAAGAAAGGTAAATATATATTTGTGGCAGCACAGGACAGTTATGCATCTTGCATTGTAGCACATAATTGTGGTGTGTTCAAGGAACGTTGAATAAAGTTTGAAACAGAGGAGTCACGGGAGGCTGAACCCTCAGTAGCCGCACTTATGATAATAATTTTAGATTTTTAATAGCCATTCATGATAATCCATGAATCAGCTACTATCTACCCTACACTATGAACAACAACTATCAACATATGACCATGATTAAAATGTATATTGAAAAGAATAACGGTAATAACATGGCTGGTAACCCCAAAATTAGAATAAAAAAATCTAAAAAGAATTAAATGAATGTCTTGTTGATGTGAAGTGACATTATGAATTCAACGATTAATCGATTAGAAAAAAGCTTCAATTTATATTTTGTTGCTTCGATCAATAGTTTAATGAGTGTAACTCATAAAATCAAGAAAATATGGACCGCATGGAGGACCTGCAACTTTGATATGACATATTTTCCGCTCAACCGCTACAATAGAGCGCAAATGTTAAAAGGTACCTGCACTTTTGTTTGGAATTTTGCCCATCGTTCACGATCATTATGAAAGACATGACGACGGATGGAATTTTTTAAATGCATTTAATAAACGTAAATAAAAGTTTGCTTACAGCGGAGCCAATGGGAGCTCCACTATTCTGCCCATAAAAACCAATAAATAACCATTCAAAAAAGCACCTACAATAATACTCCATTTACGGTTTGTGATTTGAATATTAACAAAGTATTAGTGGTATTGTTTTTATAAGCGCTAATGCAGACAAACTATTTATAGCGGCGATGTAATCACTTCCGTGTGTCCCTATGTCTACATCATCGAGTGGTCTGCTGTTTCCTCGCTTCCCTGCTCCCTGGAAGTTTATTGTAGATAATCCGACAAGTTGGGCCACTCTGACCGCCATTTAAGACCTGGAACTGGCGATAATGACACAAACAGCGCCGAACTGATCCGGAAAGCCGGCCAATCTATTGGCACGCAGTTGGAGGTGTTTGTGTCAGTGAGGGACAGGAGGACACTGGACAAACTGCTCGCCATCATGGACAATCCTGCCCACCCACTCCACCAGTTAATTGAGGGACAGCGAAGCTCATACTCCGACTGTCATGTTCTGTGGTCATGTTTTGTTTGGTTATGTTCTGTTGTTTTTTGGACTCTTTTAGTTCCTGTTTATACTCCATTGTTTCAGTTACCATGTCAACTCATTAGTTTCACCTGCCTCATTTGTTTGGACTCACGCACCTGTGTTAATCATGTCACTATTATTTAAGCCTGTAGTTGCCAGGTAGTCAGCCTGGCGACATTACCCCTGATACTCTGTTTGTGATCTTGATATCATAGTTCATGCTGTTCTGGTCACGTCACAGTAAGTGTAGTTTTGTTTTATGTCCATAGTTTCTGCCCATGTGTTAGTTTTGTTCCATACGCTAAGTTTGCGTCTTCGCCTTGTGCACGCCTTTTGTTTGTTCTTTTTTGAGTAAAATTAAATCATGTACTCACCTACAAGCTTTGTCCAGTCAAGTCGATTTGCACCACGGGAAAACATTCATCACAGTCCACGTTATGACAGAATGTCGCCAGCTCAAAGTTTTCCCGGAAACGACTTGGAGAATTTGGATGAGGGTTCTTGGGAGGTGCTGCGCGCCATGGAAGCGGAGACGCTTCGCTATTCCCCCATGGAGCGCAGGGATTTGATGTGGGGTCCTGGCGGCGAACTGGTGCCTATCAGCTCCGTGTGTCCCGGGGACGTCGGCACGTCGCCCCAGTCCCGGAAGCGCCGCCAATGACGAAGGACATCTGGGAAGACTTCTCCGAGCGGATAGGACGCATCGTTCGTGCAAGCTCCTCCCCTTCCGGGCGGAAACAGGCTGCTGCCAGCCCGGCTTCTTCCGCATGACGTCACGCCGCCGCCGCAGAATAACGTCACAGACCAGGAATTTTTTTTTCTAAATTATTTTTCTTTCAATCACCCGGCCCCAAGAGACTCTATCACCAAGATAAAACATTATCAGGACATGTTTTTGAAGATTAGAGCTTGTCAGTCACAATCATCCAAATTTCATGCTCCGCCCCCCAAGACTCAAGCCCCGCCCACGTCACAAAATTTTTCTTTTTTTTCACCCACACAAACCCAGGTGGGGAAGAATGAAAGACAGTTTGGACAATTTAGAGGGGAGGATTCTGCCCCCCTCCTGACCTCCCTCCACCCACCCCTAAAGACGGTTCTAACCACAAGAAGCGCGTCTGGCATCCGCTCCTTGAGGGGGGGGGGGGGGGGGGCTAAGGCCGGGAGCTGTACTAGTGGGGTGGCTTAGCTGCGCCCAGCCAGGCAGCAACCTCCGGCCCGGCCACCACCACCAGTTTTTCCGCATGCTAAGCCGCAACACCCAGCCAGGCAGCAACATCTGGCCCGGCCACCACCACCAGTTTTTCGTCTTGCCAAGCCACAACCCCCAGCCAGGCAGCAACTCTGGCCCGGCCACCACCACCAGTTTTTCGGCCTGCCAAGCTGCAACCCCCAGCAAGGCCACCTCCACCTGCGCCAAGGCTAGCACCGAAGCCAAGGCTAGCGACCCTACCTGCTCCAAGGCTAGCACCTGTACCAAGGCTAGCACCAGCTCCAAGGCTAGCACCACGCCAAGTTCCACCACGCCAAGTTCCACCACGCCAAGTACCACCACGCCAAGTACCACGACAGGCTCCAGTACCTGCATCACGGCAAGCTCCAGTACCTGCACCACGCCAAACTCCAGTACCTGCACCACGCCAAGTTCCAGCACCTGCACCATGCCAAGTTCCAGTACCTGCACCACGCCAAGTTCCAGTACCTGCATCATGCCAAGCTCCACCATGCC
The DNA here is from genome assembly GCF_033978785.1 of Entelurus aequoreus. NCBI lineage: Eukaryota > Metazoa > Chordata > Actinopteri > Syngnathiformes > Syngnathidae > Entelurus > Entelurus aequoreus. The sequence goes on along the minus strand of NC_084751.1, from coordinate 30,784,164 downwards.
AAGCTCCACCACGCCAGGTTCCTCCACGCCAAGCGCCGCCAGTAGCAGCTCCACGTAAAGTGCCGCCAGTAGCAGCTCTACGCCGCCAAGTGCCGCCAGTAGCAGCTCTACGCCGCCAAGTTCCAGTACCTGCACCACGGCAAGTTCCAGTACCTGCACCACGGCAAGCTCCAACACCTGCACCATGCCAAGCTGCACCATGCCAAGCTCCACCATGCCAAGCTCCACCACGCCAGGTTCCTCCACGCCAAGCGCCGCCAGTAGCAGCTCCACGCCAAGTGCCGCCAGTAGCAGCTCTACGCCGCCAAGTGCCGCCAGTAGCAGCTCTACGCCGCCAAGTGCCGCCAGTAGCAGCTCTACGCCGCCAGTAGCAGCTCCACGACGCCAAGACCCAAGCCAAGACCCACGCCAAGCTTCGCCGCCTGCCACGACGAGGACGTGAGCAGCTTCCACGCCTGCCACAACGAGGACGCGCGCAGCTTTCACGCTTGCCACAACGACGACGCACCCACCTCCTCGTCGGCCACGGATGTGGCCGTTCCCTGGTTGTCCGCCACGCCAAGTGCGCCCACCTTCTCGTCGGCCACGGATGTGGCTGCTCCCTGGTCGTCCGCCACACCAAGTGCGACCGCCTCCTCGTCGGCCACAGATGTGGCCGTTTCCGGGTCGCCCACCTCGTCAGGTGCAGCGGCGTTCTACGCGTCGCCGCCACCTGACTCTCCCTCGGTGGATTCGGGGACACTTGGTCTGGCGACCCACCGCCATGTCCCCCTCCCGCCCTCCCATGACTCTTGATCTTGTTTTTGTTGCTTTTTTTTGGACATCTGGGATCTGTCCTTGAGGGGGATTCTGTCATGTTCTGTGGTCATGTTTTGTTTGGTTATGTTCTGTTGTTTTTTGGACTCTTTTAGTTCCTGTTTATGCTCCATTGTTTCAGTTACCATGTCAACTCATTAGTTTCACCTGCCTCATTTGTTTGGACTCACGCACCTGTGTTAATCATGTCACTATTATTTAAGCCTGTAGTTGACAGGTAGTCAGCCTGGCGACATTACCCCTGATACTCTGTTTGTGCCCTTGATATCATAGTTCATGCTATTCTGGTCACATCACAGTAAGTGTAGTTTTGTTTTATGTCCATAGTTTCTGTCCATGTGTTAGTTTTGTTCCATACGCTAAGTTTGTGTCTTCGCCTTTTGTTTGTTCTTTTTTGAGTAAAATAAAAAAAAGAGTACTTACCTACAAGCTTTGTCCAGTCAAGTCGATTTGCACCACGGGAAAACATCAATCACAGTCCACGTTATGACACCAACAGGCTCCTTCAGCTTCGTTCCCACAGTGTTCGATTCAAGAACTCCTTCATTCCGCACTCCATGCAGCTGTATAATCACTCGCCATACAGCAATAGATGATATATGTCTATTACCTGACCGCCTTTATGTTAGCTACTGCACTACAGTGTGCCGTGAGATACAGTCTGGTGTGCCCTGGGAGATTATCTAATTTCACCTATTTGGGTTACAAATATTTTTGTCAAACCAGTAATTATAGTCTGCAAATTATGTGTTGTTGTTGAGTGTCGGTGCTGTCTAGAACTCGGCAGAGTAACCGTGTAATACTCTTCCATATCAGTAGGTGGCAGCAGGTAGCTAATTGCTTTGTAGATCTCGGAAACAGCGGGAGGCAGTGTGCAGGTAAGAAGGTGTCAAATGCTTAAACCAAAAATAAACAAAAGGTGAGTGCCCCTAAGAAAAGGCATTGAAGCTTAGGGAAGGCTATTCAGAACGAAACTACAACTGAACTGGCTACAAAGTAAACAGAAACAGAATGCTGGACAACAGCAAAGACTTATTGTGGAGCAAAGACGGCGTCCACAATGTACATCTGAACATGACATGAGAAACAACAATGTCCCCACAAAGAAGAATAAAAACTACTGAAATATATTTGATTGCTAAAACAAAGTACGTTTGTAGATGCGGTAATGTCGCTCAAAGGAAGACATGAAACTGCTAAAGGTAAATACCAAAAAAAGAGAAAAAGCCACCAAAATAGGAGCGCAAGACAATAATTAAACACTACACACAGGAAAACAGCAAAAAGCTCGAAAATAAGTCACGTCGTGATGTGACAGGTGGTGACAGTACACCTACTTTGAGACAAGACCTATATTGATGCATGGTTGATTACGGTTTAAAGTCATATCCAAAAATTGCGATAATGACTTTTTGCTGTCAACTGAGTTTCGTTTTCTAATGATTTCTGCTGATGGTGTGCCTTCGGATTTTTTCAACGCAAAAAATGTGCCTTGGCTCAAAAAGGTTGAAAAACACAGAGCTACTGTAACTCTCTGTGTTTATAATGTATATTTTCTGCTGGATCTACTCTCTATTTTATGCTGCACTTTTTTTTTTGCTGCAGCTGTTACATATACTGTAATATTGTACATGTCAAGTATTGGTGGTGACGAACCCCAAGATGCAGAGGTGGCGGGCTTGGCGCAGGAAAACATTCTTGTTCATACTGCATTAATATATGCTCATTTTAAACTTTCAGGCAGAAAAGGAAATCACAACTAAGTCAATTGACCAAAACTGTATTTATTAAACTGTTATTAAGCAGTGGCACAAACATTCATGTCATTTCCAAAACAGAAAGTGCAAGATTGTCAGAGACATTTTAAAACAAGCTATTAGTGCACTTTTGTGGATGGTGTCACTAAGATGACTTATCAAAACAACACTAAATTAAAGTGCACTTTTTGTACAGAACGCCACTACAATAGTTTAAAACATGATGTCACACAAGATATTTCAATAAGTGTCAAATAAAAATGAGCTGCATAATAGGAAATCAAATCGTGTTCGTCCTTCGCTATGTGGTAGGTTACTGCGGACTTTTTGATTGATTGATTGATTGAAACTTTTATTAGTAGATTGCACAGTACAGTACATATTCTGTACAACTGACCACTAAATGGTAACACCCGAATAAGTGTTTCAACTTGTTTAAGTCGGGGTCCCCGTAATTACACGTATTCCACGACATTATCGCCTTTTGTTGTTGACTCTTTTTTTCATACGGTGTTGATCTGGAAATGTTTGCCTCGGCATTTTGTTGGTGTGGGCATATGGCACCGAATGGAGATGTTGACATGCGGAGTAAGCACTCTTCATTCTCTTGCAGGTGACTTTTCAAATGATGCTACATATTAGCAGTAATGCTACTTTTTGTAGAAACGCTTTTGCCCCACACTTGACAAATTACGGTTGTCTGTTTAACATATTCCCACTTGAAGCCAAACCACCGCCAGACAATGGACCCCCTGCTGTTTTTCTTGGGAATTAATTCTTCCTTCATTTGTTACCGCTACCTCTCTGCGCCGCGAGGGCGTATACGTATGTGACGTATGACGTGACAGTATGTGACGTATGTAAGAAGGTGCGCTTGCTGTCTGTGAGAAGGAGAGACAAGACAAAGTGGGAAGAGCCTGTCGTGTAATGCCCGCAGCTAAAAGCAACTGCGTGAGAACGTATACTCGAATATCACGATATAGTCATTTTCTATATCGCACAGAGACAAACCCGCGATATATCGCGTATATCGATATATCGCACAGAGACAAACCCGCGATATATCGCGTATATCGATATATCGCCCAGCCCTAATTGTAACCCTATCAAAATCACGTTAAAACACAACGTTCAGTTTCCCAGGCAGGCTCAGTATCGTTTTAAGACCAGAAGCAGAACAGGGAATAAGTAAAACTATTGAGGGGCTCCTGAAAGCAGAAGTATTGATCGAGACAAGCAATGTTTGAAATACACCCATATTGCCAGTGAAAAACGGTGAGGGTTCCAAGTATCGGCTTGTGCATGACTCACATGCAATACATGATATTGGACAGGATAGTCCAGCGGAAGTGCCAATTCCGCATACTCTCCAAACAAATGTCCCACAGAAAGCAAAGATTTTTACGATTATCGATTTGTGTTCAGCATTTTTCTGTGTACTGTTACACAAAGATTCCAGACATTTGTTCGCATTCACGTACCGAGGGGAAGCAGTAGTGCTATACGAGGACGCTGCAAGGGTTTTAACATAGCCCACATGCGTTCAATTAGTTGTTGAGGCAGGATATAAAAGGGTTGGAACTTAATAGCACTTTGCTTCAGTACATTGGTGATCTATTGATATGTTCGCAAACGCTTGAGGAGTGTCACAAGGACTCAATTAAGGTGCTTCAGAGGTTAGCACAGAGGGGACACAGGCCTTGCAAACAAAGTTGCAGTATTGCCAGACACATTACCTGCGGAGTGTTTTGTCACATGGAACCATCTCAGTGGTGCCCTCTCAGCCTGATGGAGGTAGTAAAGCACCACTTCCTTGTACTGTAGGACAGATGATGACCTTTTTGGGCATGACTTGTTTCAGTTCACATTGGGTTGAGGATTATGCTGTCAAAACAGCACCTCTTCGGGAAATGATGAAGGTGTCATGTACTAAATAAATAAATAAATAATTTCTAAAATTGAGATCATTTTCAAGAATTATTTCCCATTCTCGCTTGATGTACAGGTTAAGTTGTTCAACAGTCCTGGGTCTCCGTTGTGGTATTTGACGCTTCATAATGCGCCACACATTTTCAATTGGAGACAAGTCTGGACTACAGACAAGCCAGTCTAGTACCCGCACTCTTTTACTATGAAGCGACGCTGTTGTAACACATGGCTTGGCATTGTCTTGCTGAAATAAGCAGGGGCGTCCATGATAATGTTGCTTGGATGGTAACATATGTTTGTCCAAAACCTGTATGTACCTTTCAACATGAATGGTGCCTTCACAGATGTGTAAGTTACCCATGCCTTGGGCACTAATGCACCCCCATACCATCACAGATGCTGGCTTTTGAACTTTGTGCCTATAACAATCTGATTATTTTCCTCTTTGTTCCGGAGGACATGACGTCCACAGTTTCCAAAAACAATTTGAAATGTGGAATCGTCAGGCCACAGAACACTTTTACACTTTGTATCAGTCCATCTTAGATGAGCTCGGGCCCAGTGAAGCCAGTGGCGTTTCTGGGTGTTGTTGATAAATAGCTTTGGCTTTGCATAGTAGAGTTTTAACTTGCACTTACATATGTAGCGACAAACTGATAGTTACTGACAGTGGTTTTCTGAAGTGTTCCTGAGCCCATGTGGTGATATCCTTTACACACTGATGTCGACCTGCCCAGCCACAACCCCCAGCTAGGCCACCTCCACCAAAGCCAAGGCTAGCACCTGCACCAAGGCTATCACCAAAGCCAAGGCTAGCGACCCTACCTGCTCCAAGGCTAGCACCTGCTCCAAGGCTAGCACCTGCACCACGGCTAGCTCCTGTTGCTGCACCACGGCTAGCTCCTGTCGCAGCTCCACGGCTAGCTCCACGCCAAGCTTCAAGGCTAGCACCATGCCAAGCTCCACCATGCCAAGCTCCACCAGTAGCAGCTCCACGCCAATTTCCGCCAGTAGCGGTACCCCGCCGCCAAGTGCCACCAGTAGCAGCTCTACGCCGCCAAGTGCTGCCAGTAGCAGCTCTACGCCGCCAAGTGCCGCCAGTAGCAGCTCCACGCTGCCAAGACCCAAGCCAAGACCCACGCCAAGACCTGCCGCCTGTCGCACCACGCCAAGCTTCGCCGCCTGCCGCATCCACGCTTGCCATGACGAGGACGCGCGCAGCTTTCACGCTTGCCACGACGACGACGACGACGCACCCACCTCGTCGGCCACGGATGTGGCCGTTCCCTGGTCATCCACCACGCCAAGCGCGCCCACCTCCTCGTCGGCCACGGATGTGGCCGTTCCCTGGTCGTCCGCCACGCCAAGTGCGCCCACCTCCTCGTCGGCCACAGATGTGGCCATTCCCTGGTCCTCCGCCACGCCAAGTGCGACCACCTCCTCGTCGGCCACGGATGTGGCCGTTCCCGGGTCGCCCACCTCGTCAGGTGCAGTGGCGTTCTACGCGTCGCCGCCACCTGACTCTCCCTCTGTGGTTTCGGGGACACTTGGTCTGGCGACCCACCGCCATGTCCCCCTCCCGCCCTCCCGCCCTCCCGCGACTCTTGATCTTGTTTTTGTTGTTTTTTTGGACATCTGGGATCTGTCCTTGAGGGGGGGTTCTGTCATGTTCTGTGGTCATGCTTTGGTTGGTTATGTTCTGTTGTTTTTTGGACTCTTTTAGTTCATGTTTATGCTCCATTGTTTCAGTTACCATGCCAACTCATTAGTTTCACCTGCCTCATTTGTTTGGATTCATGCACCTGTGTTAATCATGTCACTATTATCTAAGCCTGTAGTTGCCAGGTAGTCAGCCTGGCGACATTAGCCCTGATACTCTGTTTGTGCTCTTGATATCATAGTTCATGCTGTTCTGGTCACGTCACAGTAAGTGTAGTTTTGTTTTATGTCCATAGTTTCTGTTCATGTGTTAGTTTTGTTCCATACGCTAAGTTTGTGTCTTCGCCTTGTGCGCGCCTTTTGTTTGTTCTTTTTTGAGTAAAATTAAATCATGTACTTACCTACGAGCTTTGTCCAGTCAAGTCGATTTGCACCACGGGAAAACATTCATCACAGTCCACGTTATGACAGAATGTCGCCAGCTCAAAGTTTTCCCGCAAACGACTTGGAGAATTTGGATGAGGGTTCTTGGGAGGTGCTGCACGCTATTCCCCCATGGAGCGCAGGGATTTGATGTGGGGTCCTGGCGGCGAACTGGTGCCGATCAGCTCTGTGTGTGTATTTTGTAGTCAGCCTGGCGACATTACCCCTGATACTCTTGTTTACCCTTGATACCATAGTTTATGCTGATCGTTTCACGTCACAGTAAGTGTCTTTTTGGTTTCATGTTAATAGGTTCTGTCCATGCGTTAGTTTTGTTCCTGCGTTAAGTTTGTATCTCCGCCTTGTGCGCGCCTTTTGTTTGTTCTTTTGATAGAGTAATTAAATCATGTATTTACCTGCAAGCCTTGTCCAGTCAAGTTGATTTACACCACGGGAAAACATTCCTTGCAGCGAGTTGCGAAAGCCTCGCAGTAAGCTGCTTCATAGTCCACATTATGACAAATATAGGTTGAAAAGGATTTGCAAATAATTGTATTCTGTTTTTTTTTTTACGATTTACACAACGTGCCAACTTCACTGGTTTTGGATTTTGTACACAGAACGTGTTAAAAGGATGAAATGCAACTGAAATATAAAAAATCTTGAGGTTAATCACAACTTAACATTCTAAGTGACAGCCCTAAAAAACACAACATAGCACAAAATACCTTTAGCAAAACAAACACATTGGTTACTGCTAATGGTACTGCTAAAGACACGTTTTAGTTGAGAGTAAAATCTACAGTACCTGGATGTCCATGGCAGGAGCCAGTGTCTGTGTGACAGTAGCAGCCATACTAAAGTCACCGGAGGTTACCGTCTTGTGCACGACGTCATTAGCATTCACCATGGCCACCAACTTCAGGGGCAGTCCCATTTGTTTGACAATGAAGCCAGCTGAGATGGAACAAAATAACAAAATAAATAGGGCAAGAAAAATGTGCACACAGGGACTTCCTGTTTAGTGTTAACTATTAAGTAAGCTTTAATATAAACGCGTGACAGTATTTACATGGTTTCTACCATAATAGGTAACAAAAAAAAACACATTTCTTATTTTTTTATGAAATTGTTAGCCACCAGACGAGAGATTTGCACATGTACAACAACTTAATTGTTATTGTATACATACATACAACAGAATCAGCGCAGCAGCTCCGTTAGATAAGTATAACATACATCACAACTGTAAATATAAAAATGTGCACAAATGGAGGAATAAATACCGTATTTTTCGGACTATAAGTCACAGTTTTTTTCATAGTTTGGCCGGGGGTGCGACTTACACTCAGGAGCGACTTATGTGTGAAATTATTAACACATTACCGTAAAATATCAAAGAATATTATTTAGCTCATTCACATAAGAGACTAGACGTATAAGATTTCATCTGATTTATCGATTAGGAGTGACAGATTGTTTGGTAAACGTATAGTATGCTCTATATGTTATAGTTATTTGAATGACTCTTACCATAATATGTTACGTTAACATACCAGGCACGTTCTCAGTTGGTTATTTATGTGTCATATAACGTACACTTATTCAGCCTGTTGCTCACTATTCTTTATTTATTTTAAATTGCCTTTCAAATGTCTATTCTTGGTATTGGGTTTTGTCATATAAATTTCCCCCAAAAATGCGACTCATTCTCCAGTGCGACTTATATATGTTTTTTTCCTTCTTTATTATGCATTTTCGGCTGGTGCGACTTATACTCCGGAGCGACTTATATACTCCGAAAAATATGGTAAATGGTTAATGGTTATACTTGTATAGCGCTTTTCTACCTTGAAGGCACTCAAAGCGCTTTGACACTATTTCCACATTCACCCATTCACACACTGATGGCGGTAGCTGCCATGCAAGGCGCTAACCACGACCCATCAGGAGCAAGGGTGAAATGTCTTGCTCAAGGACACAACGGACGCGACTAGGTTGGTAGAAGCTGGGGATTGAACCAGGAGCCCTCATGTTACTGGCACGGCCACTCTCCCAACAGCGCCACGCCATAAGGTTAACAAACTGCTGTATGTTTTAAAATGATTCATAATCACCAGTTCAATCATTCGTATGTGTCTGGACAGAGTTACCAGCAAACGTGTAGTAAAGTAAAGTAAATCATCAGCCAGTTCAAAGGGCGAGTTCCACTGTAGTTAGGATTGGCTTTGAAAATATGTTTTCCACAATTCAACAGCTTTTTTGCACAGGCAGCACACAATAAAAAATAAAATGGGTTACTGAAAGTGCAACAGTGCATTCAAAAATACAAAGTACATTATTTGATCAGCGGTCGTCAACCATGCAGTTCTTCAGCCTCCCGGTTTAGTTTATTTTACACCGTAGTGGTGTAAATGCACATTTTTGAAAAGAGTTGTAACATTTCCGACTGTCTTTGAAGCTGCAAATGTCTCCTGACTGGTGTTTGGATAAACGTGGTGAAGGTAAGCAAAAAAAGAGCGAGCTGGGCATGCGTGCGTGTCGGCTGCACGAGAGAGACAATGGCTTCTGGCGTTAGCCTACGTCCCTATGGATGTATTATTGTAGCAAAATTATTTGCAAACGTGTATCTCAATTTGTGCGCATGTAATCCAATTTGCATGCGTGTGCACTAATTTGTGTGTCTGTATATCAGTCCGAGTGTGTGTATTCAGATCAGCAGATTTAAGTTGTCTGTCTGTCCCTAATCAGTAAGAACCGTAGATTGTCTATTTACATGTGACTTTTGCGACACTTCTGCCGTGTAGGACAGAGTTAAACAACTTGCACTGAGCCTCGTCTATAAAATCCGCTACACCTCCCTGATACCGAAGTACATGTCAAACTACTTCCTTAACGTAAATGACTACCATAACCACAACACCAGGGGGAGCTCCACTAACCACGTTAAACCCAGATTCCGATCTAACAAAGGTCTTAACTCATTCTCTTTCTATGCCACATCAATGTGGAATGCGCTCCCAACAGGTGTAAACGAAAGGGCATCTCTATCCTCCTTCAAAACCGCACTAAAAGTACACCTCCAGGCAACGTCAACCCTAAACTAACACCCTCCCCCCGGATTGTTAATAATCAAATGTAAATAATCAAATGTAGATACTTTTTCTTATGCTTTCTGATCTCTCTCTCTCTCTATATATATATATATATGTCCACTACTTGCTGTACATATCCTACCAAGTCAGACCTACATTGTTTCAATGTCCATTTCCCTGATGATACAATTGTTGATGACTGAAGTGATGATAACAACCAAACCTACCCCCCCCCCCCTCCACATCCCAAACCCCGGATTGTAGATAATGTAAATAATTAAATGTATGTACTCTGATGATTATCTTGTGTGATGACTGTATTATGATGATAGTATACTGTATATCTGATAGCATATATCTGTATCATGAATCAATTTAAGTGGACCCCGACTTAAACAAGTTGAAAAACTTATTCGGGTGTTACCATTTAGTGGTCAATTGTACGGAATATGTACTTCACTGTGCAATCTACTAATAAAAGTCTCAATCAATCAATCAATCAAAAAAAGGATCTCAGTGCGCGCATCCAGATTCGTGAGCGTGTAATACAACTTGTGTGCGCGCATGCGTTTAATACGATCTGCACGTGCGTATCTATGAGTTACGAGGAGCAGGAATCCTCTATTATGAGGGGCCGTTAGGGACATTATTCAGAATTACCTCTTATCCACACTACTGAAATGCTCTCACATAAACAACTGAAATGTTTTTCTCTCAAACACACTACTGAAACACTCTTATACACACTACTGAAATGCTCTCACATAAACAACTGAAATGTTTTTCTCTCAAACACACTACTGAAACACTCTTATCCACACTACTTAAATGCTCTCACATAAACAACTGCAATGTTTTTCTCTCACACACTACTAAAACACTCTCATACACTACTGAAATGCTCTCATATAAACAACTGAAATGTTTTTCTCTCACACACACTACTGAAACACTCTCATACAGACTACTGAAATCCTCTCACATAAAGTTGTTTATGTGAGAACATTTCAGTAGTGTGTATAAGAGGTAATTCTGAATAATGTCCCTTACGGCCCCTCATACTCTATTGGCTGTCTTTTTTACACTTGACTTTTGCGACACTTCTGCCGTGTACAATTTCAGAAGTGCGTGCGTGTCAGTGGCATCTGTGGTCCTCTCCAAGGTTTCTCATAGTCATTCACATTGACATCCCACTGGGTTGTGAGTTTTTCCTTGCCCTTATGTGGGCTCTGAACAGAGGATGTCGTTGTGGCTTGTGCAGCCCTTTGAGACACTTGTGATTTAGGGCTATATAAAAAAACATTGATTGATTGATTGAATGGGCCGCTCTCAGGGACCCTTCCTCTACCAACAACACTGTGCACCAGTGCACAAAGCAACGTCCATAAAGACATGACAGAGTCTGGTGTGGATGAACTTGACCTGCACAGAGTCCTGACCTGTACCTGATAGAACACCTTTGGGATGAATTAGAACGGAGACTGAGAGCCGGGCCTTCTCGACCAACATCAGTGTGTGACCTCACCAATGCACTTTTGGAAGAATGGCCGAAAATTCCTCTAAACAAACCCTGCAACCTTGTGGACAGCCTTCCCAGAAGAGTTGAAGCTGTAATAGCTGCAAAAGGTGGACTGACATCATATTGAACCCTATTGGTTAGGAATGGGATGGCACTTCAAGTTCATATGTGAGTCAAGGCAGGTGGCCAAAGACTTTTGGCAATATAGTGTATTTCTCTTCAGTGGAAAAAGCAGCACAATGGCTCTTTTTATAATAAAGTTGCCAAGATCTGTACTAACTTAGACTTAGACTTAGACAAACTTTAATGATCCACAAGGGAAATTGTTCAACACAGTAGCTTAGTTACAAAGGATGGAAAGGATAAGGATGGCAAGGATAATGCACACAAGGGCACAAAAAGAAGGCAAAAACCAAAGGTATTAAGTAGACTAAAAATGTACCATAGTAGCAATATAAAATATAACATATATGTAATATTTCCATATTATATATACAGTATATAATATATACTTTGTATTTTTATATAATATATACAATATATAACAAATCCCAATTACCATGTACATTATTACAGTATATGTAACAACTGCAGCAAAAAAAAAAGGGCAGCATAAAATAAAGAGTAGATCCAGCAGAAAATATACATTATAAACAAAAAGAGGTAGCTAATAGACAGGTAATAGACTAATAGGTGCTTAAATATGAGGGAATATGAGTAGTGATCCGCATACCTGTAATGTTTCCTGCTCCTCCAGTCGGCACCACAACCTCCAGTTCAGGCATTGGCTTGCCAGCCTCCAGCTGCTCCAAATCCATGAGGTGCAGGTACGCGTAGATTGAATGTGTGAGCTGGATCATTATACGAGACCAGTTAAGCGAGTTGAGGCTCATGAGGCCATAAGACTTTACAAGTTCCTGATCGGCAAAGAGACGACGCAGAGGCTGATCGATGTCATCTGATGAGCCGTCCGCTTTAACAACACAAAACAACTCCAATCATTATTAAAATAAGGATTACAACAAAGCGTGGTCTCGAACAGACGCTAATTAGTGCTGTGAGTTTACCTGCAAAAACATGGATATTATCCTCCAGGCAGGTGATCATCTGTTTCTCTTGGATTTGGGTAATGCGTCCCCGAGGGTAAACCACCACAACATCCAGGCCAGGCATACCTTTTGCACTGTGGATGGCCGAGCCACCTGTGTCACCTGACGTACCTGCGTGGAAAGCGAAAAAAAAAAGTGCTGAGTTGGCACTTCACAAGTCGAAGTTGTCCTCCTCAATAGACGGTGAGCTGACATGAGAAAAAGTGCCTAGAAAATGAATTTCGCTCCCACGTCTAAGCACAACTTGTTCAATGCATTTTTGCATAGATAATACCCTTCTGGACTTTGGGTTAAAAGTTCAGAACATGATACCTAGCCAAATTTTGTCACAAGCCAGAAATGTATATAGAGGTAAATCACAAAAAACGAAAATCTTGTGCTGCAGTTTTGGCTTGTAAAATATGTCTTATTCATTTTGGCAACACAAAATCTTTCTCAAATATCATAAATACATATACCTAACATCTGAAACAAATATTGGTGCCTTAGTATACTCATATGTGAATTTAGATCATGAAATGTAGCAAATTTCTTAAAAAACGATTCAACTGAAGTGATTTGCCCCAGCACAATGAAGCACACACTTATTAAATTTAGCTAAAAGCTTATGTATCATACATTAAAAAAATGTCACAACCTTCTATGTAATCAAAGGTACAAAAGAAGTAACACACCGTGGCCAAAAGTGGCTTAAAATCTAGCAAAATATTACCATGCACCCCAAAACTGGAATAAGGCAAAAATGGACAAGATTAAAATAGATGCAGTAAAGGCCCAAATTGGTATAAAATATGATAAATATTTATTAAAGTAGCAAATTGTTTCACAGCATGTGTCATTTATACCCCCCCCCCCCCCACACACACACACACACAAACACACACAAAAGACCAAAACAAATTTGAAAAAAAAGGTAATACAGACATTATTTAAGCTTTACCGTTAAAATGGCAGTGTGGCATCTCGATAATCAAACATCTTGATAAAGAAACAAAAGTGGCAAATTTTACATGGTGACATGGTGCGTAATTACTCATCAATATCACTTTCATCTGTGTCATCATCCCATGCACCTCTTTCTTCTGTTTCCTTTGAAACATTTCCACAGTTCTGGCAGTGACATAAATCAGTACAAGACATTTTTGCAGACATACATGAACATCTTTCTGTTTCACATTTGCTTGTCTTGCAACCACAGTGGACTACCTGCAGCACACTATCTGGGGCAGGATTTCTAGTCATCCATCTTACTGTTAACTCCCCATCCTCAATGTACCATCCATTGCCAATGGGTGAAGGGGCACACATCATACCAGTCAGGGAATGTCGCATTACTGCTGCTTGGTAGTTTGCCCTTTTGCAGTGTTGGTGGAGGGCATCACTTGTTGGGGGAATGGACAGTTCTGGCAAAGCTGACGATGCCATACAGAATGCTTTGTATCTTGCATCGTTCACGTCTTTGGCAGATGCCTGTCCATACAGGTGGCACACATATTTGCTCAGTGTTTTGAACGTAGACTGGTCAAGGTTAAAACTGCTGCCCAGATTTGAGAACGCAGTCAGGTATTCGTCTTTCTGACAAGCAAGAGAAAATGTCTTCCTTTTGCCCTTGCCATGAAAGGCACTGGTCGAGTCACAACCTGTGAAGGTATGGATGCCAATGAGTGCAGAACAAACACTGTTGCCAAGAGCTGCTGCCACCTTAGCCACGTCTATGATCCTCGTTCTGTTGCCTACTCCCGTGAAAAAATACAAGCTACACTGTAAAGCTCTTTGAAGACTTACAGCAATCACTGCCACATCAGTGTCAGGGCTTTTGATGACAACAGTTTGATGTTCTTGTGCAGCATGCTGTGCATGTAAAAACACCCTAGTGTCACATTCCTCATGGTCACATGTCAGTTCGTGAACAGCACTGACAGTTTGTGAACCCTCTTTCACAGTAACACAGTGACACAGTTCTCCATGTGCTATGTACAAGCTGAAGTCCCTGCCCAAAATGGTGAGATCAGCATCTCGCCATGCAACAAAGAGGAATTCTGCCAGTGCTGCTTTGTTGGTCCCATTAGATAGAAACTTTTTCCACTGTGTGGGTGCCTTCTGATCCCGTCCATAGATCTGCACCTGTTGTGTACCACCCTCAGCTCTCCGTGACCGCTCTAGGTTTTTAATACTGATTTCTGGATACTGGTCAATGACAAAGTCTATCCTTGTACACTTGTGCTGCAGAGCTATCTTGACCACGTACTGGAGTAAGTTGTCAGCCAACTCTCCAAAGGTAGCTGGTTTGGAATGCAACTGGCCTTTAAAAGACAAATAATTAGAATAAGCTTTATTGGCAAAATCAGAGATTTACAAGTAAAAAAGTGTGTGTGTGTGTGTGTGTGTGTGTCTTGAGTGGGGGGTTGGAGAGGTATTTATGACCCTGTGATTTACGACTCTGTGATGTGAGCTGCTGAACTCCCAGCTAAACATTCCAAGATTCAAGATATCTATTGTCATATGCACAGATAAACAGACAGTCACACTGCACAATGAAAAGCTTATTTTGCTGGTCCCCCTTGCAAATTCACAAAATATAAATATAAATATAAACTTAAGCTAAATAAAGAATCACAGAATATAAAAATTAAACAAGAATAAACTTAAACTATATTGCACACTTACAATAAACTTACTAAAAATGTAAATGCTAAGGATGTTTAATACTAATAAATATAATAAAATAAAATAAGAAACAAAAATAAAGAAATAAGATAAAGTAAATTAAAGTGTGGATCTTACAACAGATCTATAGTGGGCATGAGTAGACAGAAGCAGTATTGCACATTCAGTTCACAGTGAAGATGATAATGGATGATATGACAATGATGATGTATAAAGTGCACTATGCATTCTTCAATTATTGTAGCAGCAGTGGAGGTGACATGAAGTCACAGCAGGGATGTGGGTAGTGGTCACAGTTCAGTCAGTTCAGGGATGAGGGGTGAGGTGTGAAGGTGTGCGGGGGGAGGGGTGGGGGTTGTGATGTGTAAATCAGTCCAGGGGTGTGTGTGTGTGTGTGTGGGGGGGGGGGGGGGGGGGAGAGAGAGATTGGGGCTGTGGTGTGAAGGTATATGGGGGGATGGGTGGGGCTTCCTTTTCTAGGCCAGTGGTTCTCAAACTTTTAAATTCCAAGGTCTCCCCTTAACTCTGACAGTGTATAAATGGTCCATTTGGTTATTACAAAGTAACAACACATTCTTTCAATCCTACGCTATGTACTGTAACATTATTACTATAGATTCACACACGTGTGTGTGTGTGTGTGTGTGTGTGTGTGTGTGTGTGTGTGTGTGTGTGTGTGTGTGTGTGTGTGTGTGTGTGTGTGTGTGTGTGTGTGTCACATACCTGCCGACACGGTTTCTGCTTGTGTGAGTTGATCCCTCTGGCGTTTTCCTCCCACACGAGTGTACTTTTCCACTTTTTGACAAATTATACAGATGGCTGGCAGGACGGGGCCGGCAGAAGCAACGGGCAAACCTGAACGAGATCGAAGTTTCTTTCGGGGAGTTTCAGACGTGCCTGCTGACTGACCTGCGGCTGCAGATGGTTCTCCCACCGCCCGTGCGGTCCTTTTCTCGGCATAAAACAATGCAGATTTATCTGTAAAACGTCGGTAGCATGTTGCGTGAAACCCAGCGACGTCAGGAATAGCGTCAAAATCTACATCCGAGCAATGTTTATAGATTTCTGCCAGATGCTTGTTCTGGTCTTGCAGACAAAGCCACTGTTTTAAATAGTTTCTGTATGTGTCCCACCGTGTCCGAGTGAAGTGCTGGACGTCCTCATTGTTCACAGATGAAAGATGCATATAGCATCTTTTATTTTCCTCTTTACGCACTTTTTTTCTAACTTTTGAGGTCTTTCGTTCCTCTTCACTCTCGGATGTTGTCGTCGCCATAGCAGGTATGTTGTTAGAATAAAGCTGCTACCTGATTGGTCCATGTGACCAAAACCGCGCCACTCCCCACTAGATATCACTGCGCCTCACTGAAAAATAGTACCGGCTTTCAACACCGATTACACAAAATGGGCTAGGTGTCAATTTCCGAACTTTTGGTATCTTACTTACTACCAGTAAATCTATTTTATGAAGTAAAAATGATGTTGTGCCGTTGGTGTGGGAGCGAAACTGAACGATATGAGCCTTGACCACAGGCACTACAAGGGGTGCATGGTCACTACCACAATTGCATGTTACACCAGAGAACTCATATTTATGTCATCATTTAAAATGTGGTCCTAACTCCCTTGGAAATCTGGGCTGGTTACTTATCTTTGTCACAATCATCCTAACCTCACCAAGACATATTGCATTAATCTCTGCAGTGAGGGTTTTATCAATTATTTGGACTTCTTTCTCAAAAAGCCTTAAAGGCCTACTGAAATGAATTTTTTTTATTTAAACGGGGATAGCAGATCTATTCTATGTGTCATACTTGATCATTTCGCGATATTGCCATATTTTTGCTGAAAGGATTTAGTATAGAACAACGACGATAAAGATTGCAACTTTTGGTATCTGGTAAAAAAAAGGCTTGCCCCTACCGGAAGTAGCGTGACGTAGTCAGTTGAACATATACGCAAAGTTCCCTATTGTTTACAATGATGGCCGCATGAAGTGAGAGAGATTCGGACCGAGAAAGCGACAATTTCCCCATTAATTTGAGCGAGGATGAAAGATTTGTGGATGAGTAAAGTGCAAGTGAAGGACTAGTGGGGAGTTGAAGCTATTCAGATAGGGAAGATGCTGTGAGAGCCGGGGGTGACCTGATATTCAGCTGGGAATGACTACAACAGTAAATAAACACAAGACATATATATACTCTATTAGCCACAACACAACCAGGCTTATATTTAATATGCCACAAATTAATCCTGCATAAAAACACCTACGTGTTTGTTATGCTAGCTCCTCTGCTAGCTCCTAGCTCCATAGAACACGCCAATACAATTCAAACACCTGATCAACACACACAATCACTCAGCCCAAAAGACCGTTCACCTAACCCAAGGTTCATAAAGCTTATATATTTTTAAAAAGTTACGTACGTGACGCGCACATACGGTCAAGCTATCAAATGTTTAGCAGCCAAGGCTGCATACTCACGGTACCTGATATTCAGCTGGGAATGACTACAACAGTAAATAAACACAAGACATATATATACTCTATTAGCCACAACACAACCAGGCTTATATTTAATATGCCACAAATTAATCCTGCATAAAAACACCTGCGTGTTTGTTATGCTAGCTCCTAGCTCCTATGCTAGCTCCTAGCTCCATAGAACACGCCAATACAATTCAAACACCTGATCAACACACACAATCACTCAGCCCAAAAGACCGTTCACCTAACCCAAGGTTCATAAAGCTCATATATTTTTAAAAAGTTACGTACGTGACGCGCACATACGGTCAAGCTATCAAATGTTTAGCAGCCAAGGCTGCATACTCACGGTACCTGATATTCAGCTGGGAATGACTAAAACAGTAAATAAACACAATACATATATTTACTCTATTAGCCACAACACAACCAGGCTTATATTTAATATGACACAAATTAATCCTGCATAAAAACACCTACGTCTTTATGCTAACTCCTAGCTCCTATGCTAGCTCCTAGCTCCATAGAACACGCCAATACAATTCAAACACCTGATCAACACACACAATCACTCAGCCCAAAAGACCGTTCACCTAACCCAAGGTTCATAAAGCTTATATATTTTAAAAAAGTTACGTACATACGCAAAAAAAAGTTGCGCACATACGGTCAAGCGATCAAATGTTTAGAAGCCAAAGCTGCATACTCACAGTAGCACGTCTGCGTCTTTGTCATCCAAATCAAAGTAA
Source organism: Entelurus aequoreus (assembly GCF_033978785.1). Lineage (NCBI taxonomy): Eukaryota > Metazoa > Chordata > Actinopteri > Syngnathiformes > Syngnathidae > Entelurus > Entelurus aequoreus. The sequence goes on along the minus strand of NC_084751.1, from coordinate 30,765,953 downwards.
TCCTGGTAAGAGTCTGTGTTGTCCCAGTTCTCTACAGGCGTCTGTGTATCGAAGTCAAAAGTCCTCCTGGTTAGAGTCTCTGTTATCCGAGTTCTTCCATCTTGACTGCATCTTTCGGGAATGTAAACAAAGAAGCGCCGGCTGTGTACTGTTGTGGCTGACTACGTTCGAAAAATACGTCCATTTCGCACCGACAACTTTCTTCTTTGCTTGCTCAGCTTCTTTCTCCATAATGCAATGAACATGATTGCAACAGATTCACGAACACAGATGTCCAGAATACTGTGGAATTATGAAATGAAAACAGAGCTTTTTCGTATTGGCTTCAATGTGGAAGGCATACCCGTGTTCCCCGGGCTACGTCACGCGCATACGTCATCCTTAGAGGCGTTTCGAACCGGAAGTTTAGCGGCAAATTTAAAATGTCACTTTATAAGTTAACCCGGCCGTATTGGCATGTGTTATAATGTTAAGATTTCATCATTGATATATAAACTATCAGACTGCGTGGTCGGTAGTAGTGGGTTTCAGTAGGCCTTTAATGATGATGATCTTATAGTCCATTCCAGTCTTGTGCAGGTCTACAACCTTTTCCTGTTTGAATGAAATAAAGTGTTTGTCACAGATGTTTTTTATCCACACCATGGTTAAGATGTTAAAATACATGTGTCTCTAAATCAGTGGTTCTTAACCTGGGTTCAATCGAACCCTAGGGGTTCGGTGAGTCGGGCTCAGGGGTTCGGCAGAGGTCAAGACACACCCGACTCATTGTGTAAATAAAACCTTCTCCCTATCGACGTATTACGAATACAGCAACAGCTGACTGATTTGCAGGTGTGTAATTTGTTGTGAGTTTATGCACTGTGTTGGTTTTGTTGTTTGAACAAGGTGATGTTCATGCACGGTTCATTTTATGCACCAGTAATAAAACATGGTAACACTTTAGTATGGGGAACATATTCACCATTAATTAGTTGCTTATTAACATGCAAATTAGTAACTTATTTGCTCTTAACTAGTCATTATTAAGTACTTATTAATGCCTTATTCTGCATGGCCTTATTATAACCCTAACCCTCTAACCCTGGCCCTAACCCTCTAACCCAGACCTGGGCAAATTAAGGCCCGGGGGCCGCATGCGGCCCGTTAAGCTTTTCAATCTGGCCCTCCGGACATTCCCAAATAATTTTTTTAGATCTCTGTAAGATGGAAAGTGTAGCTGCCATTATGATGTGCAGTGATGTTTTCTAATGACTGTAAGTCTTGAACTATACAAAGTATTAGGGCTATATAAATAAACATTGATTGATTTCAATGGTTGGAATCTGTGCTTTTGCATGATATACTAGTTACAATGGTCATCTAATTAGTTACTATGGTAATCTAATTAGTTAATATAGGCATCTAATTAGTTACTATGGTAATCTAATTAGTTACTATGGTAATCTAATTAGTTACTATAATAATCTAAGTCACAGCAGCTCAGACGAGGCACCAAGCAGTGTGGGTGGGGAGCCTGAAATGTGGGTGTCAGGGACAGATGCTGAAGGAGATTTTTATAATGAAGTTCTAAAGCTTAGTGACATATAACATATATTAGATTCTAGTTTTTTTTTTCCACTCTTCGCGTTCATATTTCGCTGTTTTGTTGCATCTTTGTTGCATTTCGCTTCATTGTAAAATATGTCGATCGAGAGGGGGTGTGACGTTCATATGTTGTCAATATTCAGTGTTTTATCGTTCATAGCTAATATTGTAAATCCCACTTTCTTTATTTTCATGTACTGTACATTCTGGGTGTCTCATTCAGTAAAAAAACTTAAAATTCCATTCTGTTTTTTAAGGTAGTCTGTCATAACGTTATTAGCATTCAATCAGACATTTTTTTTTAGGTTTTGTATTAGTGTTCCTAAAAATAGATATACCGGCCCTCAGACACACATTTTTCTTTAAATTTGGCCTCCGAGTCAAAATAATTGCCCAGGCCTGCTCTAACTCTAACCCTTTTATTGATTGATTGATTGAAACTTTTATTGGTAGATTGCACAGTATAGTACATATTCCGTACAATTGACCACTAAATGGTAACATTTCAACTCGTTTAAGTCTGGGTCCCTTACCAAATAACTCTAAATTAAGTCTTTGTTACTTAGAATATGTTCCCCATACTAAAGTGTTACCAAAAACATATAACTTTGTCTTGAATTTGAAAAAAATTGTGTTTTATTTTTCACTAAAGAAGGGTTCGGTGAATGCGCATATGAAACTGGTGGGGTTCAGTACCTCCACTGCTCTAAATCAAATACAAAGCAAATGTCAGAGCAGTCCTGTTACCTAAATTCTTTTTTGATGTTATTTGTTTATTTTAGGGCCCTTTAATCACAAAGAATTATCGCATCAGTCATTTATACACACAGATTAATCACACAATATACAGTACGTACATTCTTTACCTTAATTTGGTGTTATAAAGTCAGTTGGTGTTATAAAGACTGTTGTGCTCGTTGGTATTTTTCACTTCAAAATAAACCGTGACTGTACTTTACATAAAACTGTTACCAAGTTTTGAGATAAATGATGTGCATTCAAGTAAAACATTTAGAAAAAAAGTTTCTAGATGACATTCTGACAATCTTTTTTCGGTTATTTTAAATTATGCATGCAAGTTTAAAAAAACTCCCTTCTGTTACTTTGGATTACTTACGACTTTGTACAAAAAAACAGATAGTTTTGTATTATTATTATGTATTATCAGATTTAGCGTTAAAAGAAGACAAAATAAAAACATTTTGAGAGTTACAGCCAGGAACTGGTACCGATTTGGTGGAATGGACCACATACATTTTTATACAAAACGTGCAACGTACAGTTGATTTGGAATTGTAAAAACACAGCAGAGACCTTAACATTCACTCCCATTTGCACCTGTGGCAGCAGGTGTATTCAAACCTATTCTACTTAGCACATGTCCCATTATCAAATATGATCTCTGACCCCATGCAAACAAATACAGAGGGGACTGTAAGGCAATTTCAGCATGTCAAAATAATCCATGATGTCATTTTATTACATAAAGAAAAGGCATATTGACTCCTTTTTTGTCAATGTACTGTAAAAGTAGCTTAAAAGTACAACAAGTATATTTGAAGCCAGCAGGCCAACATAGTGCTGGCCAAGAGTGGAAATGATGGAGCACAATTGTGACATCAATGGACGGGCACCATAAATCTAAATATGATGGGGGGCAGGCCATAACTCTCTGTTTAAGCTGTCCACACGCACATGCAGGCAGTTTTCATAAATGCGAATTTAAGGACAAAAGTATGGGTTGGTCAAAACATAGAGAAAAGTATGATTTTTATAAAGTATTAGTGTTCATGGAGATATGGCCTTTCATTTTTTTCTCATTGCATTACGTCTTTTTTCTATTTTTAATATTTGTTGTTTAGGTTTTCTTTTGTAACTTTTTCTTAGAATAAACCGCATGCCAAATAATAAAAATAAAACGTGCAGGTTTTGGTCTGTGGGAGAAAACTGAAAACCAACGCCAGCATTGCATTTTCTGTAAACAGGAAACAGCCAAAAATAATGTACAGTGGTACCTCAGTTTTCGCTGGTAACTCAGAACAAAAGTCAGACGAAAAATGAACCGTACAAAAATCTAAGCAATTTTTCCCGTAAGAAATTATGAAAATCTAATCAATTTGTATAACACACCCAAAATATGAAAGTAAAACACATTTTATGGAGAACATTTATAATTTTCCATGCAGAAAACGATATGATAGACATAAAAGTTATGACTAAAATAGATAAATGAAAATTTAACATCACTTTCACATTGACATGGGAGAGCCACATGGTCACAGTATTTTGTATTTTGCTTCAAGTTCCTTTTAATTCAGTGTTTCTTGTCTTCTTTATCAATGTGCTAGCACTCACACCTTCCTTTGGCCACATGGTGGATTATTTAGACATTCTACTCAATTAAAAAGCACAGTAATAGAGTCACTACCGCATGGGATCCATTTTTGGTTTGGGCACTCTGTTCAACAGAAGGATTTGAGGACAAACAGTCTAGTTTGTTACGCACAATGTTCGGCTGAGCGATAACAGAGACGATATAGGAAAACTATCAACATTTTAACATAAAAACAAACTTTAAAAAAAGTGGGCCATGCGAAAACCGAGGTACCACTGTTGCTTTCATACCAACTAGGACTGTAGCTCTGCGGTTCTCTTTCTTCAGGAAGTAGTCAAGAAAGTACACTGTGCATTTCATAGACAGGTCCTTAAAAGCTAAAGTGTCTCCGTGGAAGAGCTCCAGGATTGTCAGGCCATCCTTCAGCTGGACAGTTCTGATCACTTCAGGTACGGTGAAGCCAGACAAAGCAGAGCCTATAAGGACTGAGACAGAGAAAGGGAGGCCATTTTTCATGTTATCATTTCAAATTGTTGTTGTTCTTTTTGACAGTGAGCTCACATTCCAGGTCCTTTCTGGGAATCAGTTGAGTTGGAATGAAAATTGAGGCAACCTCCATCACCAGTTTAGGGTAGGACAGTCTACTCCAGCACCTCAGAGTTGCTTGGCTCAGTGTGGGTATACTTTCGGGCATAAACATCCCCGCCGTCAGGAGCATAACCTGCGAAAAGCACATCCCGGAAGTCCCATCCTTGGACTCCACCGCGGGTACTGCAATACTTCATGGCAACAAACCTGTGAGCACAAAAATGAAGGGTGAACTGGCCTGAGCAGACATCACGTCCGGAAGTCTGCTCGCGCTCGCTGTTTCGCCGCTTAAAAGCTAAGTACTATCTTTCTTATCTGTGTGCTTCTAATTGTTTTACAGCTTTCGTTATTTCTTCTTCAACATATTTAGCAGTCTTATCAAACTTACAAAGCACCTACTCTCTGTTTCACCGCCTCACTTTTAGCTAGCTAGTTAGCGACTTTTGTTGCTCTATGTAGAAAAAAGGCGACCAATGAAGTGGCAGCTAGTTGCATAACTTCTGTGCTCTTTTATTGACTTTTGTGTACGTTGATGTTTCCCTCCTTTTTCATGTGTTCTTACCTTATTTTTGTAGTCTTTTTGAACCTGCACTAGTGTACTGCAACCCCCTTGTGGGATGAATAAAGTATATCCGATCCAATCTGATAATACTAACTGGCGTTGACTTCGCGTCTGACGTCATGTTCGGAAGTCTGCTCGCTCTCGCTGTTTCACTAAAATAAGCGAACCGAAAGTGCCGAAAAGCCAGGGGTTAACTAACTAAATACTAGCTCAAAGCCGTTGCCTGGCAACCCAAAGCTAAACAACAAAAACGAAGGAGTTGGACATATTTTTAAACGCTTCTGACCACAGAAGTGATCTACAAGAAAGGCTGACACAGCTCTGACAAAGTACGTGAGAAAAAAAACCCAAAACAAAACAAAAAAAACACCACAGAAACTGCGGACGCTAACAACACCGACGGTTTCACTTCGCTGAAGAACCATGAGCACGACAAGAAGCTGTCAACGTGGCAATACACCGTTACCGGGGGTGGAACCAGACTTAAAAGAGTTAGTAGGAACTCTACAAAACAATATAGAGAAGCAGTGTTGGGTTAGTTACTGAAAACCAGTAACTAGTTACAGTTAGGGATGATGTTCGAAACCGATTCTCCCGGTTGTTTGATAAGAAAAGAACCGATTCCATGGACTCAAATCCCTTTTTGAGAACCGGTTCCCGTTTTCGAGGCCACTATAGTAAAGAAAAAGAGTTGGTTCTTTATTCGAATCCCTGGGAACGAATCCCAAATGGGCAATGTTATGCCCATTTGATTGTAGACTCTTACTGACACCTTGTGGCGATATGAAAATACTACGCGTCAATAGTTTGGGCACTTCCGGGTTGACGATGTTCGTCCAGTTCATGAGACAATTGAGAAGTAGACAAGTTGAGTTAGCTCTTACAAGCCTTGGAAAAGATAAGTCTGTAAGTAAACTGTTTAACTTGTTAATGTAACTCAATATTAAGGTGGAAAGTGGTTAGATTTGATATTAAGATGTTTATTGAAAATAGATTTTTGTGCACTGTTTCAATGGATGTTTTGAGGACTTAAAATGGCTGCCAGTCGTGTATTTCAACCATCTAAATAGTTTCAACACTCATAAGTATTTGTTTGATGATAGTACTGTATATTTGTGTGAAACTAATATTTACCAGTGGCGTGCAGTCACTAGAGGCAGGGGAGGCGGGGCCTCACCTGCCATCTTGGAAAGAAAAAAAAAGAAAAAGAAAAAGAAATTAATTAAATTGTTGTATGTATCCAGTGATTATACTAAAGTTATTTTCCATTTAACTTCACCAGTTTTAGATTATTTTTATTTTTATTTTCACATTTGCCGTTCAAATACTGAGAAGAGACGGTGCGGTGATCAGCAGCCAGTTGAGGCACTTGTGCCTCACCATGGATTGCGACTCGGCAAACTGCTGGCCTGCTGTGCAGTGAGGCCGTATTGCTATATGAATTATATTATACATTTCCATAGTTTAGTTAGCTGAGGTATATAATGTACAGTGTATTTTGTCAACAACTGTATGTGTGTAACATATTTTTAGTGCTGAGCGATCATAAATCTGCTGCGGAGACACACTGTGTGAGGCTCGTATCATAACCCCGCCTCCTGGTGCCAAGAACCTCCGCCGCAGAATGCACCGCCCGACGGGAGCGCCGCGGCCACAACAACCAAAGCCCACACCCAAACCCTCCACGTGCAAGACCGAATCCACCCAAAAAAAGTCACTTAACAAGAAGCCAAAAAGTGCAAAAACAACAATGCTCGCGCTGCAGGAGCCGCGAACGACCGCAGGGACACAACATTAGGTACACCTGCACTGCAGGTTCATATGTTTGTAAATTTGACTGTGATGATGCAGTCGTGCCTCACCAGACATTAACCTCACCGCACGCCACTGATATTTACATATTGTGTATTACATTTCAGTATGTTAATTGAATCACATAGCTTATACATTTGTCATTGTGTGTATTTCAGTTAAAAAATATATAATAATAACAGTCCAGTGCAAGACAAAAGTAAAGATAGGAAAAGACAAAGCAAGATCAACAACAATAAAGAGCCTATGTGGATTAATCTGCTTTGGAACTTTATTAGTCGTCCTGGATTGTTTGTTAGCTGTCTGCTTGTGTGTGTAGTTAGTATGTTCCAATAGCAGCAGAAGTGCACTTTTTGGAGAGCTGTATTATTTTCAGTTTTGTGCCCAAGGGACTGATTTTATTTAACACTATATTATTATTTATACACCTATAGTGATCACAGAGACAGGTTGTTTTTGTGTTATTGTATATATTTGTTTTTCTGAAAAATCCCACTTTATATACTTTGGGTAACAACAGTCAATATCTATTTATTTATTTTATTTTATTTTTTTCTTATAAAATAATACTGAGCTTTTGTTAAACGAAATATTGTGTTTTTTTCCATATACAACAACCTATCTGGATTCGATAAGAGAATCGATAAGGAATCGGTTCGATAAGAGGATTCGATAATGGGCTCGAACTCGATAATTTCTTATCAAACATCATCCCTAGTTACAGTTACTAGTTACTTTATTTCAAAAGTAACTCAGTTACTTACTCCAAAAAGTAATGCGTTACTGTGAAAAGTAACTATTTAGTGACTTTTTTTTTTTTTTTTTAAGGCTCCCATTAATGCCCTCTTAGCCTTCATTTCAGTACTGTTATTGCACTGGAGAATAATTCAATATGTTGATCAACTTGACATTCATTTGCATCACTGAACTCAGAAAGCAATGTGGTCTACATACAACACACAAAGACAAAGATATGTTTCAAAGGGACAATTTATTTCAGGCCAGAACAAATTGACAAAACTATTTTAAATAGCTGCAAAATAACATACATAAGTAACAAACAGCATAATAACAGCATAGCTGTAAACCTGGCTACACCCAAGGAAGGCACACATGACATACACAAAGCCTCACCAGGCATTTTTTTTTTCTCAAGGAATTCGGAAATAAAATCATGTATACAGGAGATCAACAATGTACTGAAGCCCAGAACACTACACATTTCCCCAGTTTTAGTTTAGAGATAAGGAAAGATTGCCCTGGCCCACTAGGATCCCTCTTCATGTCCCTGTACATTTAGAGTGATGTGATAATCAAACACTCTGGAAGTCTAGAATGAAAGAGTATATAAGAGAAATGACATAGAGTGTGTACCTTCAATGATGAATGATGAGCAGAGGCAGAGTTTGGAGTGTTTTCTTTTGCTCGCTTTCCATGTTTATATACTCACTGTCCAGATACTTGGAACATGTTTTCCGTGCCATTTGCTGTTTGACGCCGGTATCATGCTAATTAGCTGCCGGAAAGCGGATGACTCCACTGTATAAATAGCTTGCGTGTCTTCTAGCACATACGCTGCAATGGCTCTATCAATGTTGTCCTGGCTAGCAGTCCCTCTGTTAAAATCCTTAAGTGGATTTGAAGTAGCATCGGAGTCTGTGTCTCTCTTTACTAGCTTCGTCAAAGCATGTTTCTTTTGTAGCTGTTTCAGCAGATTTTAATTGCTGTTTTGGGCAGTATTCCCGGGCGCGGTCACTGCTGCTGCTCACTGCTCCCCTCACCTCCCAGGGGGTGATCAAGGGTGATGGGTCAAAAGCAGAGAATAATTTCGCCACACCTAGTGTATGTGAGACTATCAATGGTACTTTAACTTTAAGTAGATGGGATCTTTGATCCAAGACACATCTTACATTTAACTAAAATGTTATTTTCTTTGTGCTCGACAAAAGAAAAGTAGTGAGAATGTCTCCATGTTAAAAAACTCGACTTCTGGCTTAGCCACAATGTCTTGTTAGTTGTCATAAGAGTAGCGTATGTGTGTGTGTATGTGGCCCTTTAAGATATGACAGCATATGAGGTGAGTGACGTCAGTGAGTGAGTGGGCGAGAGAGGTGAGGGAGCGCAACAGTGAGTGCGTGCAGGTGCTCTAGCTTGGTGGATGGCTGCGTGCGAGACACCAATAAAGTCACAAAGTTGCAACAAACGGCCGGCCTCGTCGTTCACCCTCGAGTCCGGAGCTGTAAAGACCCACTGCCGGGTAAAGTGAAGGTTGTTAGCTCCGAAGTACATAGGCCCTGGAGGAACATCTCCCCTGCGCTCCTCAACTACAGTATGGGAGCCCCCCACCCCCACCCCCACCCACACAAAGCACGCCTTTTCTTTTCCTTGTGACACAGAAGAACGACACCGCAGCGCTTCAATAAAACACACTCAGATCTTCTGTTTCTAGCCGATACTACATACAAAAATTAAGTAAAAAAACGCAGTAACGCATCATGTAGTAACGGAACTGAGTTACTGAATATAAAAAATAATGTGTTAGATTACTAGTTACCGCCGAAACTAACGCCGTTACAGTAACGCGTTAGTCCCAACACTGTAGATAAGACACCAAGCAATGTCGACACTCTCCAGGAACAGATGATTAACGGTGTACAAAATGATGTTGCAGATATCCAAGAACAGATTATCAAAGACAGAAAAGAAAATCGTAAAAATATGGGGGAATTTAGAAAGTTCGGAGAAGAAATTAAGACTTTCTGTAAAGACAACAAATCAGTAAAACGGGAGGTGGAGAAGCTCAATGAGGAGAATGCAACATTGCGCCAACAGTTGCATACCATGCAACAAGACAACAGCCATTGGGACAATAGCAGTGTTGTGCACCAACAGTTGCATGCCAAGCAACAAGATAATACTAATTTGAAGAACTTTAGGGAGTAGATGGCTGCATTGAAACAACAGCCCAATGCCAGACAACAAAATGTCACCAATCCGGGGAATATCACTGTTTTAGAAAACTTCAAAGAAGAAATAGATCAGTTTACAGACAGAATGACATCATCATTGCGGGGCTACACATCAATTCTCGATCCTATGCAAGAGCAGTTGACAACAGAGGAGAACCAGATGACATGGACGCTGCTACATCAGAGCAAAAAGTGGTCAACTTTCTGCAATCAAAGAGAATTGATGTTGATATTAACACCATTGATGCGTGCATTTCTCTGAATAGAAGAGGCAACAACACCACGCTAGTCACCATCGTTAAGCTCGCCAACAGGAAATCCAAAATGGCATTGCTGACACAGGGAAAAAAGCTGAAGGGCACAACAAATGTGTATATGAACGAGCACCTCACTAAATACAATGCTGAAATCGCCAAGAAAGCACACGACTTGAGGAAACGAGGGAAAATTCAGGGAACTTTGAGCGCCAACTGCAAAGTCCTAGTTGTCAAAGACATCAATCAATCAATCAATCAATGATTATTTATATAGCCCTAAATCACAAGTGTCTCAAAGGGCTGTACAAGCCACAACGACATCCTCGGTACAGAGCCCACATACGGGCAAGGAAAACTCACCCCAGTGGGACGTCAATGTGAATGACTATGAGAAACCTTGGAGAGGACCGCATATGTGGGTAACCCCCCACATATATATATTGAAGAATATCAGAACTCCCAGCAACTACAACAACAACGATAATGGAGTCTGACGGAAAACAAACATTGACATGCGACTACAAAGTTATAACACTCCAAGGGAGTACCGAACAAGAAGATCTTCACTCAAGTGCACATTCATAAACACTTATAGACATTCATAGAGCAACACATGATTGGAGAACAGGAAAGTATGGAACTGAAAATCTTAAGCAGCATAGATCACAATAGTCCGAAATTAGATAAGGATATAGAGCCAGGAATAATTGTTTTTATTATACAGACAAACAATATAATGGAAACATTAAAATAGACAACAAACTGTCGATTATTCATTTAAACAGCAGAAATGTGTATGCTGAATACAACAATGTGAAGTATTTTTTGGAACAATTCAACAAACCCTTCAAAGTTATCACAGAAACATGGATGGATGTTAAAAAAGGAATGGATTTTGACCTGGAAGGATATTAACTAACTTATATCAACAGAACCAACAAGAACGGAGGGGGAGTAGCTGTGTACGTGATGAAGAACTTAAACTACAAAGTGGTAAAAAATATGTCACTAGCTATTGATAATATCTTAGAATGTATAACCATAGAAAAGTGTCATGAAAAATGCAGAAACTGTTATGAATTGGTCAAGGGAGGAGACCCCGGGATGCAGAGACGGGAGGCAAGTTTGAAAATACAAAAAGTCATGAATAATAATAATAATAACAATAATAATAATAAGTCCAAAAGGTACAACAAAAGGCGATGGGGCAGAAGTGCACACCATGAATATTAACAAAACAGGTTCCTCAGTGGTTGGCAGGAGGGGCAACCAGGGTGCAGCAAGCACTGCACAAAGTCTTTGCTGCCTCAGGGAGGCTAGGGAACAAACACAATAATTTAGCAATAACGGGACAGGGAAAGCAACATACCATGAGGCGAAGTGGGCACATGCACGTGCGCAGTACAGGAAACAATGACCAGCAAGGTCAAGCTGTGGGTGACAAGCCTAAATACTGGCGGGCTAATTGTGAGCAGGTGTGTCACCAGGTCTGCCCCTCGCCGAGGACGAATCACTAAAACAGGTGCAGACAAAAAAGAGAAGGCAGGAACACACTAAAAACACAACAGTACCCCCCCTTAATGGACGCCACCTGGCGGCTTACCTGGCTTCTCCGGAAAACGAACATAAAAAGCAGTTAACAGTGAAGGGTCTAAAATAAGTGAACGCGGGACCCAGGATCGGTCCTCGGGGCCGTAAAATGGTAAATGGGTTATACTTATATAGCGCTTTTCTACCTTCAAGGTACTCAAAGCGCTTTGACACTATTTCCACATTCACCCTTTCACACACACATTCACACACTGATGGCGGGAGCTGCCATGCAAGGCCCTAACCACGACCCATCAGGAGCAAGGGTGAAGTGTCTTGCTCAAGGACACAACGGACATGACGAGGTTGGTAGAAGGTGGGGATTGAACCAGGAACCCTCAGGTTGCTGGCACGGCCACTCTCCCAACTGCGCCACGCCGTCCCCAACCCTCCCAGTCGACCAGATACTGGAAACCCCTGCCTCACGTCGAGAATGGCCTTCACCGTGAACGCCTGGTGGCCCTCAATAAGCCTGGGAGGTGGAGGAGGCACCTCTGGAGGACTCAAGGGACTGGAGGACACAGGCTTGAGCAGGGAGACGTGGAAAGAGGGATGAATCTTGAGCGAGTCTGGAAGGCGTAGTCGAACCGCTGAGGGATTGATGACTCGTTCAATGGGGTAAGGACCAATAAAACGTGGCTGCAGTTTCTTGGAGACCACCTGGAGAGGTAAATCACGAGAAGACAGCCATACCTTCTGACCGGGCCTGTAATCCGGTGCTATGCTGCGGTGGCGGTTAGCGAGACGCTGGTTCCGCTCCGAGGTGCGTGACAGAGCAGATCGGGTATTTTGCCATGCTTGCCGTGCGCGGTGTAGGTGGGCAGCCACCGATGGGACGGCGACCTCTGATTCCAGGGAAGGAAAAGCGGGAGGTTGGTACCCGTAGGCGGAGTGAAATGGAGACATGCCTGTAGCGGAGCTGATGAGTGTGTTGTGAGCGTACTCGATCCAAGGTAGACAAAGTGCCCAGGAGGCTGGCTGCTGATGGCAAACGCAGCGGATGGCAGCTTCCAGGTCCTGATTGGTGCGCTCAGTCTGACCGTTTGTCTGCGGGTGGTATCCAGACGAAAGGCTCGGCGATGCTCAAAACGACTTGCAGAAGGCCTTCCAAACTGCAGAAGAAAATTGTGGTCCTCTGTCCGAGACCACATCCACCGGGATTCCATGCAGCCGGAAGACGTGACGTACCAGCAAATCTGCAGTCTCAAGTGCAGAGGGCAACTTGGGAAGAGGGATGAAGTGAGCCATCTTGGAAAAGTGGTCCACCAAAGTCAATATAACAGTGTTGCCCCTTGATGGTGGAAGTCCTGTGACGAAATCCAACGCCACATGGGACCACGGGCGGGAGGGGATTGGGAGTGGCCGCAGAAGGCCAGCTGGTGCCCGATGGGACGCCTTATTGCGGGCACAGGTAGTACAGGCAGACACAAACTCTTTGACGTCAGCCCTGAAAGTTGGCCACTAGAAGCGCTGGGCTAGGAGGAAAGTGGTACGGGTGCTACCTGGGTGGCAGGCGACCTTGGAGCTGTGTGTCCAGTTCAAGACTTCCGGCCGGAGTTCTGGGATCACAAATAAGCGCCCCTGCGGACAGTTCTTGGGAGAGGGAACGTTCTTGATTCCTTCTGTCACGCGACCCTCGATGTCCCACTGTAGCGCTCCCAGCACTTGTGATGGAGGGATGATGGTCTCTGTCTTGCCCCCTTCCTCGGGGCAGGCGTACATCCTAGACAAGGCGTCTGGCTTACCATTCTGGGAGCCGGGTCGGAATGTCATGGTGAAATTGAATCTGGTGAAGAATAGTGCCCACCTAGGTTGTCTTGGGTTGAGCCGTTGAGCAGTGCGAATGTAGGCCAGATTTTTGTGGTCCGTGAATACCACAAATGGTGTCTCCGTGCCCTCCAGCCAGTGCCTCCATTCTTGTAGCGCCAAAACAACGGCAAGAAGTTCTCTATTGCCAATGTCATAATTGCGCTACGCTGGAGTCAGGCGGCGTGAGAAGAAGGCACAGGGGTGCAGCCTCTGGTCGGAGGTGGAACGCTGGGAGAGAACAGCTCCCACGCCGGAGTCGGATGCGTCAACCTCGACAAAAAATTGAGAGGAAACGTTAGGGTGGACAAGAACTGGTGCAGAAGTAAACAACAACTTAAGCTTATCAAAGGAAGTCTGTGTCTCAGAGGTCCACAAAAAGGGAAGTTTAGTGGAAGTGAGTCTCGTAAGTGGTTCAGCTACCTGATTAAAATTACGGACAAAACGGCGATAAAAATTAGCAAAACCCAGAAACCTTTGGAGGTGTTTTCTAGAAGTGGGTGTGGGCCAATCAACCACCGACTTGGTCTTCGCGGGATCCGCTCGGAGTTGACCCCTCTCCACAATAAAACCCAAGAACGGAACAGACTCTGAGTGAAACGCGCACTTTTCGGCCTTGACATAAAGTCGATTCTCAAGAAGGCTTTGGAGAACGAGACGAACATGCTGGACGTGGAGTTCGGGAGTAGGCGAGAAAACGAGGATATCGTCTAAGTAGACGACCACAAATCGGTCGAGCATGTAGCGCAAGACATCATTTATGAGGCTTTGAAAAACGGCCGGCGCATTGGTGAGGCCAAAAGGCATGACAAGGTATTCAAAGTGACCAAGTGGGGTGTTAAATGCGGTCTTCCATTCATCACCTTGCTTAATCCGGACTAAATGATATGCGTTGCGGAGGTCCAGCTTGGTGAAGTGTCTAGCAGTGTGTAGAGGGTTAAAAGCGGAGTTGAGAAGCGGGAGAGGATTATTATTCTTAACAGTAATACTGTTCAGGGCTCGGTAATCAATACAAGGGCGGAGTGTCTTATCCTTCTTTTCCACAAAGAAAAACCCGGCGGCTAGAGGAGAGTTAGAGGGACGGATGAGACCAGAAGCGAGCGAAGTGGGGATATAGTCTTCTAGTGACTCTCTTTCATGTTTCAAAATGTTATAAAGACGGGAAGAAGGGAGTGTGGCGCCAGGGAGGAGATTAATACAACAGTCATAAGGACGGTGTGGAGGTAACGACAACGTGCAGTCTTTGCTGAAGACCTCTTTAAGGTCGTGGTAAGCAGCTGACAAATCAATGACCTCCTGAGTAACGACACGGGTGGCCCCTGTGCGAGGGCATGCGGACCGCAGACAGTGAATATGGCAAAAAAACAAAACAGTTAATGATAGTTGTCTTGGCCCAGTCAATGTGGGGATTATGTTTAGCTAGCCAGGTAAGCCCGAGCACAACAGGAGCCGAACGAGAGGGAATGATGAGAAAATTGATTAACTCAAAATGGTTACCAGATAATTTAAGCGAAAACGGCTGAGTCTGATGAGTAAGGCTCGCCCGGTGGCCTCCGTCGAGGGATCGGACCACTCTAGGTCTGGGTAATTTGGCAACGGGTATGGAAAGACGTCTAACAAGTGCCTCATCGATAAAATTGTCATCAGAACCAGAGTCAATTAGAGCCCGGATGTCCAAACTCTGCTCCTTATCCCAGGCGAGCATGCCCGTGAGTTGGAGCCTTGACAGTGTCTGACCTGTAGGTGGCAGTAGAAGAGCCGGATCGGTTGCTGGAGGATGTGCAGCTGGGGTGTGACGAGGGGGTGGAGCTTGAGTGCGAAGGGGAGGAGAAGCTGGGGTACGGCGAGGAAGTGAAGCTTGAGTGCGATGGCGGGCAGGACGATGAGGACAGTGGGTGACGCGATGCTCAGCTTCTCCGCAATAAAGACACAGCTGAAGTCGAAGGCGACGATCCCTCTCAGCTTGAGTGAGATGAGTTCCTCCAAGCTGCATTGGTTCATCCTCCCGTGATATCGGCCCAGCATCGACAATGGGTATCGGTGCAGGCGTAGCTTGATGAGCTCCATGGCCACTCCCACTATTCGTCGAGGTGCGAAGACCTTGCTGTCGGAATTTCTCTCCCTCCCAGTCAACGAGGCGGTTCTCAATTTCCACCGCCAAAGCGACGAGCTCGTCGAGGCTGTCAGGAGTCTTGAGCGGGATCATTTGTTTCCGGACTCGATCAGCCAGACCGAGGGAGAAGACGTCCACCAATGCGGAAGTGGACCATCCGCTTTCAGCAGCCAACCTTCGGAAATCAATAGCGAAGTCTGTGACGCTGCGCTGTCCTTGCTGCAGACGTAATAATGATCGTGCCGCTTCACGTCCTGGCATCTCGCGTTGAAAAATGTTCTTCATGGCTTTGGAAAAAGCGGCGTACGAGGCACACACCGGAGATTGACGCCCCCATTCTGCGGTGGCCCAGGAGGACGCCCGGCCACTCATGTGGGACATAACAAAAGCCACGCGAGCTCTTTCAGTGTAAAAGGAAGTGGGTAATAGTTCAAAATAGATTTCACACTGGGTTAGGAAGGGACGCACGTCACCTGACTCGCCGGAGAAACGCTCAGGCTTGGAGAGAGGTGGACAAGGAGCAGGAGGAGTGTCGTTAGACACCGGAACCTCTGTGGAACGTGGACGTGTCTGCTGGACTGCTGGGTTGGCCATAGGGGAAGACATCGCCTGCAGCGCGGTGAGTACTTTTCCCAGCTGTCCTTCTAATGCGTCAAGGCGGGCGGCTTGGCGTTCCGCCATGGTGTTGACGTAAGCTCCAAGAGCGCCAAATTGTTCCTCTTGTTGCCCAAGTTGTTTGGCCTGTTGTTGCAGCGTCCTGTTCACCGGGTTCGTCTCTGCGGGATCTATGTTCTGGCTGGTCATTTTGTTATGAATTGGTGCTGATGCCGTTTGTCGTCACGGTAACCAGGGTGTGTCTTACTACGTGTTGAGTGCTGATGCCGTTTGTCGTCACGGCAACCAGGGTGTGTCTTACTACGTGTTGAGTGCTGATGCTGTTTGACAACATTTTTGATGAAGCTTGCAAACTGCCAACGTGCCTTCAGACGTCTTCTCTGGCTCGCTTTGCTTTTTTTCCTGGGTGGGATGTGACTTATTCATTTTCTGTCCTGCAGTCAAGTATAGCAAAGCATTTATGTTTCTGTTTTCTCTAATGGATTTGTTGGCAGAGACGGGAGGCAAGTTTGAAAATACAAAAAGTCATGAATCCAACAAAAGGTGATGGGGCAGAAGTGCACACCATGAATATTAACAAAACAGGTTCCTCAGTGGTTGGCAGGAGGGGCAACCAGGGTGCACCAAGCACTGCACAAAGTCTTTGCTGCCTCAGGGAGGCTAGGGAACAAACACAATAATTTAGCAATAACAGGACAGGGAAAGCAACATATCATGAAGCGAAGTGGGCACATGCACGTGCGCAGTACAGGAAACAATGACCAGCAAGGTCAAGCTGTGGGTGACGAGCCTAAATACTGGCGGGCTAATTGTGAGCAGGTGTGTCACCAGGTCCGCCCCTCGCCGAGGACGAATCACTAAAACAGGTACAGACAAAAAAGAGAAGGCAGGAACACACTAAAAACACAACAGAACGTACTGATCAATTGTATATATAGATCACTTAGGTCAAACATTGATACGTTTGAAAACTGGATTAAGGCAACTTTTACTGAAATAAGTCAAAAAATAACATTCTTATGTGGAGACTTCAACATTGACTTCTTGAACCCTAACAAATAAAAGCTCATAGATTACTTTATTGACACAATGTACAGCCTGAGTTTATATGCTAAAATCACAAGGCCAAGCAGAATCTCAGGACACAGCACCAGACTTATTGATAATATTTTTACTAATGATTTTGATAACAATACCACAAGTGGCCTGCTAATATCCGACATCAGTGATCATCTGCCAGTTTTCATCATCTCTGACGGAAACATTGATGACAAAAATACATTTAGAAGAATATGTACAGAACAAAGTATGACTTTGGATTTTTGCCAATCAACCTATCCCCAGGTGCATGTCTTTGGAAGTGGGAGGAAGCCGGAGTACCCGGAGGGAACCCACGCAGTCACGGGGAGGACATGCAAACTCCACACAGAAAGATCCCGAGCGCAGGATCGAACCCAGGACCTTCGTATTGTGAGGCAGACGCACTAACCCCACCTCCACCGTGCTGCCTATACTGTATATATAATATGTAAATATTTCATATATGTTATATTTTATATTGCTACTTTGGTACATTTTTAGTCTACTTTATACCTGCATTATCCTTTCCATCCTTACCCTTTCCATCATTTGTAACTGAGCTACTGTGTGGAACAATTTCCCTTGTGGATCAATAAAGTTTGTCTAAGGCTAAGTCTAAGTCTAGATAAAAACCCCAACTCTATGTTTCTCGAAGGAGTGCCAAAAGAGGAAATAATCAATATTGTGAAAAAAAGGTAAATCCAAGACCTCAACTGATTGTTTTGTCATTTTTTTTATTGTTTATAAGGTCAGGAAATACATCCCTGGACACAGGAGAACCTTAGTTATGACCAATGTATAAACCTATAACTACCGGTACTTGGTATTGGATTGATAACAAAAATGTGTAGTATCACCTAAAACTTATGTTAAGTATCCAAACAACAAAGGAATGAGTGCTTATTACATTTTAACATAAGTCTAGATAGAACATGTTAAAACATGTTTGTCTGATCCCTCACCTAGGACCTGTTTGTCTTGGGAGACCCTAACAGGGGGCATGGAAGCCCCCGGACAACATAGCTTCTAGGATATTTGGGACACACAAACTCCTCTACCACGGTAAGGTGGCAGCTCAGAGAGGAGAGAAAGCAAGCCGATATTAACAGTAAATAACAAGTAGACTAATAATACTTTTTTACCGCTTGTGCCTCATAATTTTGACAAAATAATAGAATGAGAAATGACACAATATGTTAGTGCATACGTCAGCAGCCAAATAAGGAGCCTTTGTTTGCTTACTTACTACTAAAAGAGAAGTTGTCCAGAATGTTCACTATCTAAATTATTAATGACAAAATTCTTCTTTGATTGCAATAAGAAACGTATATTTAATGTATCATACGATTTTCTGTTAAAATAAAGCCAATACTATTTATTTTGTGGTACCCTTTATTTGGAAATGTATCAAAAAGTATTGAAAGGCATTTTGGTACCGGTACCAAAATATTGCTAATGGGACAACCCTAGAAGTTTACAGTAGTTTACCACGGTTACCACTACCAAGAAGGGAGTGAATATTCATGTAAGACAATTGCTGACATTAAACAATATTGCAAAGAATTGAGCTAATACAGTACGTCGGACAACTTGCAAAAGTTGGCACAAAATACAAATACAGTATGTCAAGTTTCCAGCTACCGTAATTTCCGGACTATAAGCCGCTACTTTTTCCCCTCGTTCT
This sequence comes from Entelurus aequoreus, assembly GCF_033978785.1. NCBI lineage: Eukaryota > Metazoa > Chordata > Actinopteri > Syngnathiformes > Syngnathidae > Entelurus > Entelurus aequoreus. Next base: position 30,746,955 of record NC_084751.1, on the reverse strand, counting down.
GGTCCCTGCGGCTTATACAAGGGTGCGGCTTATTTACGGCCTGTTCTTCTCCGACACCGACAAAGAGGATTTCGGTGGTTTTAGTACGCAGGAGGAAGACGATGACACAATGATTAAAGACTGACTTTTCATATACCGGTAGGCTGGTTATTTTGATAACGTACAGGCGAGCACTTTGTATTACTTTGCACCGTTGTATTATTTGTACTCTGCACGAATGCTGTTCGCCATGTCAAAGATGTGAAAGTTTGATTGAAAGATTTATTGTTAATAAATGGGACGCTTTGCGTTCCCAAACAGTCATCTCTGTCCCGACAATCCCCTCCATGGTAGCAGGAACCCCTATATACTACAGTAATTACACATCAAAACCCTGCGGCTTATAGTCGGGTGCGGCTTATATATGGAGCAATCTGTATTTTCCCCTAAATTTAGCTGGTGCGGCTTATAGTCAGGTGCGGCTTATAGTCCGGAAATTACGGTATATTAAAGTAAAATTGTAACATTCATAAACCTTTATTTCCATTTAAACAGATTAGGTGTGATGATCCGTTGCCCAGATCATGTTTTGCTTAGTTTAGTATTTCCTTAGTTCTTGATTTAGTTCGGTTTCAGCACCCTGGTTTGTTTCTTTGTTGCCATGGGTGCTGATTATTGTCACCGGCCTCTGATTAGTGGTCGGGACGCTCACCTGCTCGTGGTCACTGATCAGAGAGCTATTTATTCCTGCCTCTCGCCACACTACCTCTGGCTGTTTTGTTTGCTACATGCAACACAATACGTTGACTGAACTTGCTTTTTGCTCTTTTGTTTGGGCTAGTCAGTTGTATAACCTTTGCTATAGCTTCCCATGCAATCGGCACGCTTTTCCTGTTTTTGTATTCTTGCCTGATTTATTTGGAATAAATCATTCCTCCTACCTAGTGATGGGTCCGGCAACACCGATGCATCGGCGCATGCGTCGAGCTCATAGAGCGATACCCTGTATCGGTGCGCGTATCGCTTTTAGAAAGTCACGTGACCGAACACGAGCTGTTTTGGTCACGTGACCGATCATGAGCTGTTTTGGTCACGTGACCGCTCATGAGCTGTTCCGGTCACGTGACCGATACGCGAACTGTATCGCACTGACGCCTGCGCGCCAAACTGTGTTTATTATGAAGCGGCGCAATGCGTGTTGTTGACGAACACCGTTAGGGCCGCTTGTTGCCACTGTCACTCAAAGTTGCATTTCAAAATTACACAGAATAAATGTGTTTATTTTGTTTAGAATTCAGATGGGTTTGATTTGGTGCGCGGCATATATTGGCTGTGCGGCGCACGGTGTGCGCGGAGGACGCTTGAGCACTGCGCAAATGCGCAGACGCGCACCTTAGAGGGAACGTTGCTCACAGGGCACAGAGGAGGCGTCAGTGCGATACAGTTTGCGTATCGGTCACGTGACCAAAGCAGCTCATGATCGGTCACGTGACTTTCTAAAAGCGGTATGCGCACCGACACAGGGTTTCGCTCTATGAGCTCGACGCATGCGCCGATGCATCTGTGTTGCAGGACCCATCACTACTGTTACTAGAGAAGGTACAGGAATGACGGCGTGGCGAAGTTGGTAGAGTGGCGTGCCAGCAATTGGAGGGTTGCTGGTTACTGGGGTTCAATCCCCATGCGTCAAAATCTCTTTCATCGCCCTCTCCCGGCTTCCGTTTGTTCCAACGTCTCACTCATCATTCATGCTCACTTCTATAAGCAGCAGTATATTTAACTTCAAAAGTATAAGGTTGTAAATCCTCATTTGTTCAAAAATAGTCATATTTGTTGTCTGTTAACAAGTCTGCCATGATAAGAAAACACACTCAAGTTTGATTCTGGAAGTAGGAGCACAAGTTGCTGCCAGAAGTCAGACATGCGCTTCTGTGGAAACAGAAATCAATGCGCGAAATAAATCAGTCCTGGAAATAATTCAAATGATCAAAATACGGTAAATATTGAACATATTACATATTGTTATGAACGTGTCTCTTACTACATTATTTGTAGACTTGCACTTATATGTAGACTTGCACTATGTATATTAAAACGTTGCTGGAGGGCTTTGGAGGCTACAACGTGGACTCCCATTACCCGCATCTTTCAAGCATTATTTACCAACTTTAAAATCGTAAAAAAAAAGAAAAAAAAGACGTTCCTGTCTCTCATAATGATTGTGAATGAAAGGCAAAATTCCAAAAAAGGTGCAGTTCCCCTTTAAATTGGAGAAAATTAGGCTGACATTGAACGGTTGTTTTGTGAAGTTTCAGGACGTATGGGGTGGTTTCCTAAATTATGTAAAATAAACTAATCTCAAAGTTAAAGTAACTGAAAGGTAAATAGTTGAGTAGCTTTTTCTCTGCTTTTGTGTATTGCTGCACCGTGTTGTTTTCTGTCAAAATGGAAAAAAAAAATTACATTTACTGATGAAATATGAAGTACTTTATTGACACATATCATTTCCAGGTGTTTGCGGGCCAGATAGCGCTCACATTTAACATTTAGCGCTCACATTTAGATTGAGATTTAAAATGTAGGTTTAGATTTAATTTCAACATTTTTATTTAACACTTAGGTTTAGATTTAACAGGTTTAGATTCAACATTTAGCGCTCACATTCAGATTTAAGATTTAGGTTTGGATTTGACGTTTAGCGCTCACATTTAGGTTTAGATTTAAGATTTAGATTTAACATCTAGCACTCATATTTAGATTTAAAATTTAGGTTTGTATTTAACATTTTGGGTTAGATTCAACATTAGCGCTAAATTTTAAGATTGAGGTTTAGATTTAAGATTTAGATTCAATATTTAGCACTCACATCTAGATTTGGATTTAGATTAACATCTAGCGCTCACATTTAGATTTAGATTTCAAATGTAGTTCTATATTTAACTTTTACATTGAACATTTAGGTTTATATTTAAAAAAAATTCTGTCAAAATGAAAAAAATCTCATATATTTAGTGATGAAATATTAAGTACTTTATTGACACATATCATTTCCAGGTGTTTGCGGGCCAGGTAGCGCTCTCATTTAACATTTAGCGCTCACATTTAGATTGAGATTTAAAATGTAGGTTTAGATTTAGTTTCAACATTTTTATTTAAGATTTAGGTTTAGATTTAACAAGTTTAGATTTAACATTTACCGCTCACATTCAGATTTATGATTTAGGTTTAGATTTGACATTTACCGCTCACATTCAGATTTAAGATTTAAATTAGACATTTAGCGCTCACGTATAGGTTTAGATTTAAGACTTAGATTTAACATCTAGCACTCAAATTTAGATTTAAAATTTAGGTTTGTATTTAACATTTTGGGTTAGATTCAACATTAGCGCTAACTTTTAAGATTAAGGTTTAGATTTAAGATTTAGATTCAATATTTAGCACTCACATCTAGATTTGGATTTAGATTAACATCTAGCGCTCACATTTAGATTTAGATCTCAAATTTAGTTTTATATTTAAATTTTACATTGAAGATTTAGGTTTTTATTTAAACATTTTTCTGTCAAAATGAAAAAAATCTAATACATTTAGTGATGAACTATTAAGTACTTTATTGAGACATATCATTTCCAGGTGCTTGCGGGCCAAATCACGCTCTCATTTAACATTTAGCACTGACATTTAGATTGAGATTTTAAATGTAGGTTTAGATTTAGTTTCAACATTTGTATTTAACATTTAGGTTTAGATTTAACAGGTTTAGATTTAAAATGTACCGCTCACATTCACATTTAAGATTTAGGTTTGGATTTGACATTTAGGTTTGGATTTAGATTTAAGATTTAGGTTTAGATTTAAGATTTAGATTTAAAATTTTGGTTTGTATTTAACATTTTGGGTTAGATTTAACATTTTGGGTTAGATTTAACATTTAGCGCTAACTTTTAAGATTTAGGTTTAGATTTAAGATTTAGACTCAATATTTAGCACTCACATCTAGATTTGGATTTAGATTTAACGTCTAGCGCTCACATTTAAAATTTAGATTTCAAATGTAGGTTCATATTTAACTTTCATATTAAAAATTTAGGTTTATATTTAACATGTTTTCTGTCAAAATGAAAAAAAGTAATTACATTTACTGATGAAATATGAAGTACTTTATTGACACATATCATTTCCAGGTGTTTGCGGGCCGGATAGCGCTCACATTTAGATTGAGATTTAAAATGTAGGTTTAGATTTGGTTTCAACATTTTTTATTTAACATTTAGATTTAACAGGTTTAGATTCAACATTTACCGCTCACATTTAGATTTAAGATTTAGGTTTGGATTTGACATTTAGCACTCACATTTAAGTTTGGATTTAGATTTAAGATTTAGATTTAACATCTAGCGCTCACATTTAGATTTAAAGTTTAGGTTTGTATTTAATATTTTGGGTTAGATTTAACATTTAGCGCTAACTTTTAAGATTTAGGTTTAGATTTAAGATTTAGATTCAATATTTAGCACTCACATCTAGATTTGGATTTAGATTTAACGTCTAGCGCTCACATTTAGATTTAGATTTCAAATGTAGGTTCATATTTAACTTTCATATTCAAAATTTAGGTTTATATTTAACATGTTTTCTGTCAAAATGAAAAAAAAAAATTCATTTACTGATGAAATATGAAGTACTTCATTGACACATATCATTTCCAGGTGTTTGCGGGCCACATTTAACATTTAGCGCTCACATTTAGATTGAGATTTAAAATGTAGGTTTAGATTTAGTTTCAACATTTTTTATTTAACACTTAGGTTTAGATTTAACAGGTTTAGATTTAACATTTACCGCTCACATTCAGATTTCAGATTTAGGTTTGGATTTGACATTTAGCGCTCACATTTAGGTTTGGATTTAGATTTAAGATTTAGATTTAACATCTAGCGCTCACATTTAGATTTAAAGTTTAGGTTTGTATTTAATATTTTGGGTTGGATTCAACATTTAGCGCTAACTTTTAAGATTTAGGTTTATATTTAAGATTCAGATTCAATATTTAGCACTCACATCTAGATTTGGATTTAGATTTAACATCTAGTGCTCACATTTAGATTTCAAATGTAGGTTTTGAAAGATATATATATATCTTCATATATCCATATTTTGTGTTACTTATTAATTTTCATAGTCATATTACATATAGCTAATGTTCCATATTGTACTCTTTGCTTTTCTTTTTATCCCATGACAAAGTGCTCGCACTTGGGCCGGCCTTGAAGTAGAAGGCAGAGAGGAGGAATTCCTCCTTCCTGTGCTTCCCAGGCCGACTCAAGATAAGAGACAATGAGCATGTGTTTGAGGTGAGACAAGTGAGGGCGGGGGGAGATACTGAAGAGGAGAGGGCTTTCCGGGAAGTTTTCAGATCAACTTGGGCTACGCATTTGGATGTGTTGTTCGAGGCTGGTCTCTATTCTCAAATATTTGACAATAAAATATGATAAATACCTATTCTGTGATTGGTGTATATTAAAGATCAGTTTATGTGTCATCTAAGTAACTTGGGACTGACCAGCGTTTTACATCCCACTTGGAGGAACATCTGGTCAAACGCAACAATTTGGGGGCTTCGTCCGAGATGACACGCTGACAATTGGACCTTCTCTTGCAATCTTCTGGACAGACTCACATGGCCAAAACATAATTCAAGGTAAGCAGAACCTTTCTTTTTAGATAAAATCTGCATTAGGAGTCTGCCCAGAAGTCTGTAAGTTAAACACTGCTTTGTACCCCAGACACAGAATGGTGATTTTGATAGATTGATTGCATTTTTGCCGAGCCTGCCATTGCATTAAAATTGTAAATAGGTGGTCAACTCACGTCATTGTGTCTCGATTACCGTGACGGGCAGTTTCATTGACGAGTGAACTAATAGTTGGGTGTGGCTCACCCTGGGTAGTTGGTCGCCGCCTAAAAGAGTAACGGGTTGGATGCCCATCATATGGTACAGTAAATACTCCCCGGTTGTGAGATCCCTGTTGACATTTTTATGTGCACACAAATTAAGGATGGGTCGGAGGCCATTTGTAAAATACAATAAATACTCCCTGGTTGCGAGTTCCCTACGGCATTAACGTGTGCGTTAAAATTAAGAAACGTACGGGAGGAGGCCCTTCTGTACCATATGATAAATTCCACGGCTGGAGGCCATTTGTAATAAATACAATAAAGATTCCCCGGTTGTGAGGTCCGGGCGACACTTTAGTGTGCGCTAAAATTAAGGAAAAATAGACACAATGGCCAAGGAGTGTGACAGAAAAGAATGTGATGACGGCTGGGGAAAATGTGATGAATCATTACTGTTTAATAATCAATTGAATGCACTGTTGTCGACAATGGAATTAGCAAGTAGAGTTTAAAAAGAAAAAAAGAGAACGTTCCTTGAAAGGGTTAAGAGGGAGTTTACAATACTCGAAAAGTTGTGAACTCAAACGTCAGGTAAAATAAAAAATAAAATAAAAAAGTAACTGGAAGTTTTATGGTAAAGTGAAACGCAGAGAGAGTGCTTACGTGTGTGTGTGTGTGTGTGTGCGTAGGGCTGTAGGCACTTGCTTGTGTGTGCGTGAGTGCTTACACGTGCTTGTGTGTGTGTGTGCGCTGGTGAAAATGGCCAAGGAGGGTGACAGACAAGAATGTGATGACGGCTGGGGAAAATGTGATGAATGGTTATCGTTCAATGATCAATTGAATGTGCTTTTGGTAACAATGGAGTCCGCGGGGAGAGACAAAAAGGAACGAAGTAAAGTAGTTAAGGAGATGACTCGAGCACAGGGCGAGGAACCTAACGGGTTAAAAGAAGGCTTACAGAACTTATGTGCTCGAGAATATAAGCGTTTGACGAATGAGAAAAGGAAGCTAGAGGGAATTCGAGTAAGCGGGAGTTACATGGAAAAAAGGAAAGCTGCTAAAGAAATGAAAACAATTGAGATAAACATGAAAAAATGGATTGACTGGTCTTTCGCCTGTCGCGCATGCGCAAGACAATTCAAACGACCCGCCCAGACTTTGACTAAGCCACCGCCCTATGACGTAAAGCCGGAGGCATCTTTATACCCACTTTTGACAGTCACAGGAGGAGCCCTGGTGGTCGAAACAGAAACAAAGCTCTCTGGTCCACCCCCTACTCCTGTGACAAATGAGGGCGGTGCTCACACAGCCTCTCTAAGATTGAACCCTCCTCCAAAACTAACCCTGTCTCCTGAGTGTAAATCACCTCTGGTGCCTAAGCCCCAAAATAACAGCCACCCAGCGGAAAACCTCCCGAGTATGCCTAATCTTACTAGACAGCAGATAATACATGAGTCAACGCAAAACTCCTCACTTTACAAGCCAGACCATTTTGTTGCCATAAACAAATGCCCTCCCCCAGTAGATGACAGTCTCTCACGTGCACATCAGACATTCTTGAACAACACACAACAGAGCCAGACTTTGTGGTCTCCTGTAACCGTTAATGGCTCAATGGAAGGCTACATTGACCAACACCCACATGAACCACATGCATACAACACACAACAGAGCCAGACTTTGTGGTCTCCTGTAACTGTTAATGGCTCAATGGAAGGCTACATTGACCAACACCCACATGAACCACATGCATACAACACACGCTTAAAAAAAAAGCTGGAGGGACACGCATATCCACTTTTTCCTGATAATAGCGGCAGATTCCAATATAAGCCTTTTGCTGTTGCAGACATGCAGGCCATTGTTGACAAACTCCCACCTGTGTCTGAAGGTGGGAGTCTTTGGCTTAATACGTTAGACAAACTAACAGCAGGATACACACTCTCAGTAGGAGACTTTAGGGGCATTTTGTATCGTTGTGTTTCCACACAAGATGGCCAAAATATGGAACAACAAGCAGGATTAATGGCTGAACCTCAGACCCTGCCAATAACACCATACATTCACGACATAGCTACTGCGATGCGCAGTCTCTTTCCTCTTCCGTGTCAAAATGCCACACCCACTTATCAGTGGAAAGATGGTGAGTCACCTTATGTATTCATAAGCCAAGCTAAAGAGCAATGGTCACGTGCTACAGGTGTGCACCCCAGTAAAGAAGGGGAACACCGACAGTTTTTTAGACGGGCCGTACTTGACGCAATGCCAACTGTGGTGAAAAAAAGGATGGACGCTAATCCTGATATACCAGGAGCTGACGGTGCTACCTGGGAGAGGCACCTTATCCACCACATGCAGAATTGGACTAAGCAAGATGAAAATGATAAGGCTGAGGACAGAGCAGTAAGGAAACAACTCCTTAATTTACAAATTGATGTAGCAAAAATGTCTAAAGACCCTAAAGGTCACAAATCTGCTAAAGTGTATTCGGCAACGGGTGAACTTGCTTTTGAACTACAAAAGATGGAGGAAAGAATCCTCAATAAACTTGAAACCAGACCCTCAGGCTCAGGTGGTGGACGCGGCGTTTCAAAGTCAATCCGGGGAAGAAACTGTTTCGGCTGTGACCAGCCTGGTCACTGGGCTCAAGACTGTCCCAACATTTCTGAACAGGAAAGGTTACGTCATGCCGCCAGACGAGGCCGCAGCAAAGGGCGTTCACAACATAGCTCCTTCCAGCAGCAGCCACAACAGCAACAATACCACGCCCCCAGGTCCGCCTTAGCGCCTGGCGCCTCCGCCTACTTCCTGGGTGACGACGTGGACCAAGGGGGGGTCTTCTGAAGCTGCCCACAGCAGGAGCCACAGCAGGAAATACAGACAGGCCCCCTGCTGGACATAGTTGTCAATGGACAATGTTATCAGTTCATGATTGACACTGGCGCTACACATTCACTTTTGAATGCAGTAGTTCCAAAGAAACTGTGTGCTTCCTTTTTAAAGGTTGAAGGCTTTGCTGGGGTCACAAGGATGTTACCTGTCACCAAACCACTTCCGGTTCAGATTGCTGGACACTCGCTAAAGCATCCCTTCGTGGTTGATCATCACACACCTTGCCTGCTCGGTAATGATCTGCTTTACAAACTGTACCCTGACATCCAATATCGCACAGAAGGAACCTTCCTGGTGTTACCTGACGGCACTACCACCAAGCTGCGACACCACTATAAAGGCTCCTCCATGTTTGTGCTCATGCCTCAACCTGAGGTACCACAAATGGCGGACATCTACTGGACACGCCTCCTCCCGGAAACAAGTGAAGGACAAGGGCTGCTCCTGCTCTTCTATCAGTGGAAGCCCTGGCTGACCGAGCTGCGTCCGTATGTACCACCACCTGATCCGCCACATGTCACCTTATATTATGATCGCCAATCTGATGAAAGTTACCAAGAAGGTTTTGACACCATAGCAGGGAAAGAGTGGCCTTTGGCCTACACTCACATCTATGCTGGAGCTCAGGGTGTGTCCGCCCATGTCGACTTCACTCCTCAACAGAAAAAATGGTATAAAATGGACGCTACGGCGGTTCCACATTGTTCTCTTGCTCTTTGTCCCGCCTACCAAGCCAAGGACTTGGGTCCAATGACAAAACAGGGAGTATCTGCCACTGATTGGGTAGACACCCAAATACCACACTTGCAACATTCTGACTCAGTTGATATGTTTCGTATCTCCTGCTCTCAGACTGCTGACCTCGGGGTTCTACAACATCTTCAGGTCACTCGAGAGCATGAGCAAGAACGAACAGACCATCCTAAAGCTGCTGACATGTTAAACACCCTCCCACTGACCGTTTGGTCTCAAGGTCCCACAGATGTTGGTCTTGCTGTCAATGCGTCCCCTGTCTCTGTCAAAATTGACACCAGTAGTGTGGTACATGTCAGACAATACCCACAAAAACAACAAGCCATAGATGGCATTACAGATACCATCTCAGGCCTTAAACAATCTGGAGTATTGGAACCCTCCACCTCTAAATGGAACACACCTATTTTGCCTGTTCCAAAAACTGGCACATCTGTGTACCGGATGGTACACGATCTTAGGGCCGTTAATGACGTCACAGTGACCCCTCCCATACCTGTTCCTAACCCTTACACAGCACTCACCCATCTGACCACTGCACACTGTTATTTCTCTGTCATTGACCTAGCGAATGCTTTCTTTTGCATCCCTATCGCTGAATGCATCAAACATGTCTTTGCTTTCACCTTTCAAGGTCAAAAGCTGCAGTACTCCCGCCTCCCACAAGGTTGGAAACTGTCGCCTGGCCTTTTCAACCAGCAATTACGAGACGATCTGGCCTCAGTGGAGCTTCCTGACGACACATTTGTTGTCCAGTATGTAGATGACATACTCATCGCTGCTCCTTCTCCTACCTCATGCCTGGCGGCCACCCTAGCTGTTCTTCAGCGTCTGGCCTCAACGGGATACAAGGTCTCTCGTAAGAAATTGCAGGTTGCCCGTTCCCTTGTTCATTTCATGGGGCGGGAGATCTCCTCAACGGGGGTCTCCCTGTCCTCTGACCATCGCCAGTCTATCCTATGTCATCCTAAACCTTCTTCTGTCAAACAATTACAGTCCTTCCTTGGATTGGCTGGTTTCAGCCGCTCCTACATTCCTTGTTTTTCCTTGAAAACAGCTCCTCTTCGTGCCCTCCTCCGCACTGCTGGAGTCCGCAACTCAAATGCTGCCCTCCAGTGGACGGTTGAGGCCGAACAAGCTTTCATTGACCTCAAGCAACATTTGTCTTCTGCTTCTGCCCTTGCAGTACCAGACTACAAACTACCCTTCTACTTAGATGTTTCTGAGAGTGAAGGTACTGCTAACGCTGTCCTTTTTCAGAAACCTGAAGGGGGAGGTATAGGGGGAACGCGTTGCGTTTTAACCTACACCAGCATTCTGCTTGACCTATCTGAACTTCGACATCACACATGCTCGCAACATGCTTCCACTTTGGCAAAACTGATTGACAAAACGGCACACATTGTCATGGGACACCCACTTACAGTACTGACAAACCACACTGTCATTGCATATGTATCATCACATTTGTTTACCATGACGCCACTCAAACAACGCAGACTCATGAAAATTTTGCAACAACCTCACATAACTTTTACACACGAAGGAATCAACATGGCTGATAACATAAATAGTGGAGAACTACATCACTGTGAGGAGAGAGTTGCTTTGACTGAAAAGATAAGACCAGACCTGTTGACCACACCCATCCCAGGCTCCCACTGGCTGTTCACGGACGGCTGTTGTTTCAGACATCCTCTAAAGGGATTGCAGGCAGCTTGGTCAGTGGTACAGCAGTCCAGCTCAGGAGAATGGGAGACCTTGGCCACCCAGACACTTGACGAACAGCTGTCGGCACAAAGAGCTGAACTTGTGGCTTTGACAGAAGCCCTAAAGCAAGGAAAAGACTACGAAGTGACTATCTTTACAGACTCGGCTTATGCCTTCATGTCAGCTGTCATTGACCTTCCTAAATGGAAGAGAAATGGCTTCCTGACTGCTGAAGGACATCCGATTAAATACAAGACAGAAATGGAAGCACTGGAAACAGCGCTGCTCCTACCTAAAAGGATAGCTATTGTCAAGTGCAAGGGACACAGTAAGGAAAAAGGGACAGTAACTGATGGTAACAACTTTGCTGACTCCGTAGCTAAGCAAACTGCTGGCTATGACAAGACTGGAATTATCATGACTGCCACTGCCTGCCAGACAGAACTCCTACCTGCCCTGTCTGATAATGAAATCAGAAAACATCAGGAGCAGGCCTCACCACAAGAGAAAACTTTGTGGCTGAGAAGAGGCGCTAGACAAGACCCGACAGGTCTTTGGCGAGGGCCAAATGGTCACCTGGCCTGGCCCCCAGGAATTAGACAAAAAATGCTCCGATGGGCCCACGGTCCCGGACATGTGGGGGCAAAGCAAACAAAAGCGAACTTGTCACTATGGTGGCACCCCTATTTGGAGAACATTGTGGACAACCACGTCAGATACTGCGATATCTGCCAGGACTTTAACCCCAGACCAACACTGAAACCAGAAATGGGGACTTTCCCCATTCCGGCACAAAATGGTGAAGAATGGACGATCGATTACACTGACATGATCAATCCGGTACAAGGGAAAAGGTACTTGCTAACTTGCGTTGACAATTACAGTGGATGGCCGGAAGCAACTCCAACCTCAAAAGAGGATGCAAAATCAGTAATTAAATGGCTTGTTAATGACCTAATTCCCCGACATGGTTTCCCCAAAAAGATTAGGTCAGACAACGGCACCCATTTCAAAAATACTCACCTAGCCTTGGTCGAAAAGGCTCTCGGACTAGAACACAGGTTTGGTTCGGTGTACCATCCTCAGTCCCAAGGTAAGGTCGAGAGAATGAACCAAAACATCAAGACAAAATTGGCAAAAATCTGTGCACAGACCAAATTGAAGTGGGTTGACGCGTTACCATTGGCTTTAATGACCATCCGAATGTCCATGAACAAAACTGGTTTTTCACCCTATGAACTGCATTCAGGTCAGCCCTTCCCAGGACCAGCTGCCTCCCTGGAAGGAAGAATCAGCGTAAAACCAAAATGGTACTTTGAACAAATTCAGAATTTGTGTAATAATTTCTCTGCACAGATTCGTGGACAACAATCCACTCCTCCAGGGACCCTCCCTCCCGTAGAGTGGGTCAAGCTCAAAGTCATCAAACGCAAGTGGACGGAGCCCAGGTGGACTGGTCCCTTCAAGGTCGTGGAACGGACGTCTCACGCCCTTCGACTAGCTGGTAAAGGGGACACCTGGTACCACCTCTCCCTCTGCACTCCTGCTGAAGAACCTGACAGATCACCAGCGGATGTCATTGCTGACATAGCCACATCATCTGCCCCACTCGACCCCCTAGCAGTGCCTTTTCAGCCTGAGGCAGCTGAAGAAGAACGGGAGCAGAAAACGACTCATTTTTAGTGTGTGTGTTAACGAAGTAACACACATAAGGGGTGACCGTGCTAGTAACCTCTCCCCCTCTAGGTCATAGAAGAGCGAGGCTTTAATTACACACACATAATCCTACAGCCCAGAAGACGACGCTGAGAGAGAGATTTTCTACCTATATTACTCTTTTTAACTTCTATATTGTATATCCTTATTTGAGACCAGCCTTTATACTCGAAGTTATCCAATTTCTCTTGCTTGTTTTCAGCATAACTATCTGTGTCGTTATATTAAGTGAAAAGTTTGATGTTTATCCCCGTTTCGTTACCTGAATTACTCTGATTTTGATAGACGAAAAGCAGGATGTTACGCCCAGAAGTATTTCCTGACGGATTGGTGTTTAGGTTTGTTCTACTGTTCTTGTGCCTCAGTCCTTCCTTCCCGACGACAGTGACTGACAAGTGTCTTAGAACATACGGCGGACTTGAAATAGACTGGGTTAGGGGGGATAGCAAGACTTATTTTTTTGACCTGTGCAGTGTGATTAATTGCGGGGGAAAAAATAGTTTGTACCGTGGTAGTAACCTCTATCTTTGTGACGACATAAAACTGAATCATTGGTGTCGGAAGCAGACAACTTACTCTAGTGGGTGGTGCCCCTCATGGACGAGTGTAACCCACTACACAGGGCCCTCTCTTTACCATTACCGCCTACCTCTACTATTAGAAGTTATTCAGAGAGGGATGACCTTTCAGAGGAATTTTGATCGTTCCCAGAATCCCCTTGCACTTACAATTATCGGAATGGGTGTTGTGCCAAGTCCCTTTTATGTTGTTTTGGGGGTTGAACAGGCTGGTACGGACCCTAAAGGGATTATTAAAATTAATATCCTTGAGAGGGCATTAACTACCTTTGCCCCCTCTGTAGCACCTAAAGTGCCACTCCACCTCGGTGACGTTACAAAAGCTCTCACATCTGTGTATACTAATGACATCACCACTGAAGACCTGGTAGCTTTGACCTTAGGAGCAGGTGCAGGCAACCTATGGCTCAGGTGGATGACTAGCATGGCTAAGAGCCAAAACCTGGGTGACTGTGTTGCTTGTTCCGCTGGACGTCCTTTTCCCCACACTTACCCCGCCCCTTTTAAGTTGACTGACATAAATGGCTCAAACTGTCTTATTTCCTTGTTCTCTGAACCCACGCCACCAGGGTGCGATTTGTTGGCTAGTGTGTACCCTCCTGTTGACAATTCCACCCGACTTCTTCCATTTGTGGCCCAAAAGCTGAATTACACGTGTTTTCAATTCAAAGGACCCTCTTCGTCCCCCAACAAATTGGGTGACATTAACCCTTCCTGGTGCACCACACTGATAGATGGCTCAAGGATAGGCCCTTGGGCACGAGCTGACTTATTCTGGTATTGTGGGGAGCACAGATTGTACATTAGAATCCCAAAGTCATCCGTAGGGCTTTGTGCTATGGTTAGACTGGTGACCCCACTCACCCTAGTGGGTACCAAATTAACTCCCCTTGTAACTCCTGTCTCAGCGGCCTCTCTAACTTCTCGCCGACGCCGCCATGTTTTATCTCGAAGGAGTGTAAAGGGCTCCTTTGATCTGATGAGAAACCCTGATGGTGTTTACTTTGATGCAATTGGACAACCAAGAGGGGTCCCCTCACAACACAAATTGTGGTGTGAATCCTGTGCAGGTTTCGAGAACCTTCCTATCATTGGTGCTATTTTCCCTGTGACTGCTACTAAAAATGTAGAACGCATTAACTATGTTTTTTATAATCTGTTGAGACTGACCAACCTGACTCGTGACGCCGTTGAGGGACTTGCTGAACAACTTGCCCCGACCTCTCTCATGGCCATCCAGAACCGCATAGCCCTTGACCGCATCCTAGCCAAGGAAGAAGGCGTGTGTGCAATGTTTGGTGACCAATGCTGTACCTTCATTCCTAACAACACTGCACCAGATGGCTCAGTTCAGAGGGCCTTAGAGGGCCTCCAGGCCCTGTCTAAGGAACTTACTGAAGTTTCAGGGGTCTCTGACCCCTTTAAAGATTGGCTCCAAAGCACATTTGGCAGGTGGACCGACCTAATTAAGTCTGTCCTGGTCTCCATTGGAGTTTTCTTGGCCATTATAGCCTCTTGCGGTTGCTTTATCGCCCCTTGTGCTAAGTCTCTATGCACCCGCATCATTGTTAGAGCTGTAGAAGGTCAACCCCACCCTGTTTCTGGGCTCGTTATGTCTTTGAAGGGGGTCAAGCAAAATGGAGACTTTCGAGAATTATTGGTTTCCTTCCCTGACCATGACGACATTGACGTGGACTCCCTCCATCTATCTTCCATGTAACTATGCTGTTGTTTTTGCTAGCTTGAAAAAAAAAAAAAAAAAAAAAAAAAAAAAAAAAAAAAAAAAAAGAACACAGCACCTACTTTAATGTAGGGCGTGCTTTAGAGGTGTTGCTCTCGTAGGAGAGATCTTTTGGATAAGATCTGAAGGGGGAATTGAAAGATATATATATATCTTCATATATCCATATTTTGTGTTACTTATTAATTTTCATAGTCATATTACATATAGCTAATGTTCCATATTGTACTCTTTGCTTTTCTTTTTATCCCATGACAAAGTGCTCGCACTTGGGCCGGCCTTGAAGTAGAAGGCAGAGAGGAGGAATTCCTCCTTCCTGTGCTTCCCAGGCCGACTCAAGATAAGAGACAATGAGCATGTGTTTGAGGTGAGACAAGTGAGGGCGGGGGGAGATACTGAAGAGGAGAGGGCTTTCCGGGAAGTTTTCAGATCAACTTGGGCTACGCATTTGGATGTGTTGTTCGAGGCTGGTCTCTATTCTCAAATATTTGACAATAAAATATGATAAATACCTATTCTGTGATTGGTGTATATTAAAGATCAGTTTATGTGTCATCTAAGTAACTTGGGACTGACCAGCGTTTTACATCCCACTTGGAGGAACATCTGGTCAAACGCAACAGTTTATATTTAACTTTCATATTCAAAATATAGGTTTATATTTAACATATTTTCTGTCAAAATGAAAAAAAATGTATTACATTTACTGATGAAATATGAAGTACTTTATTGACACATATAATTGCCAGATAGCGCTCACATTTAACATTTAGCGCTCACATTTAGATTGAGATTTAAAATGTAGGCTTAGATTTAGTTTCAGCATTTGTATTTAACATTTAGGTTTAGATATAACAGGTTTAGATTTAACACACTGCTCACATTCAGATTGAAGATTAAGGTTTAGATTTAAATTTCATATTCAACGTTTAGGTTTATATTTTTTTTAAATTATGTCAAAGTTAAAAAAAAATCAAATAAATTTAGTGATGAAATATTAGATACTTTGTTGACACATATCATTTCCTGGTGTTTGCGGGCCAGGTAAAATAAAATCGCGGGCCATATTTGGCCCCCGGGCCTTGAGTTTGACACCTGAGTTTTCAGCACATCAACATCGATGGATCAATGTTCAATCTCATTTACACCATAGAAATGGACAACTCTTTCATTTTTCAGAAAGAATAAAGGCTGGAATAATTTCAAACACAAACCGTTCCAATAACCACGAATATAAGTACATGAATTGAATAACGTGGACCCCCACTTAAACAAGTTGGAAAAACTTATTCGGGTGTTACCACTTAGAGGTCAATTGTACGGAATATGTACTGTACTGTGCAATCTAATAATACAAGCTTCAATCAAATGTAATCAGTTGTGGAAAGACGAAGCCCCAAAAGTGCAGCTTTAGCGAGAGGTGTCCGCTCCCATTGCGAAAATCATTGTTTTGTATAACACTGGAAAACGATAAATGTCCGGTAAAAGCGCTACTTTGGGGGAAAGTGTGTTTATTAAGATGGACGTTTTTGAAGTTTTGAGCGGAATACATCGGATGGCGGATGTGGGACTAATTCAGAGGACGAAAAACGGCGCCGAGGAGGAATAGAACAAAATAACACATTCCACAACACATTGTCAATATTCCCAAGTTAACATTTTGTACAATTGTTTAATACTTACAAATTAAATTACTTCTTTGTCGTTGCTGTAATCTTGATCTGGTCGACGATCTGACACGCATCGAGTTCACGTCTAATGTATCTGTGGGGGAGAGGCGGGGCCGGTGGCCTGGTCAATATATTTATCCGTATCGTCATTCGTCAATGCCACACAAAGGGGGAAAAACCGAACGAAATCGATATTTTCCAGTATTCTTCTGTTATTTTAACACGTCATTTTGTTGTGTTGCTCAAACATATTGTGTTTATAAACTTACGTTCATTGACACGGGATGATTTGAGTGGGAATAGTACTGTTTTCTAAAGTATTTTAATGAATATATATGAATTATATATAATTATATATAAATAATAATACTTTAGAAAACAGTAACTAGTTACGTTTTTCTTTCTTTCTTTCTTTTAGTTTATTTCGAACATGAACACATTTACATCATAATACATCACACAATTTAATATCATTTCATTTACATCATGCCCGAAAAGGAGTAGGAAGAAGCAAAGCCGTCTTGCCGTCTACCAGCAAGTTTTAGAGCACTTCATGCTTCCTGCTGCTGACCTGCTCTATGGAGATGGAGATTTCAAGTTCCAACAGGACTTGGCGCCTGCACACAGCGCAGAATCTAGCCGTGCCTGGTTTACGGACCATGGTATTTCTGTTCTAAATTGGCCCGCCAACTCCCCTGACCTTACCCCCATAGAAAATCTGTGGGGTATTGTGAAAAGGAAGATGCAGAATGCCAGACCCAAAAACGCAGAAGAGTTGAAGGCCACTATCAGAGCAACCTGGGCTCTCATAACACCTGAGCAGTGCCAGAAACTCATCGACTCCATGCCACGCCGCATTAACGCAGTAATTGAGGCAAAAGGAGCTCCAACCAAGTATTGAGTATTGTACATGCTCATATTTTTCATTTTCATACTTTTCAGTTGGCCAACATTTCTAAAAATCCCTTTTTTGTATTAGCCTTAAGTAATATTCTAATTTTGTGACACACGGAATTTTGGATTTTCATTTGTTGCCACTTCAAATCATCAAAATTAAATGAAATAATCATTTGAATGCATCAGTCTGTGTGCAATGAATAAATATAATGTACAAGTTACACCTTTTGAATGCAATTACTGAAATAAATCAAGTTTTTCAAAATATTCTAATTTACTGGCTTTTACCTGTATATATATATATACATACATAAATGTATGTATATACTTATCCATCCATCCATCCATCTTCTTCCGCTTATATGAGGTCGGGTCATGGGGGCAGCAGAGGCGTTCCAAGGCCAGCCGGGAGACATAGTCTTCCCAATGTGTCCTGGGTCTTACCGTGGCCTCCTACCGGTCAGACGTACCCTAAACACCTCCCTAGGGAGGCGTTCGGGTGGCATCCTGACCAGATGGCCGAACCACCTCATCTGGCTCCTCTCAATGTGGAGGAGCAGCGGCTTTACTTTGAGCTACCCCCGGATGACAGAGCTTCTCACCCTATCTCTAAGGGAGAGCCCCGCCACCCGGCGGAGGAAACTCATTTCGGCCGCTTGTACCCGTGATCTTATCCTTTCGGTCATAACCCAAAGCTCATGACCATAGGTGAGGATGGGAACGTAGATCGACCGGTAAATTGAGAGCTTTGCCTTCCGGCTCAGCTCCTTCTTCACCACAACGGATCGATACAGCGTCCGCATTACTGAAGACGCCGCACCGATCCGCCTGTCGATCTCACGATCCACTCTTCCCTCACTCGTGAACAAGACTCCGAGGTACTTGAACTCCTCCACTTGGGGCAGGGTCTCCTCCCCAACCCGGAGATGGCGCTTCACCCTTTTCTGGGCGAGAACCATGGACTCGGACTTGGAGGTGCTGATTCTCATCCCAGTCGCTTCACACTCGGCTGCGAACCGATCCAGTGAGAGCTGAAGATCCTGGCCAGATGAAGCCATCAGGACCACATCATCTGCAAAAAGCAGAGACCTAATCCTGCAGCCACCAAACCGGATCCC
Organism: Entelurus aequoreus; assembly: GCF_033978785.1. Lineage (NCBI taxonomy): Eukaryota > Metazoa > Chordata > Actinopteri > Syngnathiformes > Syngnathidae > Entelurus > Entelurus aequoreus. The sequence goes on along the minus strand of NC_084751.1, from coordinate 30,728,000 downwards.
CTCAACACCCTAACTGCGCCTAGAAATTCTGTCCATAAAAGTTATGAACAGAATCGGTGACAAAGGGCAGCCTTGGCGGAGTCCAACCCTCACTGGAAACGGGTCTGACTTACTGCCGACAATGCGGACCAAGCTCTGACACTGATCATACAGGGAGCGGACCGCCACAATCAAACAGTCCGATACCCCATACTCTCTGAGCACTCTCCACAGGACTTTCCGATGGACCCGGTCAAATGCCTTCTCCAAGTCCACAGAGCACATGTAGACTGATTGGGCAAACTCCCATGCACCCTCAAGGACCCTGCCGAGAGTATAGAGCTGGTCGACAGTTCCACGACCAGGACGAAAACCACACTGTTCCTCCTGAATCCCAGGTTCAACTATCCGGTGTTGCCTCCGCTCCAGTACACCTGAATAGACCTTACCGGTAAGGCCGAGGAGTACTGCAACGCACTTCTTGTCGGGATCCCCAACAAGAACATTCAGAAGCTGCAGTACATACAAAATAGTGCTGCGAGGATCCTGATGAGAGTACGGAAATATGACCACATCACAAAAACTCTCAAATCCCTTCACTGGCTTCCTGTTCCACTTAGGATTGAATTCAAAATCTCCCTACTAACTCACCAGTGCCTCCATGGAAATGCCCCCGTCTACCTTAAAAAACTGCCCCAAATCCTCCACACGACACCTCCGCTCCAAACAGGCTAACCTCCTCCAACCTCCAAGGACAAAGCTACGAACTATGGGAGACCGGGCTTTCCGCTCCGCTGCTCCCAGTCTGTGGAACGCTCTCCCTGACCACCTGAGTGCACCTCAGACTGTGGATGCTTTTAAAAAAGGCTTAAAAACCCATCTTTTTAAAAAAGCCTTTTTATAGATTTTCATAGATATGCATGCTGGTTCTAGCTATTGGGCTGTTTTTAGTTTTATATTTTATTTGTTTTTATTATTATTATTACTATTTTTTATTTTTTTTTACACTGTGGCACTTTGAGGTTGTTTGCTCAACGTAAAGTGCTTTTTACAAATAAAATCTATTATTATTATTATTAAAGGGTGCACACTGATATATGCATATATATATGCATATATACTGTATATATATTATGTATATATATATATACACATACATACATTTATGTATGTATATATACATATATACACACTTATATATATATATATATATACACACATACATATATATATACATATAAATACATATGCATACATACATACATATAAATATGTATGCATACATATATATACAGTATATATATATGCATACATATATATATATTTAATATATATGCATACATATATATATTATTTATATATATATACAGTATATGCATAAATATACTGTAAATGTATGCATACATTTATATATATATATATGCATACATTATATATACAGTATATATATATATATATAAATATTATATATATATATACACACACACACATACATAAGCGCTCCTGCCCCTTAGGCTGTGTGAGAACTTTTCACCACCTGCAAAGGGTGCACACTGATATATGCATACATACTGTATGCATTTATACAGATAAATGCATATATACAAATATATGCATAAATACATAACGATGCATATAATTATAGCCTGCTTTCATATATATATATATATATACATATATATAGATAGATAGATAGATAGAGGTTGGAATTGGGGGTTAAATCACCAAAATGATTCCCACTGCTGCTCACTTGACCTCTCAGGGGGAACTAGGGGATGGGCCAAAGGCAGAGGGTAATTTCACCACACCTAGTGTGTGTGTGTGTGACTATCAGTGGTACTTTACCTTTATATATATACACAAATGTGTATATATATACACATATTTATGCATACATATACATCTATACACATATATGTATACATACCTACATACAGTCGTGGTCAGAAGTTTACATACACTTGTAAAGAACATAATGTCATGGCTGTCTTGAGTTTCCAATACTTTCTACAACTCTTATTTTTTTTGTGATAGAGTGATTGGAGCACCTATATGAAGTGGTCAAAAATTCAACCAGAAGCTTGTGGATGGCTACCAAAAGCACCTTATTGCAGTAAAACTTGCCAAGGGACATGTAACCAAGTATTAACATTGCTGTATGTATACTTTTGACCCAGCAGATTTGGGCAGCTGCTGGATGCTCCTACTCCATCTTTGGGGTCCCTGCAGGTGGGGTGGGTGGTGCCTATGGCCCCGTGCTGGGCATTTCTGGGCTGGCCGACTTGGATGGGTCGACCTCCACCGTACTCTCCTGGGGGGAGTTGGGCACATTGGGGGCCCAGTTGCTTGTAGGGCGGGGCGGTCTTCCTGGGTAGCCTCTGCGCCCCTCGGGGCGAGGCGTCCCATCTTTCAGCCCGCGTGGGGTGTGCTCTCTCGCTGACTTGGGAGCTGGTTGTCTGTCCACGGCTTCTCCCGTGCCTTGTCCTCTGCTGGGCGAGTCTGTCTACGGCCTGCCGAGTGGCACGGTGGGCCCTGTTCTGGGGGTCCTGTTGCTGGCCTGCTTGACTTCGCAGGGCCAGTGGTCCCTTGTTCCCTGGGCACCGTACCTGCTGTTTTGGTTTGGATTTTTTGGGTGGCTGGGGCTCCCATACATACTGGGAGACAAATATGTTGTACATACAGACACACACACAAAATTATTCATAAATTCATTTAAACATACATATGTGCACACACTGGTACTCACCCACATACATAGTGTAGGTACATATGCTCCCACATACATACACACTCATGGTACATACATCAGACAGACAGACAGACAGACAGCGTGGCGAAGTTGGTAGAGTGGCCGTGCCAGCAATCGGAGGGTTGCTGGTTACTGGGGTTCAATCCCCGCCTCCTACCATCCTAGTCACGTCTGTTGTGTCCTTGGGCAAGACACTTCACCCTTTGCCCCTGATGGCTGCTGGTTAGCGCCTTGCATGGCAGCTCCCGCCATCAGTGTGTGAATGGGTGAATGTGGAAATACTGTCAAAGCGCTTTGAGTACCTTGAAGGTAGAAAAGCGCTATACAAGTATAACCCATTTATCATTATTTATTTATTATCCCAACGCACATTCACTGTACAAACATACATGTACTGTACATACACAAGCACATATGCATATAATCACGTTTCATCAACTTTTCATAGGGGAAACTGGGTAAAACACGGCACACTGGCAAAGCGTAACCTATTTTTACTATAACAATGTACAAGGTTGATATTGTTCAATTCTCCTTTTTTCCATCCATTCTTTTGTAATTCAAGTTTTCATTACATGTATGTATTGTTGCATTTGAAACAATTGTATCACTGATAATAGAAGTAATTATTGTTAATTATCAATAGTGCCATTTCTATTGGTATTTGTATTGCTCCATCTGTAGTGCAATAATGTTCATTGTCATTTCTGTTATTTACTTCACTAACTGCTTCTTTGCCATTATTTTTCATATCATATTTGTATATATCATATTTGCTGATGTTCTGTTGTTTTTGTTGTTGTATCCCCCTCTTGTACCCGCAATTTCCCCGTGTCTTCTTTTTTTCGTCTTTCTAGTCCCTCCTGCGCCAAACATAAATAAAGCCATTTAATAAAGTCAAACACAAATAAGACAACAAGAAAAGTATCCCACACTTCTCTTTTGTAAAGTAAATATGTACAGCATTTATGGGCATCTATATCAAAATGATTTGCCTGAGTGGCTGGACAGGACAAAAAAATAAATAAAAAAGTGGTGTGCGTACGCTTCACCATCTTCACTTTGACATGGTGTATGTATGTATAAATAAACAAATACACACAAACACCAAAACCAGTTAAGTTGGCACAATGTTTTAATTCGTAAATAAAAACGGAATACAATGATTTGCAAATCCTTTTCAACTTATATTCAATTGAATAGACTGCAAAGACAAGATATTTAATGTTCGAACTGAGAAACTAAATTTGTTTTTGCAAATAATCCTTATTTTGAATATAATGGCAGCAACACATTGCAAAAATGTTGGCAGGGGCATTTTTACCACTGTGTTACATGGCCTTTCCTTTTAACAACACTCAGTAAACGTTTGGGAACTGAGGAGACCAATTTTTGAAGCTTTTCAGGTGCAATTATTTCCCATTCTTGCTTGATGTACAGCTTCATTTGTTCAACAGTCCGGGGTCTCCGTTGTGGTATTTTACGCTTCATAATGCTCCACACATTTTCAACGGTAGACAGGTCTGGACTACGGGCAGGCCAGTCTAGTACTCGCACCCTTTTATTATGAAGCCACACTGTTGTAACACGTGGCTTGGCATTGTCTTACTGAAATAAGCAGGGGTGTCCATGATAACGTTGCTCCAAAACCTGTATGTACCTTTCAGCATTAATGGTGCCTTCACAGATGTGCGTCCACAGTTTCCAAAAACTATTTGAAATGGGGACTCGTCAAACCACAGAACACTTGTATACTTGCATCAGTCCATCTTAGATGAGCTCGGGCTCAGCAAAGCCGGCGGCGTTTCTGGGTGTTGTTGATAAATGGCTTTGCATTGTAGAGTTTTAACTTGCACTTACAGATGTAGCGACAAACTGTAGTTACTGACAATGGTTTTCTGAAGTGTTCCTGAGCCCATGTGGTGATATCCTTTACACACTGATGTTGCTTTTTGATGCAGTCCCGCCTGAGGGATCGAAGGTCCGTAATATCACTTACGTGGAGTGATTTCTCCAGATTCTCTGAACCTTTTAATGATATTACGGACCATAGATGGTGAAATCCCTAATTTCCGTGCAATAGCTCGTTGAGAAATGTTGTTCTTAAACCGTTCGACAAAATGCTCACACATTTGTTCACAAAGTGGTGACCCTCGCCCCATCCTTGTTTGTGAATGACTGAGCATTTAATGGAAGCTGCTTTTATACCCAATCATGGCACCTACTTGTTCCCAATTAGCCTGTTCACCTGTGGGATGTTCCAAATAAGTGTTTGATGAGCATTCCTCAACTTTCTCAGTCTTTTTTGCTACTTGTGCTAGCTTTTTTGAAACATGTTGCAGGCATCATGTTCCAAATGAGCTAATATTTCCACAAAAAAACTAAGTTTTCCAGTTCGACTGTAAAGTATCTCGTATTTGCAGTCTATTCAATTGAATCAATTGAATATCGGTTGAAAAGGATTTGCAAATCATTGTATTCTGTTTTTATTTACGATTTACACAACGTGCCAACTTTACTGGTTTTGGGGTTTGTATGTATTATTTGAAATTCTGATCCATTCTATGCAATAACTGGATTTGTTTCAGTGCTCATCAGCCTCAGTTTAACATCCCTAACAAAAAAAGGACAAAAGAATCAAGTAGATACATACAATCAATTACTTTAATCCACAATGTAAAAATATATGTACAAGTATTATAAACACTGACAACACTGCAAAATGTGTTCCACACAATTAAGGTCACGCAACCGGACACATTTAACACTTGAGTACACTGAACAAAGGCTATGTCCCAAATAGTGTACTTTGTGTATTGAAAAGTGTGCACGTGTGTCATTTTACATGACAAATCTGCATTGCCGTCCACAGTAAGCGAAGTAAAACTGGAGGACTTTAGTGGAACAATCTGTTATGTCACTGCCATTATTCGAACTGGTAAAAAGCATTTTTCTATGAAAAAGTGTGTTTGAAAATACATGCTGTCTACTGTGCAGACTCCATTAATAGCCAGTAGTACATTGCTTTTTGTTAGTAATGTGCTCCAAAAGATTCATACAAAAACCGAAGCAAATCAAAACCAATTTATCCGTTTCAGACTTCCAAAAATATGAACAGAAAATATATTAATAGAGAATTATATTTTACATGCAGAAAACAATGTGAAATACCTATAAATGATGAATGAGATGTACAATGGTGAAAATACAAAAACTCAGGGAAAGTTGAATGAAAACTGATTCATATGAAAAGTGGCCCTTATTAAAACCGAGTTACCAATGTAATCTCCGATGTAGTTTTTGTATGAGAGATTGTCCAAATCAGTTCTTTAAATAGAACATGAAATAAGGAAGGCACAAATGATATATACACACACTTGTACTGTGTAGTTTTGACCCTGTCTAAATAAGATATATAAACTCAAACTTGGAAACCTAACACTTGTTTAAACAAACATTGATTTCCGCCCGAATGCAGCTGAGATAGGCTCCAGCACCCCCCGCGGCCCCGAAAGGGACAAGCGGTAGAAAATGGATGGATGGATTATTGTAAAATCATTCCACATTTGAAAAAGAACAGTTACAATAATAAAAAAAAAAAGTCCTCAAATTATATGCATTAGAGATGTCCGATAATGGCTTTTTTGCCGATTTCCGATATTGTCCAACTCTTAATTACCGATTCCGATATCAACCGATACCGATATATACAGTCGTGGAATTAACACATTATTATGCCTAATTTTGTTGTGATGCCCCGCTGGATGCATTAAACAATGTAACAAGGTTTTCAAAAATATATCAACTCAAGTTATGGAAAAAAATGCCAACATGGCACTGCCATATTTATTATTGAAGTCACAAAGTGCATTATTTTTTTTAACATGCCTCAAAACAGCAGTTTGGAATTTGGGACATGCTCTCGCTGAGAGAGCATGCGGAGGTTGAGGTGGGCGGGGTTGTGGGGGGGGGGCGGTGTTGAGGCGGGGGTGGGGGGTAGCGGGGGGTGTATATTGTAGCGTCCCGGAAGAGTTAGTGCTGCAAGGGGTTCTGGGTATTTGTTCTGTTGCATTTATGTTGTGTTACGGTGCGGATGTTCTCCCGGAATGTGTTTGTCATTCTTGTTTGGTGTGGGTTCACAGTGTGGCGCATATTTGTAACAGTGTTAAAGTTGTTTATACGGCCACCCTCAGTGTGACCTGTATGGCTGTTGACCAAGTATGCCTTGCATTCACTTGTGTGTGTGAAAAGCCGTAGATATTATGTGACTGGGCCGCCACGCAAAGGAAGTGCCTTTAGGGTTTATTGGCGCTCTCTATCTCTCCCTGTAAAAAGTCAGAAATTTTACTTTTTGAAACAGATACCGATAATTTCCGATATTACATTTTAAAGCATTTATCGGCCGATAATATCGGCAGTCCGATATTATCGGACATCCCTAATATGCATGCATGCCCATGATAAATGTATTTAAAATATCTGGCCATACAAACATTGCTGCTGCTGCATTTACAAGATTAGCTACACAATGATTTAGTATAATGTACTGACCTTTGCTGTTCTTTTCATTCAATCACGCATATTTGTGTACAATTTAAATTCATCATAGGTCTAAAAGGCACAATACTGAAGCAATTATGATTTTTTAATGATTATTCACAACATCCAATACAATGGGTACCTTTCACATTTTTTAACCAATAATGTACCTGGGAGTCAATACAGTTACCCAAAGGTACCAATTTTCGGTGCTTTGTGTTGTGTGTTGATAAATGTTAATTGTTTAATAACATATTTTTTAATATAGCATTTAACATTGAACTGATTATGATAACTGTGCTGTCCTGTTATAAATTGATTTCTTAATACATTTCTGAGTCTCATTTGTGAGAAGTATTCTGTAGACTTTGCACGCAGTTGCAATTCCAAGACGTTGGAGGGCAGTAGCTTACAGGCGACGGTGTGTTGCCTAGCTAGGAAGTAGTCCTTGTCATAAAGCTGAATGTGCCAGTCTCGTCTAATGTTGAGCCCTACAAATTGTTACTACTGTAATAATTATATTTATTACACACTTGCTGTTTTGATCATAACATGGATCTTACTAAATTTGGAGGTGTTTAAATTGCCATGTAAAATTGCTAATTGTACTAGTCGCTAGCATGTATATGACCAGGCCAATGTCACTTCAGTTAGCGCATTTTGGAAAAGTGGAGTGTTAGTTTATGTTGGAGTTTTTTCTATCAGGCATACTTGCTTTGTTGGCATTAACAATAGCAACATTACCTAAAGGCAGTTTGGCATAGTTTGCTGCTCAAATGATTATTTATTCGCCAAGTGTCTGAGTCGCGGTTTAGTCTGATACTGGACGTGAGGTTTAGAAATATGGCACCATTTGATTGTATGTGAATTGATACCCGGTAGTAACTACGAAATTCAGTTGGTGCCTATAAAAATACCGATTTCAGTACTCATCCCTAAATACCAGTCCCATCACTTCATGATTACCTTTGAAATACTGTCAAAAATGGCACACAGGTTACTTGTATTAAAAACATCCAAACACTTAAAAAAAAAAAAAAAATTACAACCGCCAAAAACTAAGAAAGGAGCAAACATGCACTTTTCATTTATTATGCTTACACAAGCTGTTGCAGTCGTTTAATAATAGGTCAATCTTAGAACATCTATGGAATGTTTTATGACTTACCAATTGAAATGTCGCTGCCCCAGATGTCCAGTGCAAACACTGACGACTGAGGACAACAGGTCTCCAGAGGGAGATGGCAGAGAATGGAGAATGACTGCTTTTTCTCCAAAATGCACTGCCACGCAGGTTCTTTTCAACACAATGTTCCATTATTCAAGTTGTCTTTTTCAGTTTCCACAGACCAGACATCCAGTTAAAAGGCAATTTGCTGTTTTTCCCAACATATAAGTTGAGGTCCTTAAACACGTTTGACAAAGTTTTGTTCAATGTCTGCCGTCTCACTCACCACATATGAGTGGAGGCAACAGATGGAAGAGTCAACAGGTTATGAGTTATCCTGCAGTTCTTTGGCCTTTGTCAAGATGGTGTGGACATCTGAGATGGGATAATCCTGAGAGATAAAAACAAAGGCATTTTCTCATTTAAGTGCCTGTGGTTTGTATCGATTTGTTTGAGATTTTAGCTGACTCATGCATGGCTGTACAGTAATTGCTTGGATTAGAAATTACGTCACGTCCGGCTCATTGAGTACGCGTTGTGGTCAAGTCAGAGTCTGTTCTCAATGGGTATGAGGCGCGATTTAGCCTTTCTTGAAGAAAAATGCCTTATGCTTGTGTTGTTTTCGGCTGTACGAACTGTTTAAATCGCGAAACGGATAAACGTTTCCTCAGAGTTCTTTGAAAGGTAATCAAGAATAGCGGAAGAGTGTAAGACTTTATGAAAGACGACCACAAAAGTACCACGCACTCCAGTACAAGGTAGCAGAGCTGAAGAATTCATGAGTTTACAGTGACCACTCCATTAAAAGTTTGATATACTTTTAACGTTTTGTGTTTTTTTTATATATTATCTTGATATTATTTGTATTTCTTAGGTCACATTTTTGCTACGAGTGTTCCGTAAAGCACCAACTCGGCAAGTCTAAATAAAAGAAATCAAATGTGAACAAAAAATAAAATAGTTAAGCTTTTACCAAAGGCAACGATCGTAAATGCAGCATTCAACACATACACACTGTTGGCATCTGTAGTTATATTTTCATAAAGATTGGGAAAAAACTTGTACTCGTCAACGGCCCGTGCAACAGCAAGGACAGGCAACAACTAGGACTGTAGACACAGAGTTAAATCATGAAACGCATTTTCACCCGAGCAAAAATGATGCATGATTACTCTGTAGTGTTTTGATACCAATTTCCTTGACCCAACCACACAAAGAAGTTGTAGACCTCTATGCTTTTCTAAGTTTTCATCTGTTTTGTCGTTTAGAATGTTGTCTGGAATACAACAATAGTTCGATATGTTTGGAAAATTCCAACGAATAATCCTTTATCACGCGACAAAGTATAGTGGTCTATTTAATTGCGTTGTTGGATTTTTTGCTCATATTTGCTTTCTTCAGGAATATATAGGCCCCTTGTGTACTCAGATAGTGTGTGCGCTGCTTGCATTACAACAGCCATCTAAGCTTGGTTGACCACCACTAGTTTTTACTTCAGGAAAAAAATGATTTGTCGAAATACAAACAATAAGGGGTGTAACGTACACGGCATGTATTTGTATCGCAATTTTTTACCTTTTAGAACCGATACGACTCAGTGAGTTGAAATCGATTCAGTAACTTTTTAACAAAAAAATAATCAACCAGTGTGACTGTAAAATGCTAGGTATTGGACACTGCAGGTGAAGTTTCCTTAATTCCTGGTATTTCTTGTAAGGGAATTAGGTATAAATTAATTATGGATACAAACAAGCAAGTTAACAACAATAATGGCCAATGCATTCACATCTTATTTGAATAAAGTGCAACCAACACTTTAGGTTGAATTAAAAGGAAACTATTTCAAGAACAGTAACCAACATTTTAACAGTAGATTTACCTGCTAAATTAAGTTCCCTGACTTGGCCATACAGTATTTGTTCTCTGCTCTGGCGTCGCCAATGACGAACCGCATCGCAGGTGTGCAGAACTATGTAGGAACCCTAATTTCTGTTGATGGTGTTGGCCCCTTGCTTCCTAATTTCCATAGCCTCCTTGACCCGTCTGTCACACTCTTGTGACTGTTCTGGAATGGTGTTGTTTTTGCCGATTGCGTGGTGTTTTAGTTCCTGTCCAGTACTCTTATTTTGTAGTTTCACTTCCCTTGTCTGTCCTCTGAGTACTGGCTCCCACACTTGTCCTTGATTGGCAAACGGGACACACCTGTACCCGGTCGCCAATTAGTCTCCTATTTCAGTCAAACGCTGTTCAAATACCTCAATCATCGTTTTATATACACGCTGTAAGTACAGTATAAATGTAATGTGGTAACAGGCACACTCATTATAACATGTAATATTTACAAATTTAGCTTATTTTAAGAATACGGCGGCGTATTTCACAAATGCATCAGAATTCGCTTTTCCCTTCAACAACACTAATCATAATAGACTTAATCAGAGACAACACAAAATTCGAGGCATGGCAGGATACTTGAACTTTGATGGCCCGACTTAGAGTTGGAGGCAGTGCTGATAACAGGCTTGCTTTATGTTTTTACAGTGAACACGTAGCTCTTGCGGTAAGAGCCCACTTTGACTGTACAGACGGACTTTGTCCTCCAGTGTTTATTCTGGAAGATCAAAGATCTTCAAGGTATCCAGCACTTCATCAACATACTGGTCTATGGAACAGATCACATTAACAAGTGTGCCATAGTGTGCAGCCATCTTTGTACAACGGCACCTCGTTTTTCATTTGTTGTTCGTTCCAGAAGGTTAGGAAAAAGAGCAAACGGTACAAAAACAGAAGCAATTTTTGCTGTGAAAAATAATGCAAATCTAATGAATCCGTTATAGACACCCAAAATATGAACACAAAACCCATTTTATAGAAAATAATTATAGCCTTACATACAGAAAACAACGCAGAATAGAGTTTCACATCCATTTCCTAATTGGAAAACTTGCCTTATTTTAGCAAAGGTGTGTATTTTGTGTACACTTTTATCTTAATATAAAGCTTTATATCGAACAAAAACACAAGTATGAATAAAATAAGATTGCAACAGCTTAGGAGGCCTAGGTTCAGAATATGTGGACTCATATTTGGGCGGTGGTTTGCATAAGTACAGGTTCATAATTGTACAAATAAATGAAGAATAGAATGAATAAACATTTAACATCAAATTTACCTTCATTTTGTGAACATAGTATTCTACACCATTTTTCATCAATTTTGTTTTATTCTGCCCTTTTTTGTTCACCTTTTTCCCCCATGCGTTTTACCATTTTGTTTGTGTGAAATATTCCCATCTATATTTTCTGGAACATTTTCTTCTATTTGAAATTAACATTCCACACATCTGAGACAATTAAAATTTCCAAAGTCCCCAAATTCCCGGTTTTCACACTTTTAAATACCTTTATTTTCCTTCCGGCTGCCTCTCCCACATTGTTCAACTTGATTTCAACCATCAAAACATTCCACTTGAGGACATTTAGGCTATTTTTTTGGGTCGCAATGATACTGGGTTTTCCCCACATTACTCACTTTTCCATAACACTTATTCTCTATTAAAAAGACTACTTTGGGACAAATAATAATCCAGTTTTAGAAGCTGTATGCTAAACAGATCCAACTTCAATGAAACACTAAGCATCATGCAGAAGTATTGCTAAGTGCTAAACAAGTTATACAAACTACAAACATAATAAAACAATCACTTACTGTACAATGTATGCTCTCACTAGGATGCAGACGGATGGAATGTTTATCTTCGCGTTTAGATGAAGAATTAATCAATCCTCACGTAGGTTAGGAAAAAAAAAGGTGCCGCAAACTAGCGTCTTTTTGTGTCTTTCTCAACATCTCCGGGTATAAATTGGATGCCAAAGTTGACTAACTTCTCGCTTAATGGCCATAACGTTCTACTATCCAGGTGACAAGCATGATTTATAAAGTATAACTCATACCAACTGAGAGGCTATGCAGCAGCAGCTCAGTATGTCAATAGCTGCATAAGCTAGTTAGCGCCAATAAAAAATGTTTTTCTGCGTTAGCGTTTATAATAACAATATTGCTAACAATTGCTTAATATTAAGGTCACAAGATGTAAATTGTTGGCGGTTTTTGGACGTTTTTAGGAGACTTTAAGGGCAGTATAGTGTACTACCATTAACTAAATTGTTAGCCACCTCGTACTAGCCGTATTGTACGAATTAGAATGCATTAAAAAAAAGAAAGTAATGTGTTCTTGTCTTACATAGGGATGATTAATGATTGTCAAAACTGCACAATTTTCCCCAAAATTGCAGTTCCCCTTTAAAATCCGCTTTTGGAAAAACATTTTTTTTTTATTGCTGCAGGTTTGTGAAGCAGGAGTCTTTGAAGTGGTTGGCACACACAAAGAGATACTTCTTCCCAATTGAAGGCACATTGCCACCAAACGTAAAAGTTGGTCAAGCACTTTTTAGTTCTTCAGATGGGACTGGAGGTTTGTGTAGTGACCTGTGTTGGTTAATATAACCAATAACATAGTATTTTCCTTCTTCAGGTCGTACTTTGGGTATGATGTTGGGGGGACTACAAACGTTCGTACATAAATAAAAAATGGCGGATTCGCGCAAAGATCTTCGGGTAAATTTCTACCTTACATGGATATTCCGCTGACGTCACCGGTGAGAAAAACGTTACAGGTTGTGCAAATTCAAAACGGCTCGTTTGGCGGAACTATTAAGGAAGGCAAGATTAATTTATAAATATCTTTGCAACTCTTCAAATTTTTAGGACTTATGCTGATCTCAAATACACAAAAGCAGGTACCAATCGGTAAGAAGTTGGTTTTGCATACTAGGTCCCTTTAAGGTCAGCGTCACATCAACTCAATGTTAGAGGGTCATTACCTCAATGCAGACAAATAAACCAAATTTAAGTCTTCCAAAACACACCTACCTGCAGTAATCTCATATTTACTGTGAAGTCTCCTGCGAGGAGGTTGTCTCGGATCAGTCTGTAAATATAATAAGTAAAAAAAAAAAGGATGGGCGACATGAACAAGAATAAGTGGGTAGGAATAAACAGGCGGACAGTCTCACATGAGCATGGCGCAGCAGACCAGGATGAGGAAGTGGAAACGGTCTTGGTCAGAAAACAGGGTGTCCCAGATGCGGATGACATCTGGCAGGAGGAACTCTTGTGACAACAAAAGGGTTAGCCAGCGGAAGGTGAAGTACTGAGGTTTGATATTTTGTTCTAGCTGTAGGCAAAGAAAAAGGAGAAAAGACATGAATACAAAAATGGACACATCTGAACTAAAAAACAGGGAAAAAAAGGTGCCTGCATTTTGAAAACGAGTAAACCTGAACATGGACTTTTAAAAACCAAAGATTGTCAAGTTTCCAGCAATGCGTACTCAATATATTGATGTGTCATATACTTGCAGCGCAATGCATTTGGCTGTACTCTCTTTGTGAACACTTTTAAAATCTACAGTACATACGTGGAGTGTGCAGACTGACACAGCATTAGTTAAGTTAAAGTACCAATGATTGTCACACACACACGAGGTGTGGTGAAATTTGTCCTCTGCATTTGACCCATCCCATTGTTCACCTCCTGGGAGGTGAGAGGAGCAGTGGGCAGCAGCAGCGGGGGCCGCACCCGGATTGTTTATGATTAACAAAGTATTTTTCTAAGGAATTTAAATATCTTGAATTATTGAAAACAGTACATTTAGGAGTTAGATAAAAACTTTAAAAAACTATTTTTCGTCAGTGGCAATTCAAGGCACGTAGAGCAGCAAATATAGGAGCAAATGGAAAATAGAATAAAGTTTTAGCAGCCCAGACTATAAGATCAGATTGTAATATGTAGTTCTTATTTTATGATATTTTTATTTATTACACTAAATTGGCTGTAGTGTGTGAATTTGAGTGTGAATGTTGTCTCTCTATCTGTGTTGGCCATGCGATGAGGATGCGTCCAGGGTGTACCCCGCCTTCCGCCCGATTGTAGCTGAGATAGGCTCCAGCACCCCCGCAACCCCAAAAGGGATAAGCGGTAGAAAATGGATGGATGGACTTTAGTGATAGATCATAAGTAAACAAGCCCTAGTTTTTCTACTATTGACTGGTGAAAATGTGTGGCGTCTGATGGGTTAAAATTGACCCGAAGACGGAGGGAGGGGTTACACACAGCACAGTGGTGAGCCCATGAATAGGAGGGAGGGATATGAGAGAACTTTGAGCCACCAGGCCGCAGTACCCGGAGCTCGCACCCCCGAACCCCACCCACCCAAATTAGACTTTCAACAGCGACTGGACAACAAAGTATGAATGTTCTGCCCCGAACGAGTGCTCGAATCATTGTTTCCTGTCAGACCGTTTAAGCGACTGACACAATGTTGTAGACAAGCAGCAACAACGCTAGAAATCCACACGTGTAAACTTCATCACAAAACTTGGTCATCTCTTTGTCAGTGGATATTGTGCATAAATATATTTAGTTTGGTTTTGTATTGAAATTACTGACTTTGTGATGTCTTTTGTATTCGTGGTTGTTTTTTGTCTGAGTAACTCTGGCAATCAAAGCTCATTTTGATACACGTAGCGCTAAATTTGACCAGTAGAGAGCGATAACGCTACACCTTGAGTTTAATTTTGTTGAGCCACATTCACTGAGTGCAATGTTTGCTGTGAATGTTTTCTAATTACTATATGCGTAAACTCCAATTTCCTCCAACATCCAAAAAATATCGATTCATTGGAGACAACAAATGAATGTTAATGTGAATGATTGTCTATCTGTGCCCTGCGATTGGCCATGCTAATTTGAGTTAGCTTGTATAAGAGCAAGTCCATTGTACGTTAACATTAAGCTCGCATCATCAGAGCTCACCTTTCAACCTGCATAATGGCATTGCTTTTTTTCAGTTTATTCCAAATTATATTATTAATCTAACATGATTGTTCGGCCAAAATTTGGGAAACCAATGCCAATGATGATGAAATTGTGTATTTTTCTTTATGGTGTTGATACAAATATGATTGTTTGATGTGTTTGATTCTTGAAATTACGTGACATGCATAAGACATTAAGAAAGGACTTGTACAGAGTTAAGTCATTTGATGCAAATGCAATGGATAGAACTACAAAAATGGAAATGTAACGAGAGAAGATCAGAGAGACCACTGGTATGTAACTATTATTATTGGTCCTTAGATACAGCTAGTGATAAATACCATGTAATATTAATAGTAGTATTTAATGCTATCCTTCTTTGGTTTAAGGTTATCACCCTATCCTGAAAAGCTCCTGTAATATATGTGGTGTAAAACAAACCCTACAAAATCTACTGGAGTTGAGTTGATAAAGCGTCCTCTTCAATCTTCTCAGCCTTTTCAAGTGCAAGCAGACAAAAGTCCTAAAAAACTTGACAGTGATTCCTACATGTATGGGCACTTCATGTGTATATACAATGTACTTTCTTTAGTGTGGTTAGTTTTAAAGTGACTTATTTGTGAAGAATATCAACAAAACACCTGAAGTTATTTTTTTCAAATCTAACTCAAAGGACTTTTTCCATATTTGGCAAACTAAAGTGCAACATTCAAGGAGGGCAGAATAAAGTGCAGCCTGTGTTACCTTGTACAATAAGCAACAATTTAAACTGCATTGAACAAAGAGAGCACATGTCAAATTCCCTGTGTGATTCTAATATAAGAAAAACATGTTAATGTTAATATTATCAATAGTATTATTAATAACTGTTAACACTAATATTACTAAAGGTTACTAAATATACATACAATTGTTTACCCATTTAAAAAAAAAATATACACATCATTGCAAATCATAATTGCAAATCAAAATGATCATGTCATATTTGATGTTCTTAGCCACACTCCTACCACCACGTATAAAGCGGCAATCTAGGGGAAACCCTGCGTTTATATTTTTAGTCTTACTAACCTAAATAACGGAAGAAGACGGAAGAAATAAAACTGATGAAGGAAAATATTTCAAAAGAAGGGACATGAAACCTCACAAAACTTCTGAAGCTTTTGTTTTTTCATGTTGTTAACGGTCTAGCTGCACTCGCTGGAAATGAGTAGCGAGGGTAGAATAATAAATGTATTGACAGTGCAGTGGGAAAGCAGATTTTTTTACTTTGCAATTTTAAGTAAACGCAGTCTCAAAGGAATATAACCTGCGGAGGAGGCACTTTCTGACGAAACATCCAAACTTCTATGTCGGGCCCCTGAGCACTTGGGCTCTTAAAACTGTGGCCCTCTTCAGTATGTAGTTGAATAGCCCTGCTATACGGCAAAAAAAAACGTATCCGTGATGCAAAAGAAGTGACCGCGATAGGCAAGTTTTATAACATTACTTTTCACGTCGGGGGACATTTTTGTGGCCGCCATGTTGCACTGAGTCCCCCCCAAGTTTGAGACGTCATACCTCGCTTGAAAAATATTCTCTTTCCTTTTCATGTTTAACAATGTAGTTAAGGCAGCAGGGACTAAAAAGAACCCTACTAACAGTGAAACAGAATAAATTATCAAACGTAAATGGTAAGTTAACAATACCTCGCTTATAAAAACTACCACTATGTATTCGTAAGCCTTTTGTTTCAATTGACTAACTTTCCCCACAGTAGTAGTAGTCAGTAGGTCATTTACCTGTTGTGTGTTTGGTTGGTTGTTTTTTTCATTTTATGATTATTAAATTGATATGTTTAGTAATGAGCCTGACCCCAGCATTATAGCTTACATACAGGTGTGTTTTCAAGTTTCTGATTGGCTGTAGGTTGCCCAGTGTAGATCTTTTTCCTCTTAAAAATGTAAAATCACTACAATAACATGTTACACCAGAAATATTGCATATTGAAATACAAAATGCAAATGAACAAGATTGTTTTTGAGTTTCAACACAAAAGGACTGTTGTAGACAAAAATGTTGTTAAAAATGTTAGTATTCCGGCAAAACAAGCTAAAAAATGGGGGGAAAGGCTGGCCAACCCCTGCTCTAGAAGAACGCACTACTGGACTGACAAAGCTTGTTCTTACCAGCTTGTGATGGAGCTCCAGATCTTTCTCTTTGAGCATAGAGTACACACTCTCCATTTTGTACGTTATGCCACACTGCGAGTCATCCAAGCTTTTGATGAAATTATCTCTGTTCTCCGACATTAGATTGGTGAAACAGAAGAATGTATCTGACTCTGCGTGCTCTGCAAAATACAGTTACACATTTATCGTCAGTGAAAATTAATATTTTAAACATTTTTATCATTGTATGTTCTAACAGATAATGTACCTAAAATGTTAACAGAAGCAAAAAGCAAGGCATTTACCTTTCCACTGACTGTTTGGGTCTGTGGCGAAGGTATAATAAATTGGACCAACTACTTCATTCATGCCTTGGACATACGCAATCCCAGGGTTGAGTTTGGCGTAGATAAAAAGGATGCGCTCCACCACCTCCCAATGTGCTTCGCTGCCACTGGGCAACACCTCATATTCATTAGATGGATACAGTTTCAAAGCCTTTCCAGGGGAGCTGACCTGAAAAAAAAAAAGTAACTTAAAAGACAGTTGTGGCATCATCACTGAGCAATCATTAAATTAAATGTAATATTTTGTAGCACAGGCCTGTTATGTGTTTTAGAGCAGTGCTTTTAAACCATAGGGCCTAGGCCCATTGTTGGGCTTTGAGTGCCTTCTAGAAAGCGGTACTCGGTTGTAATACACTTTTCCACCAATTGTGGAAGTACTGACAATCTTAAACACACAGTAGAAGTCTGGAGCTAAAGTCATATAGACGTTTAAGTGCAAAAATGATCACTAAAGTTAAATTGATAAAGTAATGAAGTTGTAGTTCATTTGCACTTTAATTTTATTGACAGTTTAGTTAGGAATCATATTTATTATTTGTATGTTAATGTGTTTTTCATCATTAATGAATCCCTTTTAATCAGTATATTTGGTTAGTACTTAGTTTTCTAATCGGCCTGACCAAAGCCTAAGGTTTGTGTGTTAAATAAATAATCTTTGACATTAACACACAGTTTCATATCATTTGACAAGGTTGTAAACTATAAGTAGGTTAGATATGATTATTGAATACAATTAAAATTAAGAGTAAAATTACTAGTTCAGTGTTAATACTTGGATGGGTCCTGGGCCTCTACGTAGTGGAAAGGTTTGGCACCACTGGGCTCCTTAATAAAATACAAAATAATGTATAACCTATTTAATGTTTTTTGTTTTTTAAATTTTGTCTCTCCTTGTTAGAGTAAACCGATCATTAAGATTCTGCACTTTTAAATCTTTGTAAGACGGTAAACTTACTGAAGCAACCTGGGGATGAAATACAAGTGTTTCCCCCGTATACATATACACATTCCGACCCCCATACCCCCACCTTTCACTGTCCCAATGTTGTATAAAACAATTATTATTCTCAAAAGTTTTCATAAAAGAAGACATTCAAACGTACGTTGGTTACTCCACTGCGGTTCCGATTAACAGTTTGTGCTTTCAGGGTGGTTTGCTCCACTCGCCGACGCAGCGTTTCATAATCATTCTGAGGGTCTAAGATAAGTTGGCAAGGGTAGTCGGTAGGACGCTGAAAAAAGGCCATGTCTGGATACAGCCTCCTGGAAAATTTAAACATTCATCAAATAACCTTTCAAAGCAAGTTTTTCCATTCTGTATTTTTACATCACGAGTGATTCCTGAAAAAGGGGGAAAATAATATATATAAATATTTTCCTAAAACAGAAACATTTCCCCACCTTACATCTTTATCAATTTGAAGTAGAATTTCATTGTCTTTGAAGTAAGTATTCCACCTGCTGTCTGGATTGGGATTTAGAGGCTGAAAAACCAAAACAGGAACAAGTAGTCGTTAGGGACCGAGACATGAGCCACTGCTACAGGAAATGTATAATTGTTTGTTTAGCTACCTACTGAGCATTATCTGGTAACTTGTTTTTTGTTTTTATGTAACAAATATTTGTTTTCAAGAAAGTAAATAATTTATTGAAAACATGTGATAGTAATTATTTTAAATTGTAGCAGTAAAAACTTCTGAAACATTGTAGTTAAATCATTCATCTAACAGGATTATTTGATGTATTATAAAATCACAGCAGTGGTTAGTTTAATATTTATAACTGATGCATTGGTCAATAAAGGTTGCAAAAAAAGTCAACTTGACTCACATGATCTTCCATAGTTACATCTTCTCTGGACAGGCCCAGGTTGGCTTTGGCGATGCCAGGCTGGATGATCATTTCTTTCAGGAACTGGGAATACACCTCCCTGTGACAAAACAAAGGTTTAAGAAAGGTTGAAAAGCATAACAAGGAAGTAGTGTACTGACAACATGTACAGTGAAATCCTGAACGCAAACCAACGCTTCTCATCCAACCTGATAGCACTTGAGAGGTGCTGCAAAAAGGAATGGGCGAAACTGCCCAAAGATAGGTGTGCCAATCTTGTGGCATCGTATTCAAAAAGACTTGACTTAATTGCTGCCGAAGTTATATCAACCACGTATTGAGCAAGAGCTGTAAAGACCTTTGTACATGTGATTTTTGTGTTTTATTTCTAATAAATTTGTAAAATAAAAAAATGTTTTACATTGTCGCTATGGGGTATATTGTCTGTAGAATTTTGAGGACAAAAATGAATGTATTCCATTTTGGAGTGAGGCTGTAACAAAACATGTGGAAAAGTGAGGCACTGTGAATACTTAACGGATGTACTGTATAGGACTTTCTTTCCAGGATTTCCACAATATATGTAATGGCTGCTGAACGAAAACGCAGCGGAAAGCGTCCGTGCTTTGCTGTAAGTCAATACCCTACAGCGGATGTTTGTAAGGGCTCTGTTTAAACCTATGGAAAATACCATAGTTTTGCCTTGCAGAACGACTATTACTATGTGTGAAAAAAAACAACACAGCTGTAACAACATCCCTGGCGAGCTTTGTACACACACTTCTTATTTAACTCCCACTAACTACTCCCCTGCTTCTGCCGCCCTGTGTCAGGTTGTATTTCACACAGGCACCTCAAATAAATAAATAAATGATAAATGGGTTATACTTGTATAGCGCTTTTCTACCTTCAAGGTACTCAAAGCGCTTTTGACAGTATTTCCACATTCACCCATTCACACACACATTCACACACTGATGGCGGGAGCTGCCATGCAAGGCGCTAACCAGCAGCCATCAGGGGCAAAGGGTGAAGTGTCTTGCCCAAGGACACAACAGACGTGACTAGGATGGTAGAAGGCGGGGATTGAACCCCAGTAACCAGCAACCCTCCGATTGCTGGCACGGCCACTCTACCAACTTCGCCACGCTGTCCCACTAACTAAATAACTGTCCAGGTTATGCTTGTAACATGATTATATGATTTTGGGAACTCCAGGAACAGCATTTCCTCATCCATTTGTGTCAAAGGGGTGAATTTACTTCTGATAACCTTCCACAAGTTGACATATGGTCCGTCCCCGCCCACTAGGTGTTTCAAGGTGTAAAACACAATCTGCCTTAAACACAGAGTATTTTGAAAGCATACCAGATCATTTATTTTGTGTTCGTGCATGACTTCTTGTCCCACACAAGCTGATTTTTGCTGAATTGATCTGCCGTGCAAAAATAGAAGCTCTGTATGTATTTGGCGGAGGGCTTTCGGACTGGTGCAGCGCGCAGGGCATCCACTGGCAGTGGAAACAAAACATTGACCAGAATGGAAACGTATTGAATGCCGTTACACAGGTCACATGTTGATTAAAAAAAATGCATTAGAGATAAATATTTGAAAATGTACCTAAAAATAACCTTTCCACTCTCTTTAATTATTACATTAATTATTAAGGACCCAAAATCAATATGACAATTATTTCCAGGATGAGTTCATGTAAACCTATGACAACAAGTTTACAGCACTGTACAGCATGTGACACAGTAGCCAATTATCTTATGTAACTTTGCTTACAACATTAGTTACCTTTATCAACTACGCTGACTGGCAATAACTAGTTTTGTGGTTGTCCATTGAATGTACACACATGCAGTAGAATCAAGCTTGAAATGTGTCTACTTACCTTTCTTTTTCGAGGAAAGATGACCATCTCATCTGATCAAGAGGAAGGTAATTAAGAAGGATCTAAAAAAAAGATTGTAATATAACCATGAGTGAAAAACATATCAAAAACAAGATTAAAATAAATTAATTCATATATATATATATATATATATATATATATATATATATATATATACACACACACACACACACACACACACACACACCATATATACACACAAACCGTATATTACCAAATAGTAGCCCGGGCGTTTATTTCACAAAATCGATTTTGGAGACAGGCGTTTAAAAGAAGCAGGCGGTTATTTGCACAAGGCTTTTATTTATTTTTGCACCAGCCTGCACCAGGCCATTATTTGGTTACAATGGTTACTGTCCAGTATTTTTTTTTCATACAAAAAACTTTAAATGTAAAAGTTATTGTAAACATACAAACAAAAAAACAAGGGATCAACATGAGGTAGGCTATCAAAAGACAAGAGATCAACAAGGCAGTAGTGCAACAATTGTCAAATAGAATACCAATACTAAAAATAAATAAACTTTTTAAATAAAGCAGCCTACCGGGAAAAATAAAATTATGGTACCAAATACTCGAGTATAAAACCCACCATCAAAACAGAACAATAATACTGTCACTTAAATAAAATAAAGGCTACAGTACTCCAAGTTTTAAATAAAGCAGCATACAGGAAAAATAAAATTATGGTACCAAGTACTCTATAAAACCATCAAAACAATAATACTGCAGCAAACGCAACCCCAGTAGGATTTTAATCTAAATTATGCAAATAACAGCCCATGGGCGGCTATTTGGACATAGGCGGCTATTAGGAAGAGGCGGTTAATTCACGAAATGGGGTCAGACCCCGGGCGGCTATTAGGACATGGGCGGTTATTTGGTAATATATATATATATATATATATATATATATATATATATATATATATATATATATATATATATATATATATATATATATATATATATATATAAAATGTTCAAAAGTTTGTCGTCACCCAAACAATTTTGTGGAATAGCCTTCATTTCTAAGAACAAGAATAGACTGTCGAGTTTCAGATGAAAGTTCTCTTTTTCTGGCCATTTTGAGCGTTTAATTGACCCCACAAATGTGATGCTCCAGAAACTCAATCTGCTCAAAGGAAGGTCAGTTTTGTTGCTTCTGTAACGAGCTAAACTGTTTTCAGATGTGTGAACATGATTGCACAAGGGTTTTCTAATCATCAATTAGCCTTCTGAGCCAATGAGCAAACACATTGTACCATTACAACACTGGAGTGATAGTTGCTGGAAATGGGCCTCTATACACCTATGTAAATATTGCACCAAAAACCAGACATTTGCAGCTAGAATAGTCATTTACCACATTAGCAATGTATAGAGTGTATTTCTTTAAAGTTAAGACTAGTTTAAAGTTATCTTCATTGAAAAGTACAGTGCTTTTCCTTAAAAAATAAAGACATTTCAATGTGACCCCAAACTTTTGAACGGTAGTGTACATACATACACACACACACACAGTACAGGCCAAAAGTTTGGACACACCTTCTCAATCAATGCATTTTCTTTATTTTCATGACTATTTACATTGTACAAACCCCGTTTCCATATGAGTTGGGGAATTGTGTTGGATGTAAATATAAACGGAATACAATGATTTGCAAATCATTTTCAACCCATATTCAATTGAATGCACTACAAAGACAAGATATTTGATGTTCAAACTCATAAACTTTTTTTTTTTTTTTGCAAATAATAATTAACTTAGAATTTCATGGCTGCAACAAATGCCAAAGTAGTTGGGAAAGGGCATGTTCACCACTGTGTTACATCATCTTTTCTTTGAACAACACTCAAAAGATTGGGAACTGAGGATACTAATTGTTGAAGCTTTGAAAGTGGAATTCTTTCCCATTCTTGTTTTATGTAGAGCTTCAGTCGTTCAACAGTCCGGGGTCTCCGCTGTCGTATTTTACGCTTCATAATGCGCCACACATTTTCAATGGGAGACAGGTTTGGACTGCAGGCGGGCCAGGAAAGTACCTGCACTCTTTTTTTACGAAGCCACGCTGTTGTAACACGTGCTGAATGTGGCTTGGCATTGTCTTGCTGAAATAAGCAGGGGCGTCCATGAAAAAGACGGCGCTTAGATGGCAGCATATGTTGTTCCAAAACCTGTATGTACCTTTCAGCATTAATGGTGCCTTCACAGATGTGTAAGTTACCCATGCCTTGGGCACTAATGCACCCCCACACCATCACAGAAGCTGGCTTTTGAACTTTGCGTCGATAAAAGTCTGGATGGTTCGCTTCCCCTTTGGTCCGGACGACACGATGTCGAATATTTCCAAAAACAATTTGAAATGTGGACTCGTCAGACCACAGAACACTTTTCCACTTTGCATCAGTCCATCTTAGATGACCTCGGGCCCAGAGAAGCCAGCGGCGTTTCTGGATGTTGTTGATAAATGGCTTTCGCTTTGCATAGTAGAGCTTTAACTTGCACTTACGGATGTAGCAACAAACTGTATTTAGTGACAGTGGTTTCCTGAAGTGTTCCTGAGCCCTTGTGGTGATATCCTTTAGAGATTGATGTCGGTTTTTGATACAGTGCCGTCAGAGATCCAAGGTGACGGTCATTCAATGTTGGTTTCCGGCCATGCCGCTTACGTGGAGTGATTTCTCCAGATTCTCTGAACCTTTTGATGATATTATGGACCGTAGATGTTGAAATCCCTAAATTTCTTGCAATTGCACTTTGAGAAACGTTGTTCTTAAACTGTTTGACTATTTGCTCACGCAGTTGTGGACAAAGGGGTGTACCTCACCCCATCCTTTCTTGTGAAAGACTGAGCATTTTTTGGGAAGCTCTTTTTATACCCAATCTTGGCACCCACCTGTTCCCAATTAGCCTGCACACCTGTGGGATGTTCCAAATAAGTGTTTGATGAGCATTCCTCAACTTTATCAGTATTTATTGCCACCTTTCCCAACTTCTTTGTCACGTGTTGCTGGCATCAAATTCTAAAGTTAATGATTATTTGAAAAAATAAAAAATGTTTATCAGTTTGAACATCAAATATGTAAATATGTTGTCTTTGTAGCATATTCAACTGAATATGGGTTGAAAATGATTTGCAAATCATTGTATTCCGTTTATATTTACATCCAACACAATTTCCCAACTCATATGGAAACGGGGTTTGTAGATTGTCACTGAAGGCATCAAAACTATGAAAAAACACATGTGGAGTTATGTACTTAACAAAAAAAGGTGACATAACCGAAAACATGTTTTATATTCTAGTAGATTGAAAATAGCCACTCTTTGCACCGATTACTTTTTTGCACACTCTTGGCATTTTCTTGATGAGTTTCAAGAAGTAGTCACCTGAAATGGTTTTCACTTCACAGGTGTGCTTCAAGCTCATCAAGTGAATGCCAATAGTGTGCAAAGCAGTTGCACAAAATAAATCTAATCCATTGCATAGTTTGATTTTTTTGCTTGAATCTGCTTTTTGCAAAAACATCTAGGCTCCTTGCGTACTCCGTTAGTTTGTGCGCTGCTTACTGTACAACAGCCATCTTGGCTTGGTTGAACACCACTGGCTTTCACTTCCGAGAAGAAGTCACATCACGGAATACAAGCAATATAAATACATTTTGTAGTGAAGTAAACAAAATGCTATTTACCTTCCAGCAGAGTGCCCGTATGCCTCCTTCAAATGGGATTCCTAAAATGAAAAAAAGAACAGATACAAAAGAATATCGACAATGACATTTTTTTGTGAAAAACACGCAATGGTAGATAATTACCATTAAAGCACAGATCTCTAAGTGTCTTCAAGTTTATGTTTTCTTCACTTAAAGCTACTTTGAAGTCCTGTATCCTGTGAAAAAAGGATAAAAAGATAAGATAAAAGATAAAGATAAAAGTTTTGATATGAATCACATTGAAGGTTTTTCATTCAAGTGTCAAGACAGTGACTGTAGTTACTGTAAACACATTTTTCAACAATTAATACAGCTAAAGTTTGTGCTAGTGGGTTTCCTAATGTTTTGCATTAAAGTGGTGGTAAATTGTTTTGCACTGTGCGCAACATTGTGGTGGAACACAAACAAAGCACCTTTTGACCACAAAATATACCAGACACGACAAGTGACCGATACTGAAGCGGTCACATCCAGATCAGTTGCAACTTAGTACCCAAACTAAACATGGTGAGCAATTTAAAATATACAGCAAAAGGTACAAAATGTTAGTAAAATTAGTCACATTCTTGTTTGTCTGCATCTCAATTAGTGTGTCTGTGTTTGGTTGTGTGTGTACCTGTTTGTGCATGGGAGTCCTCAAGTGATTAATATTTCATCAAAATAATATGTGCATTGTTAAAATGATGCAACCCAAACACAATTCTCATATTAATTGCCTTTGCAGCAAAACATTAACATTTTTAACAATCAAACGTCAAGGCAATATTGATTACAATACTGATTACCAGGAATTACAAGGAACCTTTCCCCAAACAAATTAATGGGCAATTACAAACCTCTCCATATCCCACATTTCTTATCCGATTCAAACTGTTCCACCACCCACACACTCCACTCACCCTGGAATTTTGAGGCAGCTTGTTTTCTGGACACGAAAATTCCCACATTACCAGGAATTTTCCCCCAATGAAAATGAATTGGCAATATACACACTTCTACATACAACACATTTCTCAACAGATTTGAACGGTTCCACCATTCGCACACTCCACTCACCCTGGACATTCGAGCCAGCATGTTTTTTGTTCCCAAAATTTCCTGATCATCTGGATTTTCCAGGAATTTCCCCCTATTGAAAATGAATGGGTAATATACAAACTTCTACGTAAATCCCAATTTTCAACGGATTTGAACGCTTCCAAAGACAAAATGCTCCTTGTTCTCTGTATTTAAGTACTAGCATGCTATTGCTAGCACGCTAACAGTAGCAGGCTAACTTTTTAAGCTAATTTGACACTTTTTTCTCTAATTCCACAGCCATATAACTTAGTTTGTGACACATGCTAACTGTTAGCATGCAAACTTTTTTAGCTGATTTTACAACCATTTACCCCAGAGTCATTAACTTAGTATGTTACACATGTGAAGTGTTAAAATGCTAAGGTTAGCATGCTAACATTAACATGCTAAACTTTTTAGCTAATTTTGCATTTGCATTGGATTGGATTGCATTGGATTCATTGGATTGCATTGGATTGCATTGGATTCAAGATTCAAGAGGATCCAAGATGGCTGCGCTTCAGAGCAGCGGCTTCGTGCGAGCGCTCCTGGAAGTGAGGGCAAAAATACCCCTCAATTCAGTCAATTTCATGGCTGGCTCACAGCGTGTTCACTCCGTGATCACTTACGACCGACTTACAATTCTGGATGTGGAGAGATCGGGCCATTTTGGGCTGATAGATGCGTGTACGATGGACCTACTCGCTAGCTTGGGAATTCTTCGCGAGCTACATCCAGCAGTGGCCTTTGAAACAGCGGCGTCGAATACCAGCGGAGACGGTCAGCGAAAGAGACGTAAGCGGTGCGCTCGGAAGCAGAAGCGGGGGTGTCGGGCGGGGCTAACAACAAAGCTAAATGCTTTGTTGTTAGCGGGGCTAACGAAAAAGCTAAATGCTAATCCACAAAGAAGCGCTAATAAGGAGTCTGTTAAGCTAGAACTAGCCAGCGCCAGGCTGGATAATCCCTGCACACATAGCAATTCTTCTAGAATAATATACAACTCACATAATGTTTTTTCTGCGTCAGAGGTGGACATGCATTTTACTGAGGTGGCAAACAATCTAAAAATTCCTGTCATATCAATTCCTAGATATGGTCGAAATTATTTAAAGTGCACTATGCATAATAAACGTAACATTATTAATATTGCTACTACGGATACTTTCAACAAAAACTCCTCAAAACAGCCCACTACCTATAATATGGGCTTTTTAAACATAAGGTCATTGTCTTCCAAAACGTTATTAGTTAATGAAGTCATCAGAGACAACAATCTTGATGTCATTGGTTTAGCCGAGACCTGGCTCAAACCAGACGAATTTTTTGCGCTGGGTGAGGCGTCTCCTCCTGGCTATGCGGGAACGCATATTGCCCGCCCCATTAAAAGGGGTGGGGGTGTTGCACTAATATACAACAAAAACTTTAGCCTTACCTCGGACCTAAATAATAAATATAACTCGTTTGAGGTGCTCACTATGAGGTTTGTCACACCGCTGCCTCTCCACCTGGCTGTCATCTACCGCCCCCCTGGGCCCTATTCGGACTTTATCAATGAATTTTCAGAGTTCGTTGCTGATCTAGTGACGCACGCCGACAATATAATCATAATGGGAGACTTTAACATCCATATGAATACCCCATCGGACCCTCCATGCGTGGCGCTCCAGACTATAATTGATAGCTGTGGTCTTACACAAATAATAAATGAACCCACGCATCGCAACGGTAATACGATAGATCTAGTGCTTGTCAGGGGTGTCACCACCTCTAAAGTTACGATACTCCCGTACACTAAAGTAATGTCCGATCATTACCTTATAAAATTCGAAGTTCGGACTCATTGTCAACAAACTAATAATAATAATAATAACTACTATAGCAGCCGCAACATTAATACTGCCACAACGACGACTCTTACTGACCTACTGCCTTCAGTAATGGCACCTTTCCCAAATTATGTGGGCTCTATTGATAACCTCACTAACAACTTTAACGACGCCCTGCGCGACACCATTGATATTGTAGCACCGCTAAAGCTAAAAAGGGCCCCTAAAAGGCGTACCCCATGGTTTACAGAAGAAACTAAAGCCCAGAAATTATCATGTAGAAAGCTGGAACGCAAATGGCGTGCGACTAAACTTGAGGTTTTCCATCAAGCATGGAGTGATAGTTTAATAACTTATAAACGCATGCTTACCTCAGCTAAAGCTAAATATTACTCAAATCTCATCCACCTCAACAAAAATGATCCTAAATTTTTGTTTAGTACAGTAGCATCGCTAACCCAACAAGGGACTCCTCCCAGTAGCTCCACCCACTCAGCAGATGACTTTATGAATTTCTTTAATAAGAAAATTGAACTCATCAGAAAAGAGATTAAAGACAATGCATCCCAGCCACAACTGGGTTCTATTAACACAAATATGACTGTATATACGACGGACATTGCCCTCCAAAATAGTTTCTCTCTCTTTGATGAAATAACATTGGAGGAATTGTTAAAATGTGTAAATGGGACAAAACAAACAACATGTTTACTTGACCCAATTCCTGGGAAACTTATCAAGGAGCTTTTTGTTTTATTAGGTCCATCAGTGTTAAATATTATAAACCTATCACTTTCCTCTGGTACTGTTCCTCTAGCATTCAAAAAAGCGGTTATTCATCCTCTACTCAAAAGACCTAACCTCGATCCTGACCTCATGGTGAACTACCGGCCGGTGTCCCACCTACCGTTTATCTCGAAAATTCTCGAAAAAATTGTCGCACAGCAGCTAAATGAACACTTAGTGACTAACAATCTCTGTGAACCTTTTCAATCCGGTTTCAGGGCAAATCACTCTACGGAGACAGCCCTCGCAAAAATGACTAATGATCTATTGCTGACGATGGATTCTGATGCTTCATCTATGTTGCTGCTTCTTGATCTTAGCGCCGCTTTCGATACTGTTGATCATAATATTTTATTAGAGCGTATCAAAACGCGTATTGGGATGTCAGACTTAGCCTTGTCTTGGTTTAACTCTTATCTTACTGACAGGATGCAGTGTGTCTCCCATAACAATGTGACCTCGGACTATGTTAAGGTAACGTGCGGAGTTCCCCAGGGTTCAGTTCTTGGCCCTGCACTCTTTAGTATTTACATGCTGCCGCTAGGTGACATTATACGCAAATACGGTGTTAGCTTTCACTGTTATGCTGATGACACCCAACTCTACATGCCCCTAAAGCTGACCAACACGCCGGATTGTAGTCAGCTGGAGGCGTGTCTTAATGAAATTAAACAATGGATGTCCGCTAACTTTTTGCAACTCAACGCTAAGAAAACGGAAATGCTGATTATCGGTCCTGCTCAACACCAACATCTATTTAATAATACCACCTTAACATTTGACAACCAAACAATTAAACAAGGCGACTTGGTAAAGAATCTGGGTATTATCTTCGACCCAACTCTCTCGTTTGAGTCACACATTAAGAGTGTTACTAAAACGGCCTTC
Source organism: Entelurus aequoreus (assembly GCF_033978785.1). NCBI lineage: Eukaryota > Metazoa > Chordata > Actinopteri > Syngnathiformes > Syngnathidae > Entelurus > Entelurus aequoreus. The sequence continues at coordinate 30,698,165 of NC_084751.1, read as the reverse complement.
TTTCATCTCCGTAATATCGCTAAAATTCGTTCCATTTTGTCCACAAGCGATGCTGAGATCATTATCCATGCGTTCGTTACATCTCGTCTCGATTACTGTAACGTATTATTTTCGGGCCTCCCTATGTCTAGCATTAAAAGATTACAGTTGGTACAAAATGCGGCTGCTAGACTTTTGACAAAAACAAGAAAGTTTGATCATATTACGCCTATACTGGCTCACTTGCACTGGCTTCCTGTGCACCTAAGATGCGACTTTAAGGTTTTACTACTTACGTATAAAATACTACACGGTCAAGCTCCTGCCTATCTTGACGATTGTATTGTACCATATGTCCCGGCAAGAAATCTGCGTTCAAAGAACTCCGGCTTATTAGTGATTCCCAGAGCCCAAAAAAAGTCTGCGGGCTATAGAGCGTTTTCTATTCGGGCTCCAATACTATGGAATGCCCTCCCGGTAAAAGTTAGAGATGCTACCTCAGTAGAAGCATTTAAGTCTCATCTTAAAACTCATTTGTATACTCTAGCCTTTAAATAGACTCCCTTTTTAGACCAGTTGATCTGCCGTTTCTTTTCTTTTCTTTTCTACTCTGCTCCGGGGTGGACCGCTAGCCTGTCCATCAGATGGGGACATCTCTACGCTGCTGACCCGTCTCCACTCAGGATGGTTCCCGCTGGCCCCACCATGGACTGGACTTTCGCTGATGTGTTGGACTTTCACAATATTATATCAGACCCACTCGACACCGAGGATGTCGTTGTGGCTTGTACAGCCCTTTGAGACACTAGTGATTTAGGGCTATATAAATAAACATTGATTGATTGATTGATTGATTGCAACCGTTTACTATAAAGTCATATAACTTAGTTTGTGGCACATGCTATTTAGCCTGCATAACATAACTAGGTGTTAGTATGCAAACATGTTGACGTTAGCATGCTAACATCTTCTTCTCCCACAGTTTTCATCTGATTAATATTTTTAAACAAAAGTCAAGGCAATATTCGTTGTAAAGATAAATCACCTTTTGTTGCAACTTTTTGGAAACGCTTATGCAAATTCAGGCATTTTAGGCAGCAACAATCGCTTAAAAAGCCTGCAAAATCCTGGAGGGGCTGGCAAATACATTCACAATTACAAATCTACAGTAACCATTCAAGTGGGACTTACACTATATTGCCAAAAGTATTTGGCCACCTGCCACTCACATATGAACTTGAAGTGCCATCCCATTCCTAACCCATAGGGTTCAATATGATGTCAGTCCACCTTGTGCAGCTATTACAGCTTCAACTCTTCTGGGAAGTCTGTCCACAAGGTTGCGAAGTGTGTTTAGAGGAATTTGACAATTCTTCCAAAAGCGCATTGGTGTGGTCACACACTGATGTTGGTCGAGAAGGCCAATCTCCGTTCTAATTCATCCCAAAGGTGTTCTATCGGGTTCAGGTCAGGACTCTGTGCAGGCCAGTCAAGTTCATCCACACCAGACTCTGTCATCCATGTCTTTATGGACCTTGCTTTGTGCACTGGTGCACAGTCATGTTGGAAGAGGAAGGGGCCCGCTCCAAACTGTTCCCACAAGGTTTGGAGCATGGAATTGTCCAAAATGTTTTGGTATCCTGGAGCATTCAAAGTTCCTTTCACTGGAACTAAGGGGCCAATCCCAACTCCAGAAAAACAACCCCACACCATAATTCCTCTTCTACCAAATTTCACACTCGGCACAATGCAGTCCGAAATGTAGCGTTCTCCTGGCAACCTCCAAACCCAGCTTTGTCCATCAGATTGCCAGATGGAAAAGTCTGATTCATCACTCCAGAAAAGGCGTCTCCACTGCTCTAGAGTCCAGTGGCGACGTGCTTTACACCACTGCATCCGAAGCTTTGCATTGGACTTGGTGATGTATGGCTTAGATGCAGCTGCTCGGCCATGGAAACCCATTCCATGAAGCTCTCTGCATACTGTACCTGGGCTAATTGGAAGGTCACACAAAAAGTTTGGAGCTCTGTAGCAACTGACTGTGCAGAAAGTCAGCGACCTCTTTGCACTATGCGCTTCAGCCTCCGCTGAACCCTCTCTGTCAGTTTACGTGGCCTACCACTTTGTGGCTGAGTTGCTGTTGTTCCCAAACTCTTCCATTTTCTTATAATAAAGCCAACAGTTGATTTTGGAATATTTAGGAGAGAGGAAATTTCACGACCGGATTTGTTGCACAGCTGGAATTCTATGACAGTTCCACGCTGGAAATCACTGAGCTCCTGAGAGCCTAGTCTATAAAATTCGCTACACCTCCCTGATACCGAAGTACATGTCAAACTACTTCCATAATGTAAATGACCGCCATAACCACAACACCAGGGGGAGCTCCACAAACCACGTTAAACCCAGATTCCGATCTAACAAAGGTATTAACTCATTCTCCTTCTATGCCACATCAATATGGAATGCACTCCCAACAGAGGTGTAAAAGAAAGTGCATCTCTATCCTCCTTGAAAACCGCACTAAAAGAACACCTCCAGGCAACTTCAACCCTTGACTAACACCCTCCCCCCACCACATGCCACCTCCCCGATTGTAGATAATCAAATGTATATACTTGTTCTTATGCTTTCTGAGCTCACTATGTTTACTGCTCGCTGTACATATCCTACGAAGTGAGATCTACACTGTTTCAATGTCCATTTCTCAGATGATATAATTGTTGACTGAAGTGCAGATATCAACCAAACCTAACCCCCCCCGCCCCAACCCCCTCCACATCCCACCCCCCGGATTGTAAATAATGTAAATAATTCAATGTGTATACTCTGATGATTAACTTGTGTGATGACTGTATTATGCTGATAGTATATATTTGTACCATGAATTGATTAACGTGGACCCCGACTTAAACAAGTTGAAAAACTTATTCGGGTGTTACCATTTAGTGGTCAATTGTACGGAATATGTACCGTACTGTGCAATCTACTAATAAAAGTTCCAATCAATAAATCAATCAAAAAAAGCGGCCCATTCTTTCACAAATGTTTGTAGAAACCGTCTCCATGCCTAAATGCTTGATTTTATACACCTGTGGCCAGGCCAAGTGATTAGGACACCTGATTCTGATCATTTGGATGGGTGGCCAAATACTTTAGGCAATATATTGTACTTTGATACCAACTAGATCCATGTACATTTACTAGCACATACTAACTAGACCATGGGTGTCCAACTCTGGCCCGCGGGCCAAATTTGGCCCGCCGTGTAATTTCACTTGGCCCTTGAGGCGATATCAAATTAACACTAGAGCTGGCCCGCCGATTATATACAGCGGCGGTGCCGAGGTAACACTGCATTCACAGCTAATTCTCATACTTGCCAACCCTCCCGGGAGACTCACAAATTTCAGTGCCCCTCCCGAAAATCGTCACGTCCGCTTTTCATCCGGTCTAACGAGTGCTGGCCCAGTCACATAATATATGCGGCTTCTTCACGCACACACAAGTGAATGCAAGGCATACTTGATCAACAGCGATACAGGTTACACAGAGGGTGGCCATATAAACAACTTTACCACTGTTAGAAATATACGCCACACTGTGAACCCACACCAAACAAGAATGACAAACACATTTCGGGAGAACATCCGCACCGTAACACAACATAAACACAACAGAACAAATACCCAGAATCCTTTGCAGCACTAACTCTTCCGGGACGCTACAAGGTGTGTGTGTGTGTGTGTGTGTGTGTGTGTGTGTGTTCAAGAAAAGATGGCAGGTATCTGGCTTGGGCACATCAGATTAGATCAGTGTGTTGCAAACTGAGCAGTTTAAAGTCCTGAATGGTTGGTTTATTCATTGTTATTTTATTTTCAAATTTATTAGCCTGTGGAAAAAGTTAATGTTGATATTTACCTCAAAAGGCTGCAAATAGAAAAGAGGCATTACATTTTTATTAGGGACCGAATGTCCCTCTGGGACAGAGGACCCTATTGTATTTCTAGCGTTGTATTCTTTATTATTATACCGCCGCGTCTTTGAGCTGTAATTTGACCCCCTTAACATGCTTCAAAACTCACAAAATTTGACACACACATCAGGACTGGCGAAAATTGCGATCTAATCAAAAAATCTTGCCCCAAAACTCAAAATCGCGCTATAGCGCCCCCTAGGAAGAAAACAGACAAAACTGCTTGTAACTTCCAGTAGGAATGTTGTAGAGACATGAAACAAAAACCTCTATGTAGGTCTCACTTAGACCTAGATTTCATACACTGACATCCTTCAGCAAAAATCAACAGGAAGTTGGAAATTCCCCCTTCAAAACAAAAGTTTTGTAAAAACAGTCACCTTTGCCTCTTTGAGCTGTAATTTGACCCCCTTAACATGCTTCAAAACTCACCAAACTGGACACACATCAGGACTGGCGAAAATTGCGATCTAATCAAAAAACCAAACCCCAAAACTCAAAATTGCGCTCTAGCGCCCCCTACGAAGAAAAAAGACAAAACTGGGCCTAGGAAGAAAACACAGACAAAACTGCCTGTAACTTCCAGTAGGAATGTCGTAGAGACATGAAACAAAAACCTATGTGTAGGTCTCACTTAGACCTACATTTCATATATTGAAAACCCCCAGCAAAAATCAACAGGAAGTTTGCAATTCCCCCTTCAAAATAAAAGTTGGGTCAAAACAGTCACCTTTTTTTAAACATTATCTCCTCTGAGTGCGTTTGTCGTGTCGGCTTCAAACTAGCACAGGAGAGAGATTGAACCCTTCTGATTAAAAGTTGATAAAAGAGTTTTAATAACAGCTCCGATTTGGATTTTATGTGCCATCAAAGTCGGTCCCGTCCATCCCTTCTTGCAGCTTTAATTTAAATTGTATTTGATATGGCATTGATATTTTTAAATTATTATTATTATCATTTGAAACTCGATTTCGCATGTCACTATAAAGTTATATAAGCCTTGCTTGTTCAATATTCAATGCAAAAACTTGTTTGGGTCCCTATTAAAAGGTTAATTTGTTCAACCTTGGCCCGCGGCTTTGTTCAGTTTTAAATTTTGCCCCACTCTGTATTTGAGTTTGACACCTCTGGGTTACACTGAGGGTGGCCATATAAACAACTTTAACACTCTTAGAAATATACGCCACACTGTGAACCCACACCAAACAAGAATGACAAACACATTTCGGGAGAACATCCGCACCGTAACACAACATAACAAATACCCAGAATCCTTTGCAGCCCTAACTCTTCCGGAACGCTACAAGGTGTGTGGGTGTGTGTGTGTTCAAGAAAAGATGGCAGGTATCTGGCTTGGGCACATCAATATTCGATGCAAAACTTGTTTGGGTCCCTATTAAAAGGTTAATTTGTTTTACCTTGGCCCGCGGCTTTGTTCAGTTTTAAATTTTGGCCCACTCTGTATTTGAGTTTGACACCCCTGAACTAGACAGTCTCTCAAGTCCAAAGTTTTAGAGGTTAAACTGTGTTTGTTCATACTTCTTTTAGGGAACGTGACCATATTATTACATATAATCGTGTTCATCCATTACCATTTGTACTCAAAACAAATCTCTCTACAGTCTATGAATGCATACAACAAAATATCCTATTTTGGATGTGACTGGTCTATATAGAGAAAGCGAGTGTTTTATTAAGTGTTGGTTAAGATAAAGTGTCATTTGACGACGTATTGTCTGAACAAGTTAGCTTGGAGTGACATCTTGACGAGGGTGACGTGAAATCCACAGTCAGCCAAAATGTTAGCCTCGTGTTTACTGGGACGCATCAGCTGATATGCTAACGGGGAGCTAGCGTAGCTAGTTTCGGAATGAGTTAGCGAAAGGGACGAAAATGACCCCTGCTCTCGTTGACAATCCATGTTTAAAACGTAAAACATGTTTAGTGATATTACGAACGAAAAACTTATTTCACGCTGAACGCGCTTGGTTATGCCTATGCCGCATTTCTATTGTGCGGTCGGGCTGCTACAAGGCGAATGAGTTGGCGTGTAATTCTCGCGACATTCGGTGAATATACGTTTTAAAATGTTTAAAAAATTATCCCACCTGTTTTTGTAAGCAATGGACATAGCTGGACAAAAGAGGTTTTCCTACGACAGTTTAAAAGGTGTGTGCCTGAGGGAAGTCACTTCCGTCTTCACAACACTGGCAGGGAAACACGCTGGTGATGACGTAATGTCCATTAGGGGCGGGCTGAACGACGCAAATATCGACAGTATATAAATGCCAAAGGTCGGAGTAATCGATATTGTTCAATTTCTCAATAGTGTTTATTTTCACAAATATCAGTGTTTTTATTGTGTTGTTCATACCGTTGGATTGGTATTATTGATATATGTTTTAAATGTATTCTTGCCCGGATGTGGATTTAGATCCGATAATGTCATTGTGAGCTTGTAAAGCCATTTTATACAATTGTGATTATGGGCTCTATAAATAAATGTTTGATTGTTTTATGGATTGAGTCATATGTATATGGGCCATTCCACCAAAATATAATTGTTTTAAAATTCACAACAAAAAAAAAAAATCTGTTTAAAAAATTCGGTGTATATAAATTCAGTGTAAAAAATTATTAGTGTATAAAAAAACCAGTCTAATAAGAATCAGTGTAAAAAAATCCAGTGTAAAAAATTCAGTACTGAAAAAATTCGTTGCTTCAAAAAGCAAAACTCACTTCCGGTAACATAAGGCTAAAGCAATCGCTCTTGTCTCAGAACCAGCCAATGAGGTGTCAAGCTTGAAGTCACGTGATACGAGTATTGAAAACCAGCAAGAAAAAAAAGCAGTTAACTGGGCTACCTGGGCATAATACGACATATTAAACACTTCAATGAAGTCGGCTGAATGTTTTCAAACTATAGTTATTATTCCAATGGTTGATTTTTTGTGATGTACGAGTTATTTAGTGTCATGATGTGCAGTTAAACTGACTTGTGATACACAATGTGACCAGCAGATGGTGTTGCATAATGATGCTCGATCTAATATCACTGTTCTGCAGGAACTTTGTTGTAGAAAGTTCTGCAGAATTAACAGTGATATATCGAACAAGTGGATGTTTTTTTTTATAATTTTGCCGTGTTTGTTGCATCTTTGTTGCCCTTGCTTGATTAAAAATATGTCGATCAAGGAGGTGGTCGAGGAAGTAAGAGCAACGTCCATAAATTCTCAATATTCCGTGTTTTATTGTTCATAGTTAATATTGTCGGGGGACGGCGTGGTGCTGTTGGGAGAGTGGCTGTGCCAGCAACCTGAGGGTTCCTGGTTCAATCCCCACCTTCTACCATCCTACTCACGTCCGTTGTGTCCTTGAGCAAGACACTTCACCCTTGCTCCTGATGGGTCCTGGTTAGCACCTTGCATGGCAGCTCCCGCCATCAGTGTGTGAATGTGTGTGTGAATGGGTGAATGTGTGAATAGTGTCAAAGTGCTTTGAGTTCCTTAAAAAGGTAGAAAACGCTATACAAGTGTAACCCACAAGTATAACCCATTGTAAATCCCAGAGTCTATATTTTTATGTACATTCTGACGGGGGGAAAAATAGAGTTAATTCCGTTTTGGAAACAGGTCTTTTTAGTTTTTTACTGAAAAGACACTCAGAATGTACATGAAAATACATATTGTGGGATTTACAATCCAACAAGAACAGCCGGTACATATCATATATAGTAACAGAGAGCACTTCCTGATGGTGGTAAAGTGACCACAACACATTGTGTTCTGCAAGTTTTATTGTAACTGCTGTACACAACATGTGATGGTGCTCAGATGTCTTCAAATACAACAGTCTTTGTCAGCACATATTTAACCAATAGAGCTGTAACACATGAGCAGCCATTTGTGTTTCTTCAGGTGGCTCTTCAGCGAAGACAAGTAGAAACTTTGGCCTCGGGTTGTTTGTCGAAGCCAGCATAATTTAGGATGAGGCCGCCTCCTCTTCCTTTTTCTTCTTCAGCTCCATCTCAGTTTGCATGCGCATCGACTGAAGGTAGGCAGAAAGACTCCACATTAAAGCTATCAATGCTTGAATACCACCTTTCAATTAGGATATCAACATGAACATGGCTTACGATTAAACTACTCAATTGTCAATACTGTTGTTACTCTATGACCTTACCTCCAGGTTGTGGGTAACAGTGTGGTTGGGCCCGTGGGAGACCATTAGAATTCCATAGGCCTGGCAGATCATGCTGTGGCCCTGCTCAGTCTGCCCTGCCTGCCAGTGTGTGACGCCTGCACGCATGGTGGCCAAACCCAACTGTGGGCTATTGTGGTGGTACAACTTCCTGTTGATGAGGGCGATAGAGGAAGCAAAATGTATCCAGCCAGGTTAATTTCAAAGAAACCCGGGCAAAAAAGGATACCTGTCATAATAGGAATGCTCTTGTGGATGTTTCCTACTAAGGGGAATATTAGACAGGGGTGTCCAATTTTTTCCAGCTAGGGCCGCATAAAATAAAATATAAGGATACCAGGGGCTCAGTAGAAGTTGCTGGTCTTTCAAGTAGGGGAAGCTCATATTTAGCTACTTTCTAAACACAAGTACAGTCTCTAAAAACAGATAAAGGATATAAAGATGTTAGAGTTTACAAAGAAAACATCACTTAGAGCAGTGGTCCGCAACCATTTTTGCACGGTTTAATGTAGACATTATTTTCAGGGACCGGCTTTTCACTTGTGCCAGATAAATACAGCTAAAATAAGTGCATGAAAAATACAACTCCCTATAAAGCTGAATAAGTGGGAGCCCTGGGTTTGTTTCTTTGCAATGAGATCCCCAGCAGGTTACCAATAACCTGCTAGCGACTGTGGATGGAAATCAGCCTTTGGCTACAATCTGTCACATTTATATTTTATATGTTCATTAATGTGCAAAGTATCATGTCACAAAGTTGTAACAAATATAACAAATGGCAGCTTTCGATGAGGAGTTTTATTGTACATCTATAAACAAGCTTATTGGTGTGTCTAGTGGGACAGGCGAAAGTTAAGTCCGAGAAAATGCAGTCGTTTATACATTATTTAATGTTTCTCTGCGGACCAGTAGCAAATGCGTCACGGACCGGTATCGGTCTCCGGACCGGTGGTTTGAGACTACAGGTTTAGAGGATTACAAAAAAAATCTCATATCAATTTGAAACAACAGAATGAAACTTCAAAATTGGCTCTGATTTACAGTAGTTGTCCCCAACCAACGATCTGGGGAACGGTACTGGTCCGTGACACATATGCTACTCGGCCGCAGAGAAACATTAAATATTTTAAAAACAAACACATTTTTTCGACTTAACTTTCACCTGTCCCAGTAAAGTGGATACACCAATAAGCTTGTTCATAGATGTATTATAAAACTCCTGATAGTAAGTCGCCATTTGTTATATCTTTGTTACACGATCCCTGGGCTCGGGGTCTTTCTGTGTGCAGTTTGCATGTTCTCCCCGTGACTACGTGGGTTCCCTCCGGCTACTCCGGCTTCCTCCCACCTCCAAAGACATGCACCTGGGGATAGGTTGATTGGCAACGCTAAATTGACCCTAGTGTGTGAATGTGAGTGTGAATGTTGTCTATCTGTGTTGGCCCTGCGATGAGGTGGCGACTTGTCCAGGGTGTACCCCGCCTTCCACCTGAGTGCAGCTGGGATAGGCTCCAGCACCCCCCGCAACCCCAAGAGGGACAAGCGGTAGAAAATGGATGGATGGGATACATGGTACAATGCGCAATGTTGTACATATAAAATGTAACTGTGCCAGTTTGTAGCCAGAGGCTAATTTCCATATGCAGTCCCCGGTAGGTTGATGGTATATAATAGGGGTGTCCAAACTTTTTGACTGGGGGGCCGCATGGGTTAAAAAAAATTGTCTGGGCCTGAAAGCCGACTACATGCAAAGTAACCACATACAGTATATATAGGGATGATGTTTGATAAGAAATTATCGAGTTCGAGTCTATTATCGAATCCTCTTATCGAACCGATTCCTTATCGATTCTCTTATCGAGTCCAGATAGGTTGTTGTATATGGAAAAAACCACACAATATTTGGTTTAACAAAAGCTCACTTTTATTATATAAGAAAACAATTTAATCTAAAAAATAAATAAATATTGACTGTTGCCCCCCTAAAAAAAAAAAAAAAAAAATATTGACTGTTGTTACCCAAAGTATATTAAGTGGGATTTTTCAGAAAAACAAATATATAAGGTAACACAAAAACAACCTGTCTCTGTGATCACTATAGGTGTATAAATAATAATATAGTGTTAAATAAAATCAGTACCTTGGGCACAAAACTGGAAATAATACAGCTCTCCAAAAAGTGCAATTCTGCTGCTATTTGACATAACTGTTTGTTATGATGCTTTGACATTTTTGCACTTTATTTCTTTATTGAAAGAAAATTCTATGAATAGAAAAGTTGTTTGCAAATGTGGTTACAATGCTAAAAAATGAAAAGTTAAAGCTAAAAAAAGAAATACACTTTATTGAGTTAACATTGTTTCTTTATAGGGGGAAAGATGTTATATAGGGAATATAACAACTACACTACCCATCATGCAACGGGAGTGACGAGCATGCGCGGTAGCCCCGAAAAGTGTTGCATGTCGTCACCCGTGAAAGTAAACGTCAAGAACTCAGCCAACACGCCTCGTCTGCATTATTTATAATTAGACAGACAACACATATACAGTGTGATTTTGTTTTGTTTACAAGGAAAGAAAAACAAAAGTTGAAAAAGGGAGATCATGTCATATATGTATGTGCTGCGGTTGCTATAAGAACGTTGCGACAGCTGCCGTAAAGGAGGTGCGTTGCTATGTTTCCGGTTGGTCGTAAAAGTGTTCGTCATGTGTTTGTAGTCTGCTCAAAGCTCCCAGTAAAGTTATTCATTGGATTATACCTTTTGTTTTGAACTTTATTGCACATTGGAGCGCTTTTTCCCGTCCATTTTTTTCCTGCTTTTGCTATCTGCGCTTAATGACCGAGCTACGTGACTGATTTCTTGTGATGTCACACGGAGCATTTCTGGTCGGGACGGTATTCGTTCCGAGGGGTTCGAATATAGAACCAACTCTTTTTCTTTACTATAGTGGTCTCGATAACGGGTACCGGTTTTTAAAAAGGGATTCGAGTCCGAGGACTCGGTTCTTTTCTTATCGAACAACCGGGAAAACCGGTTTCGAGTATCATCCCTAAGTATATATATACTGTATATATAAGTGTGTGTGTGTTTACATATTATAATAATATAATAGATATATAATGAATAATTATTACAACTGAATATTAAGAGTATGTGTAAGTTCAACTCCTACCTTTTTTACTTCTGTGACTACCTCTTTGAAGCTTTGTAATCAATCAGAAATACCAAGCAGCTAAAAGTCAAACATTTATAAGTGTGGATTTAAATGGGTGAAATTTCGAATGCTATGGTGATGGAACTTTTTCATAATATCCGCAAAGTTCAGTGAGCAGGATGTGTTATCTGTGACCATGTGTGTTGACTTTTTGTGCTGGTTGAATTTTTTTTCTGCATTATGACTAGGAAAGGTTGTTTGGATTGGGTCATATAATAAAAATGCTGTGCTAGTACTTACAAGAAAGTACACATCATGGTCACTGACCAGATTTGATCACATTGTCCACAAGACAGTTTGCCACCTGTCAGACCCCTGGGTATTTAAATTTGATATTTATTAATTAACACTCTGTACGGCCAGGTTGCGTATTGAAATTGAACTCGTGCCATCGTCTTCACGGCCAAATTGAAAATGCAGACGGTGCGGCCCAGGCCTTGGACACCTCTGGTATATAGTATACACCATCAACCTGCCGGGGACCATCTCATCACAATGAAACAAGCCCAGGGTTCCCACTAATTCAGCATTATTGTTATGATCCGTTGCCGGATCATGTGTTATTTTAGTTTGACTCGCTTAGTTCTGTTTTGAGCACCCCTGGGTTTGTGTTTTAGTTGCCATGACTGCAGATTAGTTTTACCTGCCTCTGATTAGTGTTCAGGACGCTCACCTGCTCCTGGGCACTAATCAGAGAGCTACTTATTCTTGTTTTTCGCCACAATCAGTTTGGTGATGCACATTTTTTTATTTAATTGAATTTTTCCACAAATGTTATGACTACTTGTTGTTCAAAAGCTGAGGGAAAACTCAGAAAAACGTCATGCTAATGCTTGCCAGTTGTTGACGTGACCACCAATGCCAGGGATTGTAACATTTTAAACAGCTTCACTGCTAAGTTAATGATAACTAGACAGCTTTTTGCTGATGCATTCTTGTGTGTTCTTTCTTTGACTAGGAACCATGTAAACTTAAAGCAATTATTGGTACATTGTTATGTAAAAACATTATGGTTTTACTTCAAATACTGGTCACAACTGTCCAATGATGTGTTGTATCAATAAATATGAGAATTCTTGCATTCCATTCAAGGGTCAGAAACTCAAAACTTTAGGAGCCAATTTTAAGTTTAATTTAATGATACTTTTGTGTAAGAAGTATTAAATGGTAAAGGTGCAATATTGAGAGATATGGTTTCCTGGGTGTTTAAAAATCAACAATGTACACTAAATTGAGCCCAAAACTATGTCAGAAAACCGTAAAAACATCCGCACTGTGGATTTTGTGAACCTTTCCACCCTTAATATACAGTATACATATAATATATTCTGAGCGATCTGAATTAAACATCTTACACTTTGGTAACAAAGCATATTAGTGTAATATCTATTAATTTATCTTAGAGGGGACCTATGATGATTCTAATCAACCCTCAGCACACTTCCTCGTGGTCTAGAAATTATGTATTGGATATTCTTTAGTGTAAATTTTGCGTACATTATGTATTTATTTTAAAGGCGATAAACATCGCTATTCTTTTTTCAGTTATGGTCGAAAATAAACTTCATTAACCATATGTAAAATTTGCCAGTCACAACATGATGTACAGCTTGTGTGGGGCACAACACCTCATAAAAAACATCATTTAGCTTTCTGCTTGTTACAGAATCGTGTGCATGCCACAATTATAGGAAAATATAACTTTATCCTACTGTTTCTCAAACCAAGTAGTAATGTTTCAATAGCACCATCTATTTTTAGCAGAATTTAGTGTCTAATACCACTTTGTACTGTTGACAAAACAGTCCTGTGTAAAATGTTGTGGACTAACAAACACAAATGTATTTAAAGGCCTACTGAAACCCACTACTACCGACCACGCAGTCTGATAGTTTATATATCAATGAGGAAATCTTAACATTGCAACACATGCCAATACGGCCGGGGTAATTTATAAAGTGCATTTTTAAATTTCCCACCACACTTCCGGTTGAAAACGTTTTTTTATGCTGACGTATGCGCGTGACGTTAAGGGTTGGTACGGAAGTATACGGACCCATTGAATCCTATACAAAAAACTCTGTTTTCATCTCAAAATTCCACAGTATTCTGGACATCTGTGTTGGTGAATCTTTTGCAATTTGTTTAATGAACAATGGAGACTGCAAATAAGAAAGTTGTAGGTGGGATCGGTGTATTAGCGGCGGACTACAGGAACAACCAGGAGGACTGAGAGATGGATTGCAGACGCGCTAGCCGCCAAACTCACCTTAACTTCCTCCGTCTTCGGGCCGCCAACCGCATCTGTGATTGGGTGAAGTCCTTCGTCGCACCGTCGATCGCTGGAACGCAGGTGAGCACGGGTGTTGATGAGCAGATGAGGGCTGGCTGGCGTAGGTGGAAAGCTAATGTTTTTAGCATAGCTCTGTGAGGTCAGGTTGCTAAGTTAGCTTCAATGGCGTCGTTAGCAACAGCATTGTTAACCTTCGCCAGCCTGGAAAGCATTAACCGTGTAGTTACATGTCCATGGTTTAATAGTATTGTTGATTTTCTATCTATCCTTCCAGTCAGGGATTTATTTCTTTTGTTTCTATATGCAGTTAAGCACGATGCTATCACGTTAGCTCGTAGCTAAAGTGTTTCGCCGATGTATTGTCGTGGAGATAAAAGTCACTGTGAATGTCCATTTCGCGTTCTCGACTCTCATTTTCAAGAGGATATAGTATCCGAGGTAGTTTAAAATACAAATCCGTGATCCACAATAGAAAAAGGAGAGAGTGTGGAATCCAATGAGCCAGCCTGTACCTAACGGTCAGAGCGAAAAAAGATATGTCTTGCACTGCATTCTAGTCTTTCACTCTAACGTTCCTCATCCACGAATCTTTCATCCTCGCTCAAATTAATGGGGTAATCGTCGCTTTCTCGGTCCGAATCTCTCTCGCTCCATTGTAAACAATGGGGAATTGTGAGAAGTCCTTCCTTCGGTGACGTCACGCTACTTCCGATACAGGCAAGGCTTTTTTTTTTATCAGCGAGCAAAAGTTGCAACTTTATCGTCAATGTTCTCTACTAAATCCTTTCAGCAAAAATATGGCAATATCGCGAAATGATCAAGTATGACACAGAATGGATCTGCTATCCCCGTTTAAATTTTAAAAAAATCATTTCAGTAGGCCTTTAATGTATATACATCAGAGCAGGTCGGAGGGAAGGAATGACAGCAGAGGGGGAGGAGGCTGGCTGACAGCAGTTACTTGGATGCCAACATAAGTACATCCGTCAACCTGTGACATCACAAATTAGCCATTGTTAAAAAAAATAGTGCATTCAAAGCTGCATGCAAGCTCACAAGTATTCCACATTTTAACAACATTTATAAGCCAGAAAAGAAGAAAATCATCCTAGGTCCCCTTTGCCAATACATTTATAGAATTTTTATAATATGCTCAGGGGCAATTAAAAACCAAGTTGTGGATCAAAAATGACCCTGCGCCACACTTTGGACACTAATGATATAGGGCAGAGAGGCCACATGCACACTGGCTGTATTCTTATTGTAGGCAATTAAGCCCCTCACACCCAATCCCACAGATGCAGTAGCCCACTAAATGCACAAGATGGTGTTGTTTTTCTTTCTGAGAAAGTTTTTGATTGTTGAGCATTTTGATTTTGAAATCAAAGTGTATAATTAATTAAATAAAGCAGTGACGTGCAGTGACTGTCACACAAGCTGAGGTATTGATGCTTTTGGATTATAATTTTTTTTTAAACTTAAATTTACATGCTGTAATCACTGTTTATACAAATTGCTCATTAAGATAACAAAAAAGAAGGGAGGGACTAATTCACCTTCAAGAAAATGTAGGCATCAATACTTAGTGATGGGCAACCTACTTGAAAAATGTAGTAAATTAAACTACAAGCTACTTTCGATTATATATATATATATATATATATATATTATTCATCCATCCATCCATTTTCTACCGCTTATTCCCTTCGGGGTCGCGGGGGGCGCTGAAGCCTATCTCAGCTACAATCGGGCGGAAGGCGGGGTACACCCTGGACAAGTTGCCACCTCATCGCCTCACCTCATATATATATATATATATATATATATATATATATATATATATATATATATATATATATATATATATATATATATATATATATATATATATATATATACATACATACACACACACATATATATATATATATATATATATATATATATATATATATATATATATATATATATATATATATATATATATATACACACTTTGTATTATTCTTTATTTTTCAGAGAGTTGGTAACAACCCTAGGCAACAGGATACTGGGCTTAAATAGCTTGAGATATAACAATAGGCTTATAATTTCATCAGTTGTTGCTATTATTTTATGTTTTTATTAATTGTTGATAGTTGGTGATATTTATTTTCAACTTCATTGATATGTTAATACAAATTCTGTATAAAGGCTGTCTGGCTCAAAGAGGCAAAACTCGCTGAAGATTACCTAGATCAGGGGTGTCAAACTCATTTTAGCTCAGGGGCCGCATGGAGGAAAATCTATTCCCAGGTGGGCCGGAATGGTAACCTCATGGCATGATGACTTGAACATAAAGACAACTCCAGGTTGTTTACTTTGTTTTACTTTGGCCAAAAATAGAACAAGCACATTCTGAAAACGTACAAATCACAAATAATCCTCTGGACAAAACACTTCAAGTCTGTTGAACATTCTGAGGAAATTGATGCAGTTTCAAAAACACATTGAATAACACAATGATCTTAGACTTCGTCTTAGTGTATCTACAAAGGCAGGATTAAACTTTCTTTTGGGATTGAAAAAAAAACATGTAACCTCTTTGAGGTATCAAATACCTCCTTTGTCATGTCCACATATCAATCCAGTGCTAACTCAACAAACCGTAAGAAACAGAGGTAAAAACTATTCAAAAGGGTTAAGTTTTCTCGTTTTTCACAGAGACATTATGGGGGACTAAGGGTGCCAAATAACGATGTGTTCGAAGCAGAAGACAGTTTCATTTGGGTTGAGGGAAAGGAGCCGCAGCCACGCATTACTTTGTACCTCTAGTCCAGAATTGCTATTGTGACATCCAGTGGATACATTTAGAACAGCAGTTTCTTTCATAAAAAAAAAAAAAAATGCAGCTCATTTTAATACTTGGCAAACTCATCACGCGGGCCGGATAAAACCTGTTTGCGGGCCGGATCCGTATGTTTGACACCACTGACCCAGATCTTGCAATTTTTTTAATGACACTCTGCAAATTTTTATTCAAGTAAATGTTAAAAAACAATTGTAAATGTACAGAAAATACATTTATAACACAGATAATTGGACAAATGTTTATATTAATTTATTTATTTCTCATGGGTTTTTCATATTTTTCATCATGTCATATCCCAGATGTGCTGTTAAATTATAATAAAAAAAAAAATCTAATTTAGTAGTTATGCCGTCATGCTTCAGGTTCCTGCTTTTTTCTTAATCCTTTGCAACCGTGAGCCGAAGTGACCGGACAATGTTTTTATTTTCAACGTTTTAGAACTTAGGTTTTATGATCAAATACTATTTGTACGTGTGATTTTGGTGATTTATCAAACCGAGATTTAGAAATGATTAAAAACCCATTAGACAGTACAAGCTGGACTTGTTTTGTCCTAGGTGGTTCTTTTCTGATCTAGAAACATCACTGCACAACAGGGATGTCCAAAGTGCAGGCCAGGGACCATTTGTCCTTATTGTCTAAGGGCGTGAAGGAGAGTGTGAATGGTTGTTTTTCTCTATGTGCCCTGCAAATGGCTGGCAACTAGTCAAGGCTCTTGCTCAAAGTCAGCTGGGATAAGCTCCAGCTCACCCGTTAACTTAATAAGGACAAGTGGTGTAGAAGGAAAAGTGGTGTAGAAAATGGGTGGGTAGAAATGTTAATTTGGACAGCCCTGTTTATTTCAGAAACAATGCTGATAAAAGTGCGTCCAAAGACAATATACAAGGTCAGGAAGACATGGAGGTTTTTTTGCCTGGAGTCAGTGAAGACTTTGACTGTGATCAAGTGTCTTTAAACACATTTGGAACGTTTGATCCTAACTTCAGAAAAACCTTTTTAAAATACAAAATGTTGGAGTACTGTTGTCAAATTTAAAATGGGACGATTCCAAGTCCTTAACTTCAAGCTAGTTATTTTAAAAGCGTGTTTCTGAAAAAAAAGAATGAAGACATATTCAACTAGTTATCTTTCAAAAGAGACCAAAGCCATGTGTTCAAATGGTTCAAGCCTATCATAACATTTGCTTAAATGAAACCTATGATGGATTTAGTTTTTTGGACCTATAAATACGAAGGTCCTGAGTTCGATCCCTGGGCTCGGGGTCTTTCTGTGTGGAGTTTGCATGTTCTCCTCGTGACTGCGTGGGTTCCCTCTGGGTACTCTGGCTTCCTCCCACCTCCAAAGACATGCACCTGGGGATAGGTTGATTGGCAACACTTAATTGGCCCTAGTGTGTGAATGTGAGTGTGAATGTTGTCTGTCTATCTGTTTTGGCCCTGCGATGAGGTGGCGACTTGTCCAGGGTGTACCCCGCCTTCCGCCCAATGCAGCTGAGATAGGCTCCAGAACCCACGCGACCCCGAAAGGAACAAGCCATAGAAAATGGATGGATGGATGGACCTATAAATGTTGTTTCAATGTTGGATACTCGGGTTAAACATTGCCAAAGCGTCAGATCATAAAGTTCATGCATTTTGGTATGCCATTTTAGATGCCTCCATTCATGGGGTTTTGCAGTCTGGCTACGCCGTGACGTCACCGCACGGGGGAAGCACTTATTTAGTCTCCGTTCATGGGGTTTTGCCGTCTGGCTATGCCGGGACGTCACCGCACGGGGGAAGCACTTATTTAGACAACAGTCAAGCTCTTAGCCAGAACATGTTCAGGCTATGGGAAAATACAACAAAAGGTAGAAGAAAAGTAATATTTAAAGTAATCTTGGCACGCATATAACAACACCAACCTGTGACATGCAGCGACATAAACGCTGCTAAAACAGCTTTTGTGAGTCTGAATCGATCGACGGGACCGATTGAATCAATAATGTTTATGAACTTTATTTTCGATCATGTCTGGAATAAAAAAAAATAATGGAGAGTGGGGCGTGGTTTAATTTGCAATCTGTGAATGCCGCCAGAATTGAACATCTTGCAGACAGACTCAAAAAATGGGTTATGAAAGTGAATGTGGAGCAAAATTCACACAAATTTTACACCAAAGCATAGCCAATACACAATATGTAGACCACAAGGAAGTGTTTTAAATGTAGAATAAAACCCTTATAGGCCCCCTTTGAAGACTCTTGACACACAAATATTTAGTTTTTTCAGTATGTGGCCCTGAAGTACAAGGAGTGTGAAAGGTCTTAACGTGCTTAATATCATTCCAGTTTGAGATAACCTTTGTGTTCAAATCAGCCACAAAAGTCAGAAATGTAATTGATAAGTTGGATAACTTACATGTAGGCATTCACCATCCTCTGAGCGTATCTGCCGCCTCAGAGTACGAGCGTTGGTATGAAAGCGCCTCGCTGGCTACACTGAGCACACGCAGTTTGCACAGGTGAGTGTCAGCGAGGACGTTCTCCTGTTGATGCAAACACTCGCGACACAGATTCACCACCTAAAAGCAGACGTGGCCAGTCAAGACCCAGACAGAAGATTGTGTTCTATGCAAAAAAAGGAAATGTACCTCGTGGAAATTTCCCTCATTGCGGGATTTCTCGATCTTCTCCAGACAGTCTTTACTGAAGGCAGTCACCTCTTTTAGTTTCTCAGTAGACGGCTGTGAGGGACATACGAGCATGAGGGTGTTAGAAGATGTTCCGGAAATACCACTATAATCAATGAAAATTGATAGCCACCATCAGTGATAATCACTGTAATTACATTACCCAGAAGGCTGAGCGGGAAAGAAGACCGGAAGCCTGGGAATAGTGTCAGGTGAATCATACCGTGTACAATTTTCTTATGATTGTTTACTAGCATGTATTTGTATTTGGTCACATAATATTTTAGGGGATTATTCTATTAAGGAAATAGATAGCCCTTAGATAGCTTCAGGTCCAGATGTCAAATAAAGAGAGTGCTTGCTTTTGCCCCCAGGACATTGGAGAACTTAAAGGATAGCAGCAGTTGGATTTTAGGAGGAAGTGTAAACACAATAACGACATCTGGTAAGAGCCCCCACCGGTAGGAGTAGAGATCAGGGGTTGGAGGTCATCCGACTTCCATTGAGCAAAGTGACGCCCAGGTGTTGTCTGCATTTGTACAAACAAACTGGCCGGCCCCAAGGCTATAACAACAAAGAGTAACTGTCTTCGTGTAAAAGGTATTTAAGGACAGTTGTCCAAGAAGACAGGAGAAGAGTAATCGGGCCCATACTCTTTATCCTGGAAACAGCAGTTCCAGTCTGAGGCTCGCTAAAACAAATAAAGCTTTTTGTTCGACGATTCCTCATTGGCGTCTTCTTGGCTCATCACCCATCACACCACCAACAAATATACAACAATTGCAAGCGGAGTTACAAGCTAGTAGAAGTGTTCATGTACTGAGTGAGCAATAAACAGTTCCTGTGTTGCTGACACAGCAGCTGTGTCAGCAACAGAGGAAAGCTGTTCGATTCTCCTTGTTATAAACAACCAATATAGGTAACATGGTTAAAGCTAAGTCCACCAACAACTATGCAGCTAACGGGGGGAAACCTGGCTAATAACTGGAAAAGGTTTAAGCAGAGATTTAACATCTACATGGCTGTAAATGGTTGCAGTGAAGAGGACGATAAGGTAGAATCTTCCTGCAAGTCATAGGCGAGGATGCGCTGGATGTATACAACAGTTTTCAACTTGATGAAGATATAACATTGGAAGTGCTAATGGAAAGGTTTGAAGATTATTTTGTGCCAAGACAACATTACGTATGAGGATACACATTTTTCTCACATGATCAAAACAAAGGAGAAAGTTTTGATCCGTATTCAGCTGAGCTAAATACTGATAATGGACTCAGAGAAAGACCACTGAGGGATCGGGACCTGACAGTAAAAAAAACTGTGAACATGTGCAGAGCAGCAGAAACCTAGGAGCTGTGCAAAGAGGACACATCAGTGCATGCCATAAAGACAGGAGAACAGCACTTTAAACACCCAAATGAACACAAGTCACACAGAGAGGCTAAAACAGACTTTAGAAGGGAGGGAGCCACCAACCAAGAACGTGTCATGCCTGCAGAAACAATAGCAATTACTCAAATTGCTGCAAAGCGGAATTATTTTAAGAGAAAAAGTTGCATGCAGTTGAAGAGGAACCTGATCATTTTTTTGTGGATGCCGTGCATACAGAGGACAAAGATGAAGAGAAATGGATAGTGCCATTGACAGTCAACCAAACTAAAATTATATTCAAACCGGACACAGGAGCCTCAGTGAAAGTCATGTCAGTGGATGAGTATAATGAGCAAAATATTCCCTGTGAAAACAAAAGTGAGTGGATACACTGGATAAAAAGTGCCAGTTAGAGGTGGCACCGTGGAAAGCATTGCTGTTGATTGAGGATATGAGTGTCAAGCCAATATTGGGATTACAAGCATTCCAACAACTGAACCTTGTAAAAAGACATTGTGCAGTCTCATCGCAACCTGTAAAATCATGGAATACAATGACTGTTTTGAAGGACTTGGATGTTTACCAGGGGACTACAAAATACAAGTAGATGAAAATGTGCCACCAGTGGTTCACCCATGCAGAAAAATACAATTCAAGCAGAGAAGAAAACTCATAGAGGAGTTGGACAGAATCGAGAACATAGAAGTGATAAAAGAAAATAGACAAACTACATCATGGGTCAGCTCGCTGGTCACCGTGGAGAAGGCCTAACGGAAAACTGAGAACCTGTTTTGATCTAAGGGACCTTAAAGCAATCCTACCTACAAGAGAAGAGATCATGGCACAGTTCGCTGGGGCTAAATGGTTCAGTGAACTGGATGCATTGTCAGGCTTGTGGCAAATGAAACTAGACGACGAGAGCTCAAAACTCTGTAATTTTAACACGTCAGAGGGAAGATCTCGGTTCTTGCTCCTGTCTTATGGAATCCTGTCAGTACCTGAAGTATACCACAAGAAAATACACATAAAAACCATGATAGATGACATCATTGTCTGGGAGGCCTAGTCGAGAAGAATATGATAAACAATTGAGACAGGTGCTCGACCTGACACGGCAAGTAAACTTAAAGTTAAAGACAAGTGCCAGTTTGGAGTAAAAGCATTGACATTTGTGAGAGATGTCTCTGAAGCAGGGATTAGTCCAGAACCAAAGAAAACATTATAGCCATTGAGAACAATAGGAGAAACCAAAAAACAAGGATGACGTCAGAAGGATTCTAGGTGTCGTCAAATATTTTGCAAAATTCATACTGTTAAAAATGTCACAATGTCTCTTAAAAGAAAAACTTGTATGGACATGGTCACATGTACAGGGAGACTACTTTAAAAATCTGAATAGAAAACTTATCAAAGAGTGTGTGCTAGAGTTCTATGGCCCCGGAAAAGACCACTCGAATATCAGCCGACACCTCACAATATGGACAGTGTTGCTACAGATGCATGACAAAGAAGGGAGACAAGGTGCCTATGCGGCTAGAGCATTGAAATCAGACGAGACAAGGTATGCATGAATTGAGAAGGAGCTTCTTGCCAGCACCTACCAATGTGAAAGATTCCATTAGTACCTTATGTACAGCATATTGCCAAGCGCTTGAGGTGGAAACAAGAAATACAGGCTCATGTGTATGGGATACCGAATGTAAATGTTCAGTCACACTTTTCCAACAGATATATTATTTTTACATTTTTCTCACATCTAGCTCATTTTCATCACAGATTAAATAATGACTCTAAATATTATATCTAAATGTTAAATCATTCTTTCTTTCATTTTTCTAACATGTCCTGTCCAGCCACTCAGGCAAATCATAATATTGATGTAGATGCCCTTATCTGCTGTACAGATTTACTTTATAAATGTATTTAATCATGTTAGAGGCAGCCGGACCGGAGCAGGATAGCAGGAAGACAAAAAAAGAAGACATAGGGGGCAATTGCGGACAAAGAGACAATAACAACAACAGAACAACATTAGCAAATACGATATGTACAAATACGAAAAATAATAGCAAAGAGCCAGTTAGTGAAGTAGATAGTGAAAACACACAAATGACAATGAACATTATTGCACTACAAATGTAACAATACAAATGTTACATAAAATAGCACTATTGATAATGAATAATATTAATACTTACCTCTATTAACAACAATATAATTGTTTCAAATGCAACATTACATATATGTAACGATAACTTGAATTACAAACGAAAGCAGATAAATGGAGGGGAAGAAAGAGAAGCCGACTATATTAACCTTATAGATTGTTATAGTGATAATAGCTTTATCAGTGGGTTTTACCCAGTTTCCCCTGGGGGGTTAATATATGTTTGACGAGTGTACGTATGCATATGCGAGTGTATGTATGCATATGTGCTTGTTTATGTACAGTATGTGTATATGTATGTTTGTACAGTGAATGTGCGTGTAAATGTATGTACCGTGTGTGTGGATGTATGTACTGTATTTGTGTATGTATGTGCAGGCGTATGTACCTATGTGTGCGCGTACGTATGTAATAAATGAATGTAAATGTACGTATATGTATGTATATATGTATGAATATTTGTGTGTAGATAGATAGATAGTACTTTATTGATTCCTTCAGGAGAGGTCCCTCGGGAAAATTAAAATGTGTATGTGCGTATGTATGTATGTACAGTATGTGTGTTTGTATGTACAATATATTTGTCTCCCAGTACGTGCGGGAGCCAAAGCATGTCCCCAGCCACCAAGAGAGCCCAACCCAAAACAGCAGGTGCGGTACCCAGGGAACAAGGGATCACCGGCCCCACGCAGGCAGGCCGACCAGCGACAGGACTCCCAGAACCGGCCCCACTGTGCCGCCGGGCAGGCCAGCGGCAGGTCATAGACATGTAGGTAGTAACACACATTTGTTGCCAGAAGTCGGAAGTGCGCTGATGTGGAAACAGAAATAAATGCGCTAAGGAAAGCAGTTCCGGCGATAATTAAAATGAACAAAATAAGGTAAATATTGTATATATTACATTTTGTTAGGATTGTGTCTGTTACTACATTATATATAGACTTGCAGTGTGTATATAACATGCTGATGGAGGGGTTTGAAGGCTACAATGGTGAAGCTCATTAGCTGAATTTTGCAAGCACTTTTTTTTATCTTCTTTAGAACCCTAAGAAAAAAAAACAACGAGTTTTTAAATTCAAAAATAAATAAAAAAATAGTGTAGTTCCCCTTAAATTTGATGAAGCAGTAATAATACGTAATAAATGTAATAGTTTAAAAAGAAAATATTTTCTTTAAAACAAATGGAGATGTGTGGGTACTTGTTGTGTAACTACTGTACATTACCCAGAAGACTTAGAACAGAGAGCAGACCGGAAGCCTGGGAATAGTATTAGCGGATTTACAAGTTAGTAGAAGTGTTCATGTGCGGAGTGAGCGTTACACTTCCTGTGTTGCTGAAAGCTGTTCCAGTCTCCTTGTAATAAACAACAAACATAACACGCTGTACTGTACATCTACGTTGCGCAATGAACATGTCAGGTAAAAGCTCATGTAACCTGAGTCCTTCTGAATGACAGACAAGTGTGCTAGGCACCGAGCTAAAACACACCTGGCACAGTTGCACTGGCTGGCCTCCGTTATGTTTAGATAAGGCGGTCTGCACCACTTTTTTAATTGCACATGCAGTTTTAGTAAATCACACGCAACACGAATACACGTTATTTTATGGATTGCACACGCTGTTTAGCACGTGGTATTTGGATCTCAGAAAATAAGGCCAATTGCAGCATGTACACACGATGCCCCCCTCACATTTTTGACTGCCCACTCATATATGCCTGTCTACAACCGGCCCTGCTCTGAAATCATTTCCACCAAACACGTAGCTTCTGGTAAATTTCTGATAAACCTTCAAAATGACATTCTGTTAGTCAAGCAGAATTCAGTTCGGTCTTTTTTGGTTTGCTTGTTTTGGATGGTTTACTTTTGTTTTGCTGTGTTTCTTTCTTATAAATTATTATCATTACCATTATTTTTGGCTCTAATCAATTTGTATATTTCTTAAAAGAAAACTGGTTTTGTTTAATAAAATGCTTCCCAAACATTTAATAAAGTCAAATATCCACACTTCTCTTTTTTAATGTAAATCTGTACAGCACATACGGGCATCTTCATTAACAATATGATTTGCCTCAGTGGCTGGACAGGAGGACAGATTGAATTTTTTTAAATAAATATATATATATATATATATATATATATATATATATATATATATATATATATATATATATATATACATATATATATATATATATATATATATATATATATATATATATATATATATATATATATATAGTTTTCGAATCGATTAAGAATAGTTACAAATAAGAATCGTGATTATTCTTAAAATAATTTTTTTTTTTACACCCCTACTCATCATTTTGCCCAGAACATTTCTAGAAACAAGCCCAGACCATTCGCTCACTTTGTTGTCTGCAGAAGCCATCATCAAGTCATCCTTGAGCTGCTGGCTGCAGTGCTGACATGTGCACTCAAAGTGGAAACACTCCTTCAGCTTCTTTTTGCGCTCGGCTGACAGGTTGAGGAAGTCCACGTAGCTAACAGTCAACTCCTTACCCTCGGGGATTTTTTCTAAAGCTCGCAGCTCAATCCTGACAAAGAAAGAACAATAACTATTTATTAGTTTTAAAGTGGGAATTTGACAAGTAAAAAAGCAGATATTATAGATAGATGTGATCTTACAGTACATACATGTAGAGTTGCCCCCCCATCCCTTTAAAAACAGTCGTTCCGAAATTTAAAATAAAAGTTACAAAATGTTGAAACCTGTATTAGCATGCGGGGTACCTCAAATTAAGAGTGCTTTAAAATAAGAGCTGTCTTTTGGCTAATTGTTTTGCCTTAAGGGGAACCAGGGGCGTCACTATCTTTTAAGGACAGGGGGGGCTTAGCCCCCAGGTGATGCACAGGATGCGAGCGAACGTTACGCACGAGCACAAAACTTTACAAACGGCTAACAAAGACTTAGAAATGATTAATTGTTATTATTTTTATTTTTAAAAAATGCACGGGACGAAATGAAATGCTCCCCGGGACGATGGCTTTTAACCATTTTATTTCTTTTTCTTTTTATGTATTTATTAATTTTACATTTTATATCAAATGTCTTGGTTTTTCCTCCCTCTGAAAATCCTATGAAATGTTTAACAAGCCATCCTATAATAATACAACAGCTATTAATGTAACAATACAATAAAACAAATATATTTAATGATGTTTTTTTTCATTATTTTAACAATAGGCTAATGTATATTATTTTATATAGATTCTACAAGAAACACAAAACTTAAAAACTAAATTATTTACAATTGCACACACAAGGTTTCGTGCAGCTTCACTCATTGTAAAGGAAGATAATGTGCTTCGTACACCTGCAGGACCGCAAGCAAGGTCGCAGAGAAAATGTGGACTAGATTTTGAGTGATGTGGGCATTTTCTATATGAACAAGTGGAATGGATTGGATACCGATGCACTAAAGGGGCTCGCTACCTTACGCTATGAAGTGAGGGGAAAATGAGTGAATATTAACAGGTTATATGATTATTTATTTAAACTCATATTCGGGCCACTTTATAATGAATAGGTCGGCATGTATTTGTAAAAAAAAACAATATAAAAAAATAAATATATATATATATAACACCCAATTATTTAGGGGGGCTTAAGAATATTTTAGGGGGGCTTGAGGCCACATGGAGAAAAATCTACTCCCATGTGGGCCCGGATGGTAAAATCACGGCACAATAACTTAAAAATAAAGACAACTTCAAATTGTTTTCTTTGTTTAAAAATAGAACAAGCCCATTCTGTCAAGACTTGGTCCTTGGGATTTGTTTTTCCGGAAGGCAACGGAAAATTGGCGCGGGCAAGACGTGAGTGTGAGTACATGTTTAATATTTTAACTCAAAAGGCTCAAAAGGGTATAAACAAAAGGCGCTCACAGCGGAGGTAAAAAACTTGACTATGAAAACAAAAGGCGCGCACAAAGGCGGAGAACTATAAACATGAAACAAAAACTTACTTGGCATGGGACTGTGAACATGGCATTAAGCAAAACGATGATAACATGTGCAGAGCATAAATGTGATGTCGCCAGGCTGACCAACAGAAAATGAAAAGCTTAAATAACACAGACATGATTAACAACAGGTGCGTGACTCAAAACGTGAAACAGGTGCGTGACATGACAGGTGAAAACTAATGGGTTGCTATGGAAACAAAACAAGGGAGTGAACAACCAGGAACTAAGAAAGTGTCCAAAAAACAAACAGCACATTGCCAAACAAAAACATGATCAACACAGACATGACACATTCTGAAAATGTACAAATCATAATGCTGTTGTTGGTTTTTTTA
Source organism: Entelurus aequoreus (assembly GCF_033978785.1). NCBI lineage: Eukaryota > Metazoa > Chordata > Actinopteri > Syngnathiformes > Syngnathidae > Entelurus > Entelurus aequoreus. The sequence continues at coordinate 30,671,116 of NC_084751.1, read as the reverse complement.
AACTTATGTGTTGCGGTTAATAGTATTCTACCTTTATTTGTCGTTATTTATACTTTCTGAATAAATTATATGATGATGTTCATCAGTCAACTCATTGGTTTTAATTTTCAATCTATCGAGATAAAAAAATAATCAAAATCAAATTACAGGATGTTATTTATGTAATTTGCCCATTTTCCTCAACTGGTGCACTAACATCATGTGGTTAAGTTGTTTTGCATATGCAGCATAATCTACAAAGATACAAAAAATTGGTATTGCGACATCGAGTGGACACATTTAGAACAGCAGTTTCTTTCATTCAAAAATGTTCTGCTCATTTTTATACTTGGCATCCCTTTGTTCTCCTTTTGCTGCACTGCTACTTTAGTTTGCCACAAGTTAAAGTACCAATGATTGTCACACACACACTAGGTGTGGTGAAATTTGTCCTCTGCATTTGACCCATCCCCTTCTTCACCCCCTGGGAGGTGAGGGGAGCAGTGAGCAGCAGCGGTGGCCGCGCCTGGGAATCATTTTGGTGATTTAACCCCCAATTCCAACCCTTGATGCTGAGTGCAAAGCAGGGAGGTAATGGCTCCCATTTTTATAGTTTTTGGTATGACTCGGCCGGGGTTTGAACTCACGACCTACCGATCTCAGGGCGGACACTCTAACCACAATGCCACTGAGCAGGTTGTGCTGCTGAATAAGTTTGCAACAAAGACTGTCTATCTCACCTCTAGTGGATCTGCATCTTGGGATCCAGTATAACTAGGAGCACACAGCCTGACAACATTACTTCATAAAACGACTGTAGTTGTAAAAGTTAACCATTGATTTCTGCGGAATGTTTGCGCATTTTAGTTTCCTCAAAAAAAAAAGACGTTGTTGGGCCTTTCCGACTGTAGAAGCAGTGTTAATGTCCCAGCATAGATCTTCTGTTATGTTCACCCCTAAGAATTTGAAATGCTTGACCCTTTCTACTAGATTGTTATTAATTAAAAGTGGATGGTGTTTGCTCTGCCCTTTCCTGCGGAAGTCTACAATTAGTTCTTTGGTTTTGTTAGTGTTAAGAACCAAGTTGTTGTTAGCACACCATGAAGCCAGCTGTTGGACCTCTGCATTGTATGCTGTCTCATCATTGTTGCTGATGAGCCCAAGTACTGTGGTGTTGTCGGCATATTTGACAGTGAGATTGGATGTTGAAGAGGCTATACAGTCATGTGTGAAGAGGGTGAAGAGCACAGGGCTTAGCACACAACCCTGTGGAGCACCGGTGTTGATGGTGAGCGTGGCAGAAATGTGCTCGCCTATTTTCACATACTGTGTGCGATTTGTTAAAAAGTCCAAAATCCAGTTGCAGAGGAAGGTGTTCAGACCAAGGTTGTGAAGCTTAGATCTGAGTCTGTTTGGCCTTATTGTGTTAAATGCTGAACTGAAATCGACAAAGAGCAGTCTTGCATAAGTGTCCTTAAGCTCAAGATGTTCCAAGAGTCTATGGATTACAATAGCGATGGTGTCTTCGGTTGATCGGTTCTTCCGGTACGCGAACTGATATGGGTCAAGGGATGGTGGTATCAGTCTCTCCATGCATTTGGCAGGTATGGAGGTGAGTGCTACAGGTCTGTAGTCGTTTAGGCATGAGATGATGGCCTGTTTGGGGATGGGAATTATTGTAGCGGTTTTAAAACAGGCAGGGACCCAGGATGTAGACAGTGACAGATTAAAAATGGAAACAAATACATCCGTCAGTTCGTCCGTGCAGTGCTTAAGCGCACGGCCCAGAACACCATCAGGTCCAGCTGCTTTCCTTGGGTTGATGTTACGCAAGGTGAGTCTTACTTCGTGCGGGCTGAGGACTGTGGCCGTGTCGTCGGAGGAGATGCCATGTCCCTCTGTTTGAGTAACTGTGACACTTTGTGTGTCATCCAGGGTTTTTTATTTGGTAACACACGGATTGTTTTAAATGATGTAACACAATCTACGCAGAAGGTAATATAGTTCAGCACAGTTGAGGTGTATTCGTCCAGAGACTCACGCGAAATTGCACGCTCGTCTCTAAATATGTCCCAGAGAGTGTGATGAAAACAATCTTGGAGCTGATAGATAGCATCTTCTGGCCATGTTCTTATAGTTTTGTTGGTAATTCCAGCAGTTCTGATTTTGGGTGTGTAACGTGGGTGCAACAGAAGAGAAAGGTGGTCTGACATGTCTAGATGGGGATATGCATGGGCTCTGTATGCATTTGCGATGTTTGTATACACTTGATCCAGCGTTTTCTCTCCCCTGGTTGCACATATAACATTCCGATGGTATTTAGGAAAGACACTTTTTAAGTCTGCATGGTTGAAATCTCCCGCTGCAATGAGAGCGCTGTCGGGGTGTGTGACAAGGCAATTGTTAATGCTGTCATGGATGTGTGCTAGCGCAAGCTTCGCATTAGCATCTGGGGGAATATACACTGCACACATGTAAACAGTGGCAAACTCCCTGGGGAGATAGAATGGTCTGCATTTTAGCAACATAAACTCTACATCTGTGTTGCACAGTTCGTCCACCCTCACAGTCTGTGTGCACCAGTTGCTGTTTATATAGACACACAATCCTCCGCCGATCTTCTTACCGGAGTTTGCGGTTCTGTCAGCTCGGTGGGCGGTGAAGCCGGCTAATTCAGTAGCCGCATCTGGGATGGTTCTGTCCAGCCAAGTTTCCGTGAAAATCAGGCAGCAGCAGTCACGTATATTCCTTCTCGTCGCCATCTGAAGGCGGATTTCATCCAGTTTATAGTGGATCGACCGGGCATTCGACAAGAAGATGGTAGGAAGTGGCGGTTTGAACGGGCTAGCCTTTAGCCTAGCCCAAACGCCCGCCCGTTTGCCTCTCTTGCGCTTCCGCTGGCAACGCCTCCTTCTTCGGCCGTCTGCTGTGGGGGCCCCGGGAGGTGGTCTGATGATCTCAGCCGGGAAAATAAACTCGGCTGACAGTTTGTGAAAAACTCCCGTATTGAGTTGCACCAGATCCTCGTGGCTGTATTTTATCGCCACAGTTCCAACAATATGCCAGAAAACACAGAGCAGTATCAACAGTGTGTAAAAACTATGCCGGCTGTAGGAGCTCCTGGCCGCTGCGACTGCGCGCGCCGCCATGGGATGGATCAGGGTCATACATTGGTCATATTTAAAGTTATCCTGTGTCCAAGGATGTATTTCCTGGGTTTATTATTATAAAAGACAAAATATTTTGTGATACGAAAAATACCAATGTAATCACTGTATTATCGACTATACGCTCTCGTACTTGGTATCGTTACAGTTAATGTCTGTGTAAATCCACTTCTGGCATTTGTTTACATTGAGGAGCGCTAGCTTGATGTTAGCTGCTAGCTATTGTATCCTCCTACGGTGTGTAGTGATTATTCCTCGTGCTGCAGGGATGATACTTGTAAGAAACATACTTTGTTTGTCACCATGGAGGCGAGGATTAGTGATTTAGAAGTAGCTAAAACACTGCCGATAGCAAAGTAACGTTATCGCTAGCTACTAAAGGCACGGCGCTTCAGTGTTTGTAGCTTCAACTTTATCATCAGTTTTAAGCCAAAATGCGTCCATAGGATAGGATTGACTTATATCTATCCTACAATGGGGAATTTACATTGTTGCAGTGCAGGTTTTTACATACAGTAACAGAAGTAAAGCGTAATGAAAAACAAAAAGATAGTAATAAATACTACATATTGCTCACTAATATGTATAGATAGAGCGGGGGTCAGCAACTCGCAGCTCTTTAGTGCCGCCCTAGTGGCTCCCTGGAGCATTTTTAAAAAAGGATTGAAAATGGAAAAAGATGGGGGGGGGGGGAATGCAAACAAACATGTAAACATTTGTTTACATGTACAATCTTCCACTCCTTCTTTGTCTCATTTTGTCCACCAAACGTTTTATGCTGTGCGTGAATGCACAAAGGTGAGCTTTGTTGATGTTATTGACTTTTTGGAGTGCTAATCAGGCATATTTGATCAGAGCATGACTGCAAGCTAATCAATGCTAACACGCTATTTAGGATAGCTGTATGTACATATTGCATGATTATGTCTCATGTGTAGGTATATTTGAGCTCATTTAATATCCTTAACTTTTATCCTCTTTGTATATAATTTTGTTTTGCTCATCTCATGACACATTATCTGTATGTAATATTGACTGCATTTCAAATAGTTGTTTGTGTGCCATGTTGTTCCAGACGACAGCAAACATTACCTAGCTTGCCAAAGATTGTAATAAATCTATTAAAAGAAGACAGCCTGCCGTTTCCTTTAACTTGGACACACACATCTATACCTTTGGCCAATAAAAGCCAATAATTTCCAGGAGTTATCTCACCTTCTGAGTAGCCTCTGATTTACTAATGGTTTCTAATGTTTTAAAAATTTGTAGAATAAATATTACATTTCAACCTTTCTGTCAACGAAGATTTGCGACATATAGTTATTTTGATAGTAGCTAATATAGACACTTATGTCATGTGTTGCCTTCATTATAACATTTATACAAGACTTTTAAAGTAATTTTGATAGTTGGCTAATAAAACTAATATAGACACTTACATCATGTATTGTCTTCCTTATAACACTTATATAAGACTTTTGAAGTAATTTTTAATAGTAGGCTATTATAGCTAATATAGACACTTACGTCATGTGTTGCCTTCATTATAAGACTAATATACGGCTTTTCATTTTTTGCAACTCCACACAGATTTGTTTTTTGTATTTTTGGTCCAATATGGCTCTTTCAACGTTTTGGGTTGCCGACCCCTGAGATAGAGGATAAAATAAAACAAAAAACACTAACATCCGTATTGCACACCATGAAAAAAAAACAGTAATCACTTAAGTGCGTTGTAAAGTCTTAAGACTGTGGGTAGAAAGGACCTACTGTAGCTTTCCTTCCTGCTCTGTGGATGTACCTGTAACAATCTAATGTTGAAGGAACGTCTCGGGGCTTCCACAGTGTTGTACATGGGGTGAGAGGGAATGGACATTATGGATTTCAACTTGGTCAGCATTCTTCTGTCAGCCACTTCCTCATTGCTGTCTAGTGGGCAGCTTAGGACGGAGTCAGCTCTCTTAATCAGTTTAATATGTGCGTTCCTGTCTCCGAGCCTGCTGCTCCCACCCCAGCAAACGACAGCATAGAACACTGCAGAAGCCATCACAGTGTCATAAAAAGTGTGCAGCAGAGACCTGCACACCCCAAAGGACCTCAGTCTCCTCAAGAGGTGTAGGCGACTTTGACCTTTCTTGTACACAGCGTTTAAAATTGTGAGTCCAGTCCAGCTTATTGTTGTGTGAACACCCAGGTACTTAAATGAGTCCACTATTTGTATATCTGATCCCTTTATGTTCACCGGTGTGGGTGAACATATAGAAAAACGGAGACAACTCCTCCCTCTTCTACCTCCACCCTGTTCTTGCTTGTAAGTACTCTGTGTGTGTGCGTTGTTTAACATGCACCTCTGTTCGTTTTAACAGCAATGTCACAGTGTGACGACGCCGCGCCGTCATGTCCATAAAAAAAAGTATTAGAAGCAGTATAGTACCGTTTTTAATTCATTCGTACCGCAGGACTTTATTAGCACCGGTATAGGATACTGTACAACTTTAATTTGTTATATACACATTTTTTTATATAAAAGTTAGTTTTTCCTCTTTTAAAGGGATGTTACAAGTAAAATGTTGTTGTTTTGTGTGGAAAAGCAGCAATTAATTTGATTTAAATGGGATTACTTTGTTTGAGACACTCGTGCTCTGTCAGAGAATCAATTAAGCTCGTAAATTGAGGTACTACTGCACCTGTAATCTATCTAATCAGATAAAGCATCCAAAGACCTTTAATTTGATACTGAACTCTCTTCCCTTACTTTAGTATTAAGGAAGTTAAACCTTCATGGTGAGTTATCACAGTGGTGCTCATTATTGTTTCACCAGTCTTATGTCGTGATCCTTCTGCTTGAACCGGTTGAATTTGAGCTTCACTTGTTTTGGCCACCCACGATTGTTATGATTAAATCTGCATATATATTTGATATCAAATTGAAGGGGAAAGTTTAACACAGGGGTCCCCAAACTTTTTGACTCGGGTATAGTCGAGGTTTCTGTTGTTTATAGGGGTGTGGGAAAAAATCGTTTCGAATTCGAATCGCGATTCTCACGTTGTGCGATTCAGAATCGATTCTCATTTTTAAAAAATCGATTTATTTGTTTATTTATTTATTTTAATTAATTTTTGTATTTTTTTTTTTTTTTTTTTTTTAAATTAATCAATCCAACAAAACAATACACAGCAATACCATAACAATGCAATCCAATTCCAAAACCAAACCCAACCCAGCAACACTCTTAACTGCAATAAACAGAGCAATTGAGAGGAGACACAAACACGACACAGAACAAACCAAAAGTAGTGAAACAAAAATGAATATTATCAACAACAGTATCAATATTAGTTACAATTTCAACATAGAAGTGATTAAAAATCCCTCATTGACATTATCATTAGACATTTATATATATAAAAAAAAAAGAACAATAGTGTCACAGTGGCTTACACTTGCATGGCATCTCATAAGCTTGACAACACACTGTGTGCAATATTTTCACAAAGATAAAATAAGTCATATTTTTGGTTCATTTAATAGTTAAAACACATTTACATTATTGCAATCAGTTGATAAAACATTGTCCTTTACAATTATAAAAGCTTTTTACAAAAATCTACTACTCTGCTTGCATGTCAGCAGACTGGGGTAGATCCTGCTGAAATCCTATGTATTGAATGAATAGAGAATCCTTTTGAATCGGGAAAAAAATCGTTTTTGAATCGAGACTCGTGTTGAATTAAATGATAAATAATGATAAATGGGTTATACTTGTATAGCGCTTTTCTACCTTCAAGGTACTCAAAGCACTTTGACAGTATTTCCACATTCACACACACATTCACACACTGATGGCGGGAGCTGCCATGCAAGGCGCTAACCAGCAGCCATCAGGAGCAAGGGTGAAGTGTCTTGCCCAAGGACACAACGGACGTGACTACGATGGTAGAAGGTGGGGATTGAACCCCAGAAACCAGCAACCCTCCGATTGCTGGCACGGCCACTCTACCAACTTCGCCGCCGAATTGAAAAAAAAATAGATTTTGAATCGAATCGTGACCCCAAGAATCGATATTGAATCGAATCGTGGGACACCCAAAGATCCACAGCCCTAGTTGTTTATTCGTTATACAGTGCTCAATACCGGGGTAGAGCAGAGGCTATTTAATCCCTACAAGCCCGTTTGTCGAGCAGGGCAACCTGCAAAACAGGCTTGTAGGGATGAAATAGCCTCTGTATGTATATATGTATATATTCTAATTGACTGAAAGAGCACGCACTTTGCCGATGATGTCACAATATTGATGGGAAAATGCGTTTTAGACAATATGATTTGCCTGAGCAGCTAGGAGACACCAGTAAATATTATTATTTTTTAAATCTTAGGACTTTCCGCTTGCCGTAGTTTGGGAGCCCCTGGTTTAACAAACTGGATAGACTAGCATTCAAAGTATAAAAATACATACAAACAGCGGTGAAGCCTCTTTTTTCATGTTGTCACTTTGCTTCAGTCTGGCAGAAGCTAGCCAGTTATCTAGTTAGCGTTATCCTCCTAGCATCTGGTCTGCGAACTCCCAAGTGTGACTTTTTACCCCAGTGACATTTTGTTTGAAATAAAAAAGAAGCAATGGGGTTAGATCAAATGTGTTTTTGTAGCTACGCACACGTGGCTATCGTATCGACAGAGTACATGCTAATTTAGCATGCTAACTTAACTTTAGTAGCTTTTTTCCTCTCTTGTTGTCACTGTAATCTAAATAAATGAAGGCTTGAGTGCCATCTTAAATTGACAAATATCAAAGGTAATTTGATCCAACTGTGATTCAGACTGTGTATTTGTTAACAGCACATCAATTATGTCACGTGTTCAGATGAAGTTGTAACAATCTGTGCATACTGTATGAATGGTCCCAACATGGTTGAAACCGTTTCGTCCAGCCAATTCTAGTAATGGCTGTGCATTAGTAATTATGTCTCGCTTTATTCAATATAGCTGAATTGAGCACCTCCACGTACCTACTCTGAGAGTGGAGAGCAGAGTTCAGAGCAGTTTGGCTGTGAAAAGAAAGAGAATGGGTCAATTTTGGCATGTGAAATATCAAGTAAACTTTGATGATGCAATATAATCCATGCATTTAACCTATGACTGTTAAACCCTCACACAAAAGACAAGATAGTTTTCTTTCTAAGGTCTTGGTGATCTCTTTCAAGCTCACACAATCATTGTTGGCATGTTCGCAAGGCTAATTGGTTGCCATATATTACTGTTCTGAAGGATTTATACTACGCCAAACTATGGTAATTCTACAAAAACCAAGGCAAAATTTCAAAATGTATTTGTGGTTTCAAAAAATACAATGATTGAAGTGATCAATGGTTTGTAGATGATACATACTTGCCGTGATTAAGGACAACGGAGCAGTTGGGCCAACAATCATGGTTGACCAGACATAGGTTAGGAAAAAGCCCCACACCAACATCTCGCAGCCCATTCTGGTCCCTTAGTGTGAATCCGTTACATTTTAACTACAAAAACACAAATAAGAACAGGACGTAAGTCGAGAAGACGGCGATGTTCAAAACAGCTTTCAGTGTTCATTCTTACAATGCCAAAGATGTGCAAGATGTAGTCAACTGAGTGTTGCTTCCTTCCATAAGACCAGTATTCAAGGAAGCTCTGGACATCGGTCTCTAGCTTTTTCAGGTTGTCCTCCGGCAGGTCAGACACGTGGTTCTCCAGCTGTTCCACGGAGATCATCTGATTGTCTGCCACGATGCCTGTGTCCTTGTGAAGGCGCCACAGCACACGTGCAGCCAGACTGCAGGGGGAAATAAGAACAGCAATGTGAAGAACACAATGGTGGTTGTTTGATCGCTGCCCTCAGTGCATTTCTGAGACAGTCAGAAGACCGAAGGGACATTAAACAGAAAACATTAACTCATGATCCACAAAAGCCATTATATATATGAATAAACAATGAACATACTGTTATTTTAGTACAGGCATGAAAAAACTATTACTGGTAACTATAAATCTTTAGGGCAGCACGGTGGAACAGGCGTTAGTGCATGTGCCTCACAATACGAAGGTCCTGAGTTCAATCCCAGGCTCTGGATCTTTCTGTGAGGAGTTTGTATGTTCTCCCCGTGACTGTGTGGGTTCCCTCCGGGTACTCCAGCTTCCTCCCACCTCCAGAGACATGCACCTGGGGATAGGTTGATTGGCAACACTAAAATTGGCTCTATTGTGTGAATGTGAGTGTGAATGTTGTCTGTCTATCTGTGTTGGCCCTGTGATAAGGTGGCGACTTGTCCAAGGTGTACCCCGCCTTCAGCCCGAATGCAGCTGAGATAGGCTCCAGCACCCCCCGCGACCCCAAAAGGGACAAGCGGTAAAAAATGGATGGATGGATGGATGGATGGATATAAATCTTTAGCCATTTGTCCAATCAAATAATTCCAACAGTTTCTGAAAAAATAAAGCCCGATGTACATGTCATTAGGGTAATTCAGGCTTTGAGAGTTAAACGGCAGAGTTGTATACTAAATTCTAGCGCAAACTCTTAAGAGTGTCAGGGAGTGAGGTTTACCAACGTACACTTCTCTGTAAGACATAGTTCAAACTCGATCCCTAATCTTTTACTTATGTACGCTCTTGATGCCTTGTTCAGTTTAAATCTGTAAATTTCTATTCAGTTTTTTGAGTTTGTCTATTATAACATATTTATTTGTTCACGCAGACTTCAGGCTCCTCGATCAGACTTGCATTTTGGCCTGCAAGTCAAGAAGTTTGGCCGCCCCACTTGTAGTCAGAGCAAATCAAAAACTACATGAGATTTGGCCTCAGTCCATCGCTAAAGTAGGTACCTCTTGTCAGTGATCTACAACCCATCTTATTAGGTCTTTCAGGGATTTTCATGCTATGCCAAGGAAGCATCCTAATGAAACAATGAGTATGTTTCCATGCACTAACTTCGTCTGATTTCTCAAATAGTTGTTTTTTTGTATTTTCCCACCTACATGTGAAGTCCCATTGTCCATGCACACTCTCTCATGCAGACCTGTGGACCTGTGAATAAATGTCCGTCTTTTGGATATTGTCCCGCCGCGGGAACTGGCTACTGCTTCACTGACTTCATGGTGAGCGTGTTCTGTTATTAAGATTGGAAATTTTGGGGCGGATCTTGCGAGGTTCGTTCTAGCGACATAAGTGTAAGTCAAATTATGATCACATCCTATAGCATACCAACAAGCCAAGAGACAGCCGAGAGGCAGCTTGTATCTCAAATTACTCGTAACTGGAGGTAATCCTGAGTTGAGGTACTACTGTAATTAGTTAAAGAATTGTTTATGATGTATCCTTTACTTTTGTATTACTACTGCACAATGTTTGTGAAGTGCTTCTGTCAACTTTATTGATCAATATATTTATTCTTTGAGTAAGCCTTAAAAAACTCTATTCAACCTACTCAAAGTGGAGCTCCACAAGAGAACCTATGTGTCCTTGCCCAGCACCGCCACCAAGCTATCATGGAGTTCAACCCATCTTTAGTTGTAAATGTCCTCATGGCCAACCCTGCACACAATGTTCCGACGTCAACCAAGACCTTTTGAAAATTGACCTATGACTGGAGGAGGCCACTGATTGCTGCCAACGCCATTCATACCAAAGATGTTTGGTAACCCTAGTGCGCATCTCCCTACCTTTCTTTGGACAAGTTGACAAACCAAGTTGTGAATATGTTTGAAATAAACCAATCTCATTATTGTTAGTGTACTATATGTACAGAAATCATTTTTATTTAAAAATGAACAGTTTGTGCATCGACAAAGTATGAAAAATAACAGTTTCCGTTGTGTGAAAAATATCTATGTTCATTATGTCAGACAATGTATTTATGTGTTGGGTTCCAGAAAGTAAACTAGGCTCCTATGCAAGTTGCTACCAGCTACTCAAAGATAATTTAAGGTAGCAAAAACAAAGCAGACATACTGTACTGATCATTGTTTGGAAAATTCTAAAGGACCCTTGAGAAAGCTAATGGTGATATAGACAACATGTCTCAAAGGGCAGTGCAGGCCTGAGAGGACATGTGACTGAATCTTGGGTGTACTCACACTAGGCTATTCATACCGTGCTAAACTTGGGTGTGATTCCTCCTCCCTTCCCTGGCCACGATTGGCCTGCAGTCACACTTAGAATTTGTGCTGTAACCCCATTGCCTGATCATTTGCCACTGCCTGAGGATGGTTGGGTGGTACTTTGCTGCAGCAAGCACTGGGTTGATGTTGCACTCCCATGCTGGAGTTAACTTGCAATGGACTCCAGCGATAAACCCTCTCACATATTATTGTTATTATCATTATTGCAATTATTGTTTTTGTTATTATTGCCACTTTGCCCTCTTCTCTCCAGGTTCTCTTGCACTCGATGTTCAGCCGGCTGAACCCCTATGCTAGTTGTCGATTAAATTGATGTTCTCAATATTTGCTGTCTCACTGTCCATCCGCAGGTTCTCAAACTGGATCCCAGCAGATATTATCTTCTATCACTGTTTCCTCATTTTCTTATTTGTCTGACCGATCCTAAATTCTGAATATTATAATGAATTTAGTTACAGTAGTCTAACAAAGCGGCTCAAACATCTTTCTTACCGGACATTCTCATTCGGCGCCTTGCCGACCTTCTTAATGGCAGCACACTCCTTCTTGTGTTCATCCCAGCATGCGGTCTGGCAGGTGCGGTTGCAGTAAAAGGCAAACTGGCACTGGGCACAGCGATGTAACTGGGCCTGCTGGCGGAAGCAGCTGTGGCACACCTGCATGAACAAGCTGACAGAAAGCAGAGACATTTGGTATGTTCATAACTTCACACAGACTTGATTCCTTTAAAAAAAACATTTTAATTTACTGTATGGATTCATCTGATATGGTACACCACTATCACTGCTCATTCATGAAATCAATAATTGTAAAAATAGTAATGTAATGTAGAAAAAGAAAACTATTTTTTAATGGACTTTTATGGGCTGCTTGTGGAGCAATCACTGACTCTAATGCTACAAAGCTGCAATAATTGCACAACAATGTAGGCCAGACCTGGGCATTCTGCGGCCCTTTGTGCGTCCCTGTCCGGCCCGCGTGAGGCCAATCATAAATTACAAAATAAATTTAAAAAGGTATCTATGTTGAGTGTGCAATACAACGGTGCTGCTTTTGTTTTGAAAAGCGTTATTTGTATTACTTCCATGTGGACGTATGCACGTGCGTGATTGTGAGTGAATGTGAACAGCTGCCATCACAAATTACAAAATAAAGTTGAAAAAACATCTATGTCGTGCGCGCAATACAACTGTGCTGCTTTTATTTTGAAAGGTGTTATTTATGGGCGTATGTCTGTGTGTAACCTGTGAGTGAAGGTGCACAGCGACAAGTGATGCACGGTTTACACCCGAGACGCTAAAAGAGAAAAGTTGATGACGAATGCCGTGTTTTCAACAAGACATGGACTGCCAAGCAACGTTCCCTCTAAGGTGCACGCCTGCGCAATTGCGTACTGCTCGAGCGTCCTCTGCGCACAGCAAATATATGCCGCGCACCAAATCAAATCCCATCTGAATTCTAAACAAAATAAACACATTCTGTGTAATTTTGCAATGCAACTTTGAGTGACAGTGACAACAAGCGGCCCTAACGGTGTTCGTCAACACCGTTCAATTGAACACCGTTCAATTATTGTAACATCTATCGAGATGCTTCGAGGCCAGGAATTATATCGATCACTTTAATGAGCAAAACTGTTTACATTCGGCCATAACCACACCAAAAACATGAGTAAAACACTTCTATCTCGAAAAACTAGTCATTTTCTGCCGTACAAACCAGGCCAAAACCAACTTGTCATCTGTCACCAACACGCATACCACTAAACCACTGGTGCGTTTATGGCCACACAAAAAGTCGGACAACTCAAACACCACACAAAGTTACACTATGACTCCTCAGTCATACGTGTGCTTATTTTAATGTGATTTATTATTAATGTTAATTTATTTATATTAATCATGGAATGCTGTTACTAGAGAAAGTTACAGGAATGCACACTTCATCCTATGCTTACATTTCATTGTGCAACATGAGGATGTTTAAGGGGGAGCTAAATGTGATCTCTGAAAGGGGTACAAATGATTTCCAAAGCAGTGCTTTTGGTATAAAGTTGTTAGGTTAAATGAAAGTATTATTATTATTAATTATTATTATTATTGTTATTATTTGTATTATTATTAATATTATTATTATTATTATTTTTATTATTATTTATCTTACGGTATATATCAAAAATAATATTGAGCAAAATTTAATTGATATATTGTCGATGTGGCCCTCCAGCAGTGCTGGGGTTGCTCATGCAGTAAAAATTAATTGTCCACCCCTGATGTAGGCCATCTAATCAAATCTCATACATATTTTTTATACATCGTTATTTCTATTCTTTACAATTCTGCCATTTTCAACAAAAGATGTTTCACAAAGGCACCTAATGTCATATTTACATTTTATCAAACATGGTGACATAATTTCCAAAAAAGAGAAAGACGTGACCATTTGATTAGGTACCCACAAAATAAATGGGGAATGTCCTATACAAAAGTGTCCAAAGTGTGCCCCGGCGGGGCAATCTGAGGCCCGCAGCTTGAGCTTTGTTGACTCACAGCATATTATCTGTCACGTGTGGGGGGGTCACATCTTTCTGCGGGGTTCGTTTTCCTGGGATGCAGACGGACCACTCCGGACAAGGCGTGCAGGTAGGAACATGATTTAATCTTCGAAAATCAAACACGTACCAAAAACAGAAAACAAGCAGAAGTTAACATGCCGATCGCACGGGAAGCTAAGGTTACCTCTTAGCACAGGAAGCATAAACTTGGAGACAAGAAATACTAACGTAACTGTTGCATTCAGCAAACAATGAAGCCAGACTGAGCGTGGTGAGAAAGGTGAATAAATAACTCTCCGATTAGTGGTCGACAGTAGGTGAGCGTGCCGACCACTAACCAGAGGCAGGTGAACCCAAATAATCCCCATGGAAACTAAAACAAACCCAGAGGTGCACAAAACAGGAACTAGGGGAGTCCAAAACTAACGGAACGTAACCAAACAAAAAATGAGCAGGCCACGGATCATGACATTATCAAACAAAAAAAAACTGTTAAAAAAGCAGGAAAATGTAAAATGAATGACAAAATGCTGAAATATTTATACTAATAAACTAGGGATAGTTACAAATTCGATACATTTATAGGTACCGCCAAAGTCCATCGGTAGCTGACTCAGCCGGACTGCCTCCAAGTAATGTTACAATTTTCCATGCCAACAAAGCAGTGTTAATTTTGACAGCAGTTTTTAATGTAGTTTTAGTCACAGTCTTAACAAAATGTATTTTAGTTTTAGTTATATTTTAGTCATTGAAGTGAATTAAATAACTCATATTATGTTCTACATATGGTGAATGTTTATATTCAACTTGGAGAAAGCGAACCACCTTATGGTTGAGCCCATAATAAATTAAGGAGCCTTAGTTGGACATTTGCATGTGGACTGGAATTAGCTCTCTCACGAGATGAAGAAATAAAACCAGCCTTCGGAATGCAAAAGTTATAGCTGGAGGAGAGATTTCATGCTTATCTTAACGTCAACCTACAAGTTATGGCAGGGGTCGGGAACCTATGGCTCGCGAGCCAGGTGTGGCTCTTTTGATGATTGCATCTGGCTCGCGGATTTCGGCTTTTCAGATAAAACAAAATATTATCGCTTGTTTTAATTCATCCATCGATTTTCCACTGCTCATGTATTGTTCAGGGCTGCAGTTGGCTGCAGGAGCAATTGTCCATTATTTTAATTGGATGATAATAACCAACGTTGGGCGTTGCTGGGTAAACAGGTAAACGCCCCCTTTTGAATCAGTCTGCGTGGTCATTAGCTCAAAGCTAACCCTTCGACGAAGAAAATGGCAAAAAGAAAAAAAGATGAGGAGTATCGTACATTTCAGGACGAATGGACCGAAGAATTCGCCTTTGTGGAGAGAGCAGGTTCTGCAGTATGTCTAATTTGCAATGACAACATTTTGTGAGCACACTCGTCTTTTTAAGTTCATCACCGATCCAAACGAGTGTTCACTGAACACAGCCGACCTGAGTTACATTCCTGATGTCTCCCTCAGAGATTTTGAAGCAGAAGTGGCTGACCTGAAGGCCTCAGACATGGGGGTGAATAAGTTCAAGTCACTGAATGAAGATTTGGAAAGAATCGCACGACAGAAAGCGGAGTTGGCGAGCAAGCACATGTGGATACAAATGAAAAAACTTCAACCCGAAGACCAGCTGATTATCAAAACTTGGAACGCGCTTCCTGTTACATACGACACACTGAGTGTGAGTATTGCTGTATTGACCATGTTTGGAACTACGTATTCATGTGAGCAGTCATTTTCACATCTTAAAAACATCAAGTCCAACCTACGATCACGTTTAACGGATGAAAGCCTCAAGGCCTGCATGAAGCTTAACCTCACTAAGTACCAACCAGACTACAAAGCCATCAGCAAATCCGTACAGCACCAGAAGTTGCATTAATGGTGAGCATTATAACATTATTTAAAGGCCTACTGAAATTATTTTTTTTAATTTAAACGGGGATAGCAGATCCATTCTATGTGTCATACTTGATCATTTCGCGATATTGCCATATTTTTGCTGAAAGGATTTAGTAGAGAACAACGACGATAAAGGTCGCAACTTTTGGTCGCTGATAAAAAAAAGCCTTGCCTATACCGGAAGTAGCGTGACGTTACCGGAGGAAGGACTCCTCACATTTTCCCATTGATTACAATGCAGCGAGAGAGATTCGGACCGAGAAAGCGACGATTACCCCATTAATTTGAGCGAGGATGAAAGATTTGTGGATGAGGAACGTGAGAGTGAAGGACTACAGTGCAGTGCAGGACGTATCTTTTTTCGCTCTGACCGTAACTTAGGTACAAGGGTTAATTGGATTCCACACTTTCTCCTTTTTCTATTGTGGATCACGGATTTGTATTTTAAACCACCTGGGATACTATATCCTCTTGAAAATGAGAGTCGAGAACGCGAAATGGACATTCACAGTGACTTTTATCTCCACGACAATACATCGGCGAAGCTCTTTAGGTACTGAGCTAACGTGATAGCATCGGGCTCAAATGCAGATGGAAACAAAATAAATAAATCCCTGACTGGAAGGATAGACAGAAGATCAACAATACTATTAAACCATGGACATGTAACTACACGGTTAATAATTCCCAGCTTGGCAAAGCTTAACAATGCTGGGAATTCGGACAACAGCAGGTCATTTCTCTCGCCAAGGAGAACGCCGCTCTTCCTGAGTCCGTTAAATCCCTCACCGACGGAGTGACGCAACTCACCCGGGACAACAGGAGCATGAAGGAGACGATGCTGGACCTCCAGGCGAGAAGCATGAGGGACAATCTGGTCTTCGCGGGAATACCGGAAAAGACAGAGGAAGATCCCGAGGAAACCATCAAGTCCTTCATGGAACACCAGCTCAAGCTTCCAGCAGACACCATCAGGAACATCACCTTCCATCGCGTCCACCGGCTTGGAGCCAAAAAGCCGGAGAACAGGAGGCCGAGACCCATCGTAGCCAAATTCGAGCACTTCCAAGCAGAAGGAGCGAGTGAGGAACCAGGGCCGAGAGCTGAAAGGATCCAACTTCTGCATCAACGATCAGTTTCCAAAGGAAATTCTCGACAGACGCCGCCATCTGTTTCCGCTTCGCAAGAAGTTTATCACCGAAGGATGCCGTGCAGTCATCACGGTGGATAAACTTTTCATCAATGGCCAACTTTACCGTGATCCGGAAGCCACGCCGTGGCTGTATTAAAAGTACCAATGATTGTCACACACACACTAGGTGTGGTGAAATTTGTCCTCTGCATTTGACCCATCCCCTTGATCACCCCCTGGGAGGTGAGGGGAGCAGTGGGCAGCAGCGTAGCCGCGCCCGGGAATCATTTTTGGTGATTTAACCCCCAATTCCAACCCTTGATGCTGAGTGCCAAGCAGGGAGGTAATGGGTCCCATTTTTATAGTCTTTGGTATGACCCGGCCGGGGTTTGAACTCACAACCTACCGATCTCAGGGCGGACACTCTAACCACTAGGCCACTGAATTATTAGCGTCTGAAACACGGTAAATGTTGTATTTTTTTTTTCTTTTGTTATTTCATTATGCTTCAATCCCTCTCTTTTTTTCCCCCTCTTGCTCACAATACACCTGCGCGTCATTATAGCGCTCACGTAAACACCATTCGCTCTCTCTCTTTCGGTAAACCAACATGTTTACTGTTTTACTTTTTTGTTTGACTTTTTATGTCACTTATTTCACTACCTGTTTAATCCACCACTCTCTTCTTTTCTTTTATGTTTTTTGTTTTGTTTTTCTCTTTCTATTTCTCCACCTGTTGTGTGTCCCATTGTCGTCATCAGCATTTACACTCACAGCTAATACATACACAACTATACACACTATACACACCTACATATATGCATGATAGGCTTACATTTAGATACAGACATGCATTATTTACACATAAAGTACACACATAATCCACACACTTAGTTACAGTCTAGTTTAGTATGTCCACTGTGCAGTTTGTCACTTGGAATGTGCGTGGGGTCGGGTCAAAGGAAAAAAAAAAAAAAATTCTTAATCATTTGAAGAGTATGCAAGCAGACATTGCTTTACTACAAGAGACTCACCTCTCCAAGTCCGATACCTCAAAACTGCATTCATCGCAATACTCACACACATACTTTGCTAGTTACAGCTCCAAACTGAGAGGCGTAGCCATTCTCATTAGTAGAAAGGTCAACTTTACATTCCATAACTCCATTACTGACATAGAGGGAAGATACATCATTCTTAATATTTCTGTTGATGGGAGAAACTCATGTATCGCCAACATTTATGGTCCAAATGTTGATGACCCCTCCTTTTTTCACACTTTCTTCTCTTCACTTTCTCCTCACTCAAACCACTGTTTGATTCTAGGAGGGGACCTCAACTTAGTATTTAATCCAAATATAGATCGGTCCAGAGTGACTGGGAGTCACCGTGAGTCTCAGTCAGTGGTAATACTTGAAGGCCTACTGAAACCCACTACTACCGACCACGCAGTCTGATAGTTTATATATCAATGATGAAATCTTAACATTGCAACACATGCCAATACGGCCGGGTTAACTTATAAAGTGCAATTTTAAATTTCCCGCTAAACTTCCGGTTGGAAACGTCTATGTATGATGACGTATGTGCGTGACGTCACGACGGCAACGGAAGTATTCGTACCCAATGTGTCACCATACAAACTGCTCTGTTTTCATCGAACAATTCCACAGTATTCTGGACATCTGTGTTGGTGAATCTTTTGCAATTTGTTTAATGGACAATGGAGACTGCAAATAAGAAAGTTGTAGGTGCGATCGGTGTATTAGCGGCGCACTACAGCAACACAATCAGGAGGTTGTGTTGTGTTTGAGCTGGATAGCAGACGCACTACCGTGAGTACAGCTTTGGCTTCCAAACATTTGATCGCTTGCCCGTACGTGCGTGTCGCTATGTGCGTGTCACGTACGTAACTTTGGGGAAATATGTTTCTTGCCGACTCTGATGGTGGCCGGGGTGTCGTCGAATGCTACAACGCCCGCCGCCGCTCCTTAGTTAGCTTCAATTGTTAAGCTTCGCCAAGCTGGAAATTATTAACCGTGTATTTACATGTTCATGGTTTAATAGTATTGTTGATCTTCTGCCTATCCTTCCAGTCAGGTTTTTTTTTTAATTGTTTCTATCTGCATTTGAGCCTGATGCTATCACGTTAGCTCCGTAGCTAAGTTAGCTTCAATTGTTAAGCTTCGCCAAGCTGGAAATTATTAACCGTGTATTTACATGTTCATGGTTTAATAGTATTGTTGATCTTCTGCCTATCCTTCCAGTCAGGTTGTTTTTTAAATTTTGTTTCTATCTGCATTTGAGCCTGATGCTATCACGTTAGCTCCGTAGCTAAGTTAGCTTCAATTGTTAAGCTTCGCCAAGCTGGAAATTATTAACCGTGTATTTACATGTTCATGGTTTAATAGTATTGTTGATCTTCTGTCTATCCTTCCAGTCAAGGTTTTTTAAAATTTTGTTTCTATCTGCATTTGAGCTTGATGCTATCACGTTAGCTCCGTAGCTAAGTTAGCTTCAATTGTTAAGCTTCGCCAAGCTGGAAATTATTAACCGTGTATTTACATGTTCATGGTTTAATAGTATTGTTGATCTTCTGCCTATCCTTCCAGTCAGGTTTTTTTTTTAAATTTTGTTTCTATCTGCATTTGAGCCTGATGCTATCACGTTAGCTCCGTAGCTAAGTTAGCTTCAATTGTTAAGCTTCGCCAAGCTGGAAATTATTAACCGTGTATTTACATGTTCATGGTTTAATAGTATTGTTGATCTTCTGCCTATCCTTCCAGTCAGGTTGTTTTTTAAATTTTGTTTCTATCTGCATTTGAGCCTGATGCTATCACGTTAGCTCCGTAGCTAAGTTAGCTTCAATTGTTAAGCTTCGCCAAGCTGGAAATTATTAACCGTGTATTTACATGTTCATGGTTTAATAGTATTGTTGATCTTCTGTCTATCCTTCCAGTCAGGGTTTTTTAAAATTTTGTTTCTATCTGCATTTGAGCTTGATGCTATCACGTTAGCTCCGTAGCTAAGTTAGCTTCAATTGTTAAGCTTCGCCAAGCTGGAAATTATTAACCGTGTATTTACATGTTCATGGTTTAATAGTATTGTTGATCTTCTGCCTATCCTTCCAGTCAGGTTTTTTTTTTAAATTTTGTTTCTATCTGCATTTGAGCCTGATGCTATCACGTTAGCTCCGTAGCTAAGTTAGCTTCAATTGTTAAGCTTCGCCAAGCTGGAAATTATTAACCGTGTATTTACATGTTCATGGTTTAATAGTATTGTTGATCTTCTGTCTATCCTTCCAGTCAGGGTTTTTTAAAATTTTGTTTCTATCTGCATTTGAGCTTGATGCTATCACGTTAGCTCCGTAGCTAAGTTAGCTTCAATTGTTAAGCTTCGCCAAGCTGGAAATTATTAACCGTGTATTTACATGTTCATGATTTAATAGTATTGCTGATCTTCTGTCTATCCTTCCAGTCAGGGTTTTTTAAAATTTTGTTTCTATCTTCATTTGAGCCCGATGCTATCACATTAGCTCCATAGCTAAAGTGCGTCAACGATGTATTGTCGTGGAGATAAAAGTCACTGTGAATGTCCATTTCGCGTTCTCGACTCTCATTTTCAAGAGGATATAGTATCCGAGATGTGAAACTTGTATACACCCCAGATTGAGCCATCTCTTTCAGACATTGAGACATTTCTCAATGGTATAGACTTACCTAAATTAAATACAAGGCAGGTATCAAATTTAGATCTTGCTATTTCTGTAGATGAACTTCACGATGCTCTTCAACAGATGCCAAACAATAAAGCACTAGGGCCTGATGGGTTCCCTGTGGAGTTCTACAAAACATTCTGGTCACTGCTAGCTCCGATATTTACGGAAATGGCTTTAGAGATGAAAGAAAACTCATTCCTTCCTCCAAATATGAACTCTGCCACGATCAGTCTCTTGCTAAAACCTGATAAAGACCCAACACTTCCATACAGTTACCGGCCAATCTCCCTGATTAATGCTGATCTTAAAATTATCTGCAAAGAATTATCTCAAAGATTAGAAAAAGTCACTCCATATATAGTACATTCTGATCAAACAGGTTTCATCAAAGAGAGACAATTGTCCAACAATGTTCGCCGTCTACTCAATGTGATAGACTATTCTGTTATTCATAATCTAAAAACAGCTGTTGTTTCATTAGATGCTGAAAAAGCATTTGATAGAGTGAATTGTAATTTTCTTATAGCTACTCTACAGAAATTTGGATTTGGAGACTCATTTATAGAATGGATCTGGAGACTCATTTATAGAATGGATCAAGGTCCTATATAGTTTCCCTACAGCTTCGGTTAGAACGAACAGCCAAATCTCCCCAAGGTTTAATCTTATGAGGGGCACAAGGCAAGGGTGTCCACTTTCTCCGTCACTGTTTGCTATATTTATTGAACCTCTTGCAACCGCAATTCGACAGCATGCAAATATTAAAGGCACCCATACCGCAACCGTTCATCATAAAATAAGCCTTTATGCTGATGATGTATTACTTTTCTTACAAAATCCACATTCTTCTCTTCAAGATACAATCTCACTTATCAATAAATTCAGTTTTATTTCAGATTACTCCATCAACTGGTCCAAATCTACTGTGTTACCAATTAATTTTGACTTTCAGAGCACCTCATCGATTCCACTGCATAAAGGGAACATTAAGTACCTGGGAATCAATATTTCCTCCACATTGTCAGATCTGAATCGCTTGAATTACTCCCCAATCTTAAAATCGATTGAGGATGATCTGGCGCCTTGGAAAACACTGCCAATCTCACTTATGGGAAGGGTTTCTACCGTGAAAATGATGGTCTTGCCTAGGGTTAATTATCTCTTCTCAATGATTCCAACCAAACCTTCTCAAATCTGGTTTAAATCACTAGACTCACACATCCATCAGTTTCTTTGGAAGAGTAAACCAGCACGAATCAGCCTTAAAACTTTACAAAAACCCAAAGAATATGGGGGTCTAGAACTCCCAAACTTTTCCTATTACTTCCTTGCAAATAAACTACAATATATATTAAAATGGATCAATCCCACTTTATTGGATAGTTTATGGTTAGAGATTGAACAATCACTTAGCCAGGAGATCCCAATTTCTAACCTGCCCTTTATTAGCCAAATTCTCCGGAAACACAACTGCTTTAAAAGTATTAATATACGCACTACCTTAACAGCTTGGTGGGAGTTTTTGAAAATAACTGGGTCCCCGCTCACTCCCTGTCAATTTACGCCTATTTGGAATAATCCTGATTTTCTTTTAAACAAGAAGCCATTGAACTTTCCAACATGGTGTGATAAGGGAGTCAGATGACTTGGGGATATCATCAATGCAAACAGTTTTATCTCTTTTAAAAGTTTAATAACACAATATGCAATCAATCCTAATAAATTCCTAGAATACATACAAATCAAATCTGTAATTAGCGCAAGATTCAACAAAACAACATGGGAAAGTAATCCTACGACCGTTAAATTCTTCAAAACATCTGCCCCCAAAGCTTTATCCAAATTATATGCTCTCTTATCAAAAATAGATAACACAATAAGTATCCCAACTTCCAAATGGCACTCAGACGTATCCACAAGCTTTGACCCAGAATTCTGGAAGCAAATATGCCTCAATACTTCTCTTTTGATTAAGAATCCGAATTTAGCCAAGACCAAGATCCCCCAAGTCCAAGCCAAGACCAAGATCCCCCAAGTCCAAGCCAAGACCAAGATCCCCCAAGTCCAAGCCAAGACCAAGATCCCCCAAGTCCAAGCCAAGACCAAGACCCACCATGCCAAGACCATGTCCAAGACCAACCATGCCAAGACCAAGACCAAGTCCAAGACCACCCTCGCCAAGACCAGGACCAAGACCCTCGCCAAGACCAAGACCCAGACCCTCGCCAAGACCCTCCAAGCAGCCAAGACCCTCCAAGCGGCCAAGACCAAGCTTCGCCACCCGAAGTGCCACGCCAAGCTTCGCCGCCTGCTTCGTCTGCTGCACCCGCACCTGCGTCATCTGCGGCTTCAACGCCTGCAATGACGACGACGCGCCTGCCTCCTCGCCTGCCACGGTTGTGGCCACTACCTGGTCGTCCGCCACGCCAAGTGCGCCCACCTCTTCGTCGGCCACGCATGTGGCCCTTCCCGGGTCGCCCACCTCGCCTGTGGTGGCGGCGTTCCACTCGCTGCCGCCACATGACTATGCCTCGGTGGATTCGGGGCCACTTGGCCTGGCGACCCACCGCCATGTCCCCCTCCCGCCCTCCCATGACTCTTGATCCTGTTTTGTGTTTTGTTTTTTGGACATCTGGGATCTGTCCGTAAGGGGGTGGGTTCTGTCATGTCTGTTCATGTTTTTGTTTTGGCCATGTGTTTGTTTTTTGGACTCTTTTTAGTTCCTGGTTGCACGTCCTTGTTTGGTTTGGTTTCCATGGTCACCCATTAGTGTTCACCTGTCTTGTCACGCACCTGTTTTCACTGATCACGTCACTATTTAAATCTGTCTGTTTCTGTTGTTCGTCCTGGCGTCCTCACACATTCACACTCCTGTCACTCTGATGATCCATGCTGCTCTTTTTCATGTTTTTTCTCATGCCAAGTAAGTTTTGTTTATTAAGACCACAGTTAGTGTTTTTGTTTCTTTGTTCATAGTTTTTGTGCCCACGTGCATGTCTTTTGTTTCTTAGTCAAGTTTGTATTTCCGCCTTTGTGCGCGCCATTTGTTTGCTTCCTTTTTTTAGTTTATTAGTGTTAAAAATAAATCATGTATTTAAATTCACGTCTTGCACGCGCCAATTTTCCATTGCCTTCTGGAGAAACACAACCCGAGAACCTAGTCCTGACACTGTACATATACATTCACTGTACAAACATACATTTACACTTACTGTAAATATACACTCACTGTACAAACACATATACACACACTGTACATATACATTCACTGTACAAACACACATACTGTATACACATACTGTACATATACATTCACTGTACAAACACACACACACATACACATACTGTACATATACATTCACTGTACAAACACACGCATACACATACTGTACATATACATTCACTGTACAATCACACATATACACATACTGTACACATAAAAGTACATATGCACACATACACTCATGCACATAATCACGTTTCATCAAACATATATTAATGTTGTTGTCCTAGGGTAAACTGGGTATAACACATGGCACACTGACAAAGCTTAACCTATTGTTACTATAACAATCTACAAGGTTAATGTAGGTTGCTTCTTTCTTCCCCTCCTTTTTTCTGCATTCTTTCATATCTCAAGTTATCATTACGTATATGTATTGTTGCATTTGAACAACTGTATTGTTGATAATAACGGTAAAGTATTGGTATTGTTCATTATCAATAGCGCTAATTCTATTGGTATTCGTATTGCTCCATTTTTTGTGAAATAATGCTCATTGTCATTTCTGTATTTTTTATTTTTTCACTAACTGCTTATTTGCTATTACTTTTACCATCATATTTGTACATGTCGTATTTGCTGATGTTGCTCTGTTGTTGTTGTTGTTGTTGCTGTGTTTGCTGTTGTTGTTTTTGTCTCTCTGTCTAATCCCCCTCTTATCCCCACAATTTCCCCCTCTGTCCTCCTTTTTTTCTCTTTCTATCTCGTCCTGCTCCGGCCCGGCTGCACCAAATGATAATATAAATACATTTAATAAAGTCAAATACAAATAAGGCAACAAGAGAAGTATCATACACTTCTCTTTTGTAAAGTAAATCTGAACAGCTGATATAGGCATCTACATCTACTATATGATTTGCCTGAGAAGCTGGACAGGACAAAAAAATAAAAAAAAATAAAATAAAATAAAATAAAAAAAAACAAACAATGCTGTTGCTAACGACGCCATTGAAGCTAACTTAGCAACGGGACCTCACAGAGCTATGATAAAAACATTAGCGCTCCACCTACGCCAGCCAGCCCTCATCTGCTCATCAACACCCGTGCTCACCTGCGTTCCAGCGATCGACGGAAGGACGAAGGACTTCACCCGATCATCCGTGCGGTCGGCGGCTAGCGTCGGCTAGCGCGTCTGCTATCCAAGTCAAAGTCCTCCTGGTTGTGTTGCTACAGGCAGCCACTAATACACCGATCCCACCTACAACTTTCTTCTTTGCAGTCTTCATTGTTCATTAAACAAATTGCAAAAGATTTACCAACACAGATGTCCAGAATACTGTGGAATTTTGAGATGAAAACAGAGCTTTTTTGTATTGGATTCAATGGGGTACCAATACTTCCGGTTCAACGATTGACGTCACGCGCATACGTCATCATATCTACACGTTTTCAACCGGAAGTGTGGCGGGAAATTTAAAATTGCACTTTATAAGTTAACCCGGCCGTATTGGCATGTGTTGCAATGTTAAGATTTCATCATTGATATATAAACTATCAGACTGCGTGTTCGGTAGTAGTGGGTTTCAGTAGGCCATTAAATTCCTCAACTTTATAGTCAACTAAAATTGCAGTAAATTTTGTCGAGTAAAAAATTAAGTGTGACGTTATTTGGATAGTTGTATACTTAAACTATCGGCAATTTGGAGTGCATAACTTAAGAGAAATCATATTTTCTCTAAGTTAAAATATAACGTGCACATTTTATCATGTAAGTCTACTATTTATTTAGCCAATTAGGACTAAATAAAAATGTTACTGATCAATAGGAGACAAAATAAAAAATACCCTCAATGCCAGTGTAAAGTGCATGGATAGATGTGTGCATGTATTATGGACATATGAAGAAAAACTTTTTGTATGTTGTGTATATAACCTTTCTGTGAGTATTACCCTGAAAAATGACAATTGCTTATTAAATGTGGGCAGTGTCGCCCATAGACTACAAAATAGTGGTAAAGTAAGCGGTCTTGCTTCTGCTCTACCGTTTTGGTAACCGTCTTAGTAACTTTAATTCAGTACAGTTGTTCAGTACAGTATGCAGACTTCCCTCGAATCAGGTTCTTAATCCAGGCTGTGTATGATTAAGATTAAGATTAAGATTAAAGTACCAATGATTGTCACACACACACTAGATGTGGTGAAATTTGTCCTCTGCATTTGACCCATCCCCTTGGGGAGCAGTGGGCAGCAGTGGGCAGCAGCGGCGCCGCGCCCGGGAATCTTTTTAGGTGATTTAACCCCCAACTCCAACCCTTTGTTGCTGAGTGCCAAGCAGGGAGGTTATGGGTCCCATTTTTATAGTCTTTGGTATGACTCGGCTGGGATTTGAACTCCAACCTACCGATCTGATGTCCTCCCAAGCCCAGCAAACCTCCATGTCTGGGGTAAAACGGTGACACAATCCTGCCCCCGCTGCTCAGGACGGAGCTCCCTGGTACACGCACTCAGCAGCTGCCCAAAAGCTCTTGAAGACGGGTGCTATCGCTGGCGTCACAACCAGGTGCTTAGGGCAGTCGCTGACAGCATCGCCACCGCCATCAACACCAGCAAAGGCCACCACAAGCCAAAGACCATCGCACTCTACAGAGCTGGAGAGAAGCCCAACATACCACCACGGGCATAGTCCGGCCTCCTCACCTCAGCCAACGACTGGCAACTGGAAGTGGACCTGGGCAGGCAACTGAAGTTCCCTTCTAGGAATACATCAACCAGGCTCCGCCCAGACATGGTCATTGTCTCAGATTCCACCAAGCAGCTGATTATTCTGGAGCTAACTGTGCCATGGGAAGAACGCATTGGACGAGACCAATGAGAGGAAGCGTGCCAAGTACCAGGACCTGGAGGAAGAGCGTAGGAGGCAAGGCTGGAAAACAATATGTGAGCCTCTGGAGGTGGGCTGTCTGGGATTCGCAGGGCGGTCACTCTGCAGAGTGCTCACCCCGGCTAAGACTTGTCTGGGAGGCAAAACAGAAGGCTAACAGATCCGCAACGGAAGCCGCAGTGAAAGCCACAAGATGGTTTTGGATTAAGAGGTCAGAACCGTGGTCAAACGCTGCGGGGACAGAGGCTGGGGATTGATCACCCCTGCCGGGTCGCCTGGGCTGAGGGGGTCTGATGTTGAACGACCTGAAACCCCCGATGATCCCAGGAAACAAAATCACTGATGATGTGTCCCAGCGCATCCGCAAGATGTATCTTTCACCAAGAGTAATTTCTATATATTAGTTTTGGCCTTCACACTCTAGCATAGGTGTTCGAACAATTCGCCTGTAGATGGCGCGTCAAGTTAGTTGTGTTTTTTACAGGAGAAAATTGAGCCACAGGGTCTTGTTGTCTACTGTGGCAAAGGTGAAGTGCATCCATATGTCTTCTCACTCACAAAGACAGTAGTTCTGATTGGATCCCCTCGTGATTTACCCACTGCCTCTCTCCCACATGCAACTGTGATTGGATATGTTCCCAACTTGTCCCACCCGCCTTGAGACGAAATTAAATATGATTGGATTTCGTCTCTTGTCAAAATGTTTGTCTGTTTTTTATTGACCAAATTGTCAATTAATTTTGTCATTATTTTTGTAGTCAAAGTGCATTTGTTTTGATTAGTTATTGTTCTATTTTACAAAGGGGAAAATAGGTTGTTGACGATAACTAAGGCAAACATTTTTCATCAACAAAATAACACTGCAACAAATCTAGAAGAAGACGCTCAAAAGTACTTTTCAAAAAGCGCTATCTGAATTTACATTGGATTTGCCAGACATTTCTACCAATTAAGGATGTAAATCTCTTTGTGGTGGACGATTTCATTCGCATCTCGATACAAGGGTGCGATGTGAGTCAAAATCGATTTATTGATAAAACGGAACGATGTGATGCGATTTAATTTAGTGTATAAACAATTTGATATGATTCGATTTAATGTGTCAGAATAATTGTATTTAAGTTATCACAAAACGTTGTGTTTCAATGAGTTCCCGGCGAGCAGACAAAAGCTGTCTTTGATCTTACCAAGCAAAAGGCTTGTAAAACTCCACTGTGTAGGATGAGAAGCGACATGAAGGTGTCGGTTTCTTTGATGTATTGTATGTCACAGGAAGATTTTGTCTTGACCCGAGATCTACAAAGCGGAGAGGAGGCAGGGCCTGGCCCCCCTCCAGGCACCTTTTCTTTTAACTGTTTTGTGACCGAGGGCAACGGCTGTTTACGACCTTTTCTTTGAACCGACCTTTTCTTTGAACTGTTTTGTAACCAAATGCGATGGCTGTTTACGACCACCGACCCTTTAGAAACAGCTGTTGCCATGTAATCAGGGAAAGTCCACATAAAAGAGGAGGTGTACAATCTTTCGTCAGAGCGTGGGACGTACAGTGTCTACGCGTTTCTCCTCAATTGAGCTAAATCGAATTCTGTCTGTTTAATTCCTTGCTTCTTGTCTTGTTTAATAGATGTCATCAGTGTTTGAACCTGACATAATGTATGAACGATTCAATAAACAATTTCATTGTATGGTTAACATTTGTTGATGGACACATTCTTTTTTACACCTGGCACCAAATAACATAAGCATTCCTTCCTGTGCATATGCTCCTCCTCATGTTAGACGATAAATACTTAAGACCTTGGCACCAAGCGCTCAGACCGATCACTTTCTTCCTCTCTCTCAACCTCACCCCTCTGCGAGTTCAGCTTTTTTTCCCTACACACGCTCAGATTTCTGCTGTGCGCTTGCGCAAGTTTTGACATATCGTTATATTTGTGTCTAAAAGGCAACCACTCAGAGAACTGGACGAATGTAAGCTCTGATTGGCTGCTTGCTCTCCAATGAGATCGCTCTGAAATACTATTTTCAACATGGCGGTGCTATACGGAACGGAAATAGCGACTTTAATGTGGGTATAACTTTATTTATTCATTTAAAACATCTAAAAGTAGACATGTAAAGCTAGGGGGACAGTAGTGATATAAATATGTGTTAAAATACGAGACCTCGACTATCGTAATGTCGAGCGACCTCCGTGCTCTTCGCTCCTCTATACCAGTGTTTTTCAACCTTTTTTGAGCCAAGGCACATTTTTTGCATTGAAAAAATCCAGAGGCACACCACCAGCAGAAATCTTTAAAAAACAAAACTCAGTTGACAGTAAAAAGTTGTCGCAATTGTTGGATATGACTTTAAAGCATAACCTGTCACGACTTGGTCCTTGGCGTGGATTGTTTTTCCGTGGTGCAAAGCAACTTAACATGACGTGCAGGTGAGGACATGTTTTAATATTTAAACTCAAAAGGGTATAAACAAAAGGCGCTCACAGCGGAGGTAAAAAACTTGACTAGGAAAACAAAAGGCGCGCACAATGGCGGAGAACTATGAACATTAAACAAAAACTTACGTGACAAGGAACTGTGAACATGGCATGAAGAAGCGTGGTCATAAAGGGTGCAGAGCATAAATGTGGAGCATGAATGTGATGTCGCCAGGACGAACAACAGAAACAGAAAAGCTTATATAGTGACATGATCAGTGAAAACAGGTGCGTGACTCTAACCGTGAACAGGTGCGTGACATGACAATGTGAACCAGGTGAAACTAATGGTTGCTATGGTGACAAATAAAAGTGCACAAAAAGTCCAAAACCAAATCCGAACATGACTAAAACAAAACATAATCACAGACATGACATAACCAAGCATGCATCAATATAGCTCTTGTCTCAAAGTAGGTGTACTGTCACATCACACCCTGACTTATTTTGAGTTTATTGCTGTTTTCTTGTGTGTAGTGTTTTAGTTCTTGTCTTGCACTCCTATTTTGGTGGCTTTTTCTCTTTTTTTTGGTATTTTCCTGTACCAGTTTCATGTCTTCCTTTGAGCGATATTTCCCGCATCTAATTTGTTTTAGCAATCAAGAATATTTCAGTTGTTTTTATCCTTCTTTGTGGGGACATTGTTGATTGTCATGTCATGTTCGGATGTACATTGTCTTTGCTACACAGTAAGTCTTTGCTGTCGTCCAGCATTCTGTTTTTGTTTACTTTGTTAACCAGTTCAGTTTTAGTTTTGTTCTGCATAGCCTTCCCTAAGCTTCAATGCCTTTTCTTAGGGGCACTCACCTTTTGTTTATTTTTGGTTTAAGCATTAGACACCTTTTTACCTACACTCTGCCTCCCGCTGTTTCCGACATCTACAAAGCAATTAGCTACCGGCTGCCACCTACTGATATGGAAGAGTATAACGTGGTAAGTCTGCCGATCTCCAGACTTTACAGAAACTCAACAACACATCATTTGCAGACTATAATTACTGGTTTGCAAAACATATTTTTAACCCAAATAGGTGAAACTAGATAATCTCCCATGGCACACCAGACTGTATCTCACGGCACACTAGTTTAAAAACACAGCTCTATACGAGAGAGACTCTCAGATATTCAGCCATTGCAGACAGCTTCGTGCACTGAGCTTTTTTTAACGTTTAGAAGTAAAAACCTTACATCTTTAAATTTATATACCTAAGTAGCTTGACTCTTGTCTTACTAACGTGTGACTCTAATAGTTGATATTTTTTAACTATTTGTACATTTTTTTTAATCATGGTTTGTAGACGCTGTGTACATTTCTATTTCACTGGAAAATGTTCACATTCATATGTTTATAAATCACTGTTAATGTGATCTTGTGTTTACGTTTACTCTGCTGTTCTGTTTAGGACGCGGGTCAGCAACATGTGGCTCTCGAGCCACATGCGGCTCTTTAGTGCTGCCCTGGAGCTTTTTCCAAAATTTATGAAAATGTAAAAAGATGAGGGAAAACATTTTTTTTTTTGTTTTAATATGTTTTTTTGTAGGAGGACAAACATGACACCTAATTTTAGAAATCCCACTGTTTATATTAAACATGCTTCACTGATGGGAGTATTTGGCGAGCGCCGTTTTGCCTTACTAATTTTGGCGGTCTTTGAATTCACCATAGTTTGTTTACATATACAACTTTCTTCGACGCTGCCACAGAAAGATGTGTTTTATGCCACTCTTTCTTTGTCTCATTTTGTCCACCAAACATTGTATGCTTTGCGTGAATGCACAAAGGTGAGCTTTGTTGATGTTATTGACTTGTGTGGAGTGCTAAATCCATTAGAGGACAACCTGCAGTTTCCTTTAACTTGGACACGCACACATCTATACTTTTTGGCCATTCTAAGTAATTAATTTCCAGGAGTTATCTCACCCTCTGAGAAGCCTACATTTTACAAATTTTTTCCAATGTTGTAAAAATGTGTAGAATAAATATTACATTCCAACAATTCTGTCAACGAAGATTTGCGTCAGCCTGCAACACATAGTCATTTTGATAGTAGGCTAATATAGGTAATATAGACACTTACATCATGTGTTGCCTTCATTATAACACTTCTATATGGCTTTAATTTTTTTGCGGCTTTTTGTATTTTTGGTCCAATATGGCTCTTTCAATATTTTGGGTTGCTGACCCCTGGTTTAGGACAATCAAGGAGAACATGGACTCTCAAAACAATTTAAAGGACAACAGAGCAAAAAGAAATAGATAACATGGCTGATCATCTGAAAGACATTTTTTTTTTACCTGTAAAAAAATAATAAAGTGCTGAAACTGCTGCTATTGTGATTCATTTTTTTTGCCTAAATTACAACTATTCCAAAATAGGGAAATATATTTTTAGTAATTACAAATTCCATTTCACTTAATATTTACAAATACAGTTGAAAGTACACACATTTACAACAGGATTCATTAAAAAAAACATCAATTGCTTTATTTTAGAGCCAAAAGGTTATTTAGAATTATTTAAAGAGAATAGAAGCTTTTACAGAAGACTTGTATATTCCCTATTACTTAACATGTTTTAAATATTATCTGAGTATTACTGTGTGATGTTACCGTATGGATTCCAAAAAGAAAGGCCAGGAAGACTTCTCTTTTTGGAACATTATCTGGATTGTCTCTAGCATGTTTCTGAGGGTATACATAATGTATGTCCGACTACCTCATCAAGTGAGTTTGCAAAGCTAATTGTTGTATTACATATTACATTTGATCTAAAAACTAACTAATAAAGCGACCATCTTATCATATTTGTCCATAAACGACTTAATAACTATTAAAGACAATGACTTTAAAAGGATTTTCCTTGCTTATAAAAGAGAATCACAGAACCTTGTTATAGTTACTAAAAATCAATAATACACACCAAATGTATTGTGCACAAAATACATTTATATTCGCTCAAACATTATTTTTCGCTCGAGTTTTATTTTCAAAATATGTCTGTGCTTGCAAAACTTATTTTTCTTTCCTAAAAATCTCCCTTTGCCACCTGCAAATCAAGACACAAATATAATGTCATATCAAATAATAATCTTTGTCATTAATACATGGTTCCATATTATTTGACAAGGTTGTGAACTTTAAGTAGGTTAGCTATACAGTCGTGGTCAACAACACTTGTAAAGAACATAATGTCATGGCTGTCTTGAGTTTCCAATAATTTTTACAGCTCTTATTTTTTGTGATAGAGTGATTGGAGCACATACTTGTTTGTCACAAAAAACATTCATGAAGTTTGGTTCTTTAACGAATTTATTATGGGTCTACTAAAAATGTGACTAAATCTGCTGGGTCAAAAGTATACATACAGCAATGTTAATATTTAGTTACATGTCCCTTGGCAAGTTTCACTGCAATAAGGCGCTTTTGGTAGCCATCCACAAGCTTCTGGTTGAATTTTTGACGACTCCTCTTGACAAAATTGGTGCAGTTCAGCTAAATTTGTTGGTTTTCTGGCATGGACTTGTTTCTTCAGCATTGTAATGTTGGTTCTTTGGTCAAAATGTTGCATAGATTATGTTTTACAGACCATCGTCGAGCTGCTTTCTGACAGTCGCTTCTGGATGCGCCGTTTTGTGGGTGGACTACAAAGGTGGACGCGCTCAATTTTTCAGGATTTATGCAGATCCCAAATACAGATCAGCAGGTACCACAAGGCAAGAAAAGTTGCATTTGCATAATATTGCAAAACAAAACTCCAGATAATATGTCTTACCTTATAAACCAGGGGTAGGGAACCTATGGCTCGAGAGCCAGATGTGGCTCTTTTGATGACTGCATCTGGCTCTCAGATAAACCTTAGCTGACATTGCTTAACATGATAAGTAATGAATAATAATTTCACTGGTAATCACAGTGTTAAAAATAACGTTCAAAATATAAAACATTCTCATGCATTTTAATCCACCCATGCGTTTTCTACCGGACCTATTCAAGAAGTCGCATTAACGGTAAAAAGTATTTTATTTATTATTGGTTAGCTTCAGAATAACAATGTTATTCAAAAGAATAAGAGACGTATTATACACGAAAAATGTTGGTCTTACTTAAAAATGCACATATTTAGTTGTATTCAGTGTTAAAAAATATTATATGGCTCTCACGGAAATAAATTTAAAAATATTTGGCTTTCATGGCTCTCTCAGCCAAAAAGGTTCCCGACCACTGTTATAAGCACGCCATAATAATACTCGTATGTTTAATGCACCAACAATCCATCAAGCGGTGCGGCTTCATAGCTTACCAAAGTCATACTAAAACATTTTGATAGATTTTTGAGCGCCGTGTGTAATGTTCTATATTTTCAATGGGACATATAAAATGTTGGTGTAGTTTACTTGAGTCATATTGCAGTCTACACGTATCTCTTATGTTTGACTGCCATCTACTGCTCACACTTATCATTACACATGTACCAAATAAAATGGCTTCGAGGTCGGTAAGCAAAACCAGAATTATTCCGTATATTAGGCGCACCGGGTTATAAGGCGCACTGTCGAGTTTTGAGGGGAAAAAAACATTTTAAGTGCGCCTTATAGTCCGGAAAATACGGTACAAAAACAGTCCTTAGAAACGACCATCAATTTGCAGTCATGTTGTTGTTATGATTTCAATGACAGCTAACGCTAATTGTCCAAATTGCTATTATTAGCTAACAACACCTAAAGCTAATGCATGTGTTACCAGTGTTGGGACTAACGCGTTACTTTGTAACGCGTTACTGTAACGCCGTTACTTTCGGCGCTAAATAGTAATCTAACGCGTTATTTTTTATATTCAGTAACTCAGTTACCGTTACTACATGATGCGTCACTGCGTTATTTTACGTTATTTTTTATGTAGTATCGGCTAGAAACTGAGAAGATCTGAGCGTGTTTTATTGGAGCGCTGCAGAAGAGGCGACAAGGAAGAGGCGCGCTGTGTGTGTATGTTACTAACAAGACATGGCGAAGCCCGAAGCCGAGTGTCTTAACATGGAGATATTCTCACTACTTTTCTTTTGTCGACCACAAAGAAAATAACATTTTAGTTAAATGTAAGTTGTCTTGGATCAAAGATCCTATCCTAGCAATTCAAATCTGCTGAAACAGCTACAAAAGCAACATGCTTCGACAAAGCTAGTAAAGAGAGACACACTTCACCTCCTAAGCAACAGCGGCTGGATTTTAACGAGGCACTGCGCACTGAAGGTACACACACTCTGTCAATTCTCTTATATACTCTTTCATTCTAGACTTCTAGAGTGTTTGATTATCACATCACTCTAAATGTATAGACTATAAAGTTCACAAACATAAAGAGGGATGCTAGTGGGCCAGGCCAATCTTTCCTTATCTCTAAACTAAAACTGGGGAAATGTGTAGAGTGTTCTGGGCTTCAGATATGATTTTATTTCAGAATTCCTTGAGAGAAAAAAATGCCTGGTTAGGCTTTGTGTATGTAGTGTGTGCCTTCCTTGGTTTACAGCTATGTTGTTATTATGCTGTTTGTTACTTATGTATGTTATGTTGCAGCTATTTAAAATAGTTGTGTCAATTTGTTCTGGCCTGAAACAAATTGGCCCTTTGAAACATATCTTTGTTTTTGTGTGTTGTATGTAGACCACATTGCTTAGCAGAGTTCAGTGATGCAAATGCATGTCAAGTTGATCAAGAGATTGTATTATTCTCCAGTGCAATAACAGTACTGAAATGAAGGCTAAAAGGGCTTTAAAGGGGGCCTTAAAAAAAATGAAAAAAATAAACATATATATAAGTAACTAGATAGTTACTTTTCACAGTTACGCATTACTTTTTGGTGTAAGTAACTGAGTTAGTAACTGAGTTACTTTTGAAATAAAGTAACTAGTAACTGCAACTAGTCACTGGTTTTCAGTAACTAACCCAACACTGTGTTACATACGTACCTAATTACGTCATTACGTACGACAAGCCGTAAGAGGGCGGGATATACTGTGTAAAATACATTGGAAAGTTAGCGCCCTCGAGGCATCTGTGTAAATGTTTCAAACATCTCCTTTAAGTGTCATGCCTGGTGTTAGCAACAGGCCAATATTCCAGTTATACTTTAAATGTAACACTCCTTTTACATTAAAAGTCAGAGGACAGATATTGCAATTCTCAAATTAAGTTCTGCTCAAGTTCACATGACAACTTGTCAGCTACCGTGTCTGTATTTGCTGATGTCAGGAAAGTTGAGAATTTAGAAACGAGGTCAGGTTTCCCTTGGGACTGAGGAAGACGTCTGCAACCAAGTTGGTAAAACATGCTCACTTAGTCAACTTTCAGACTTGATTCTGTCTGTGAAAACAGTCACACGGTCCTCCTACCTGTCAAAGACCACAGCAGCAAAGCTGGCCTCTGCAAACACCACCTCCCCAGCATTGAGGTCTCTGCCTGCCCTCAGACCACGACCTTTCTTCCCCGCATCGCACAGCTCAGCGGTCTCCATGTTCCCCAATGTCATGGTGTAGGTGGTACAAAGCAAAAAGTATGACAGCAGAGAGAAAGAAAAACTGTAGCAAAGGGCTGGACTAAGCTAATCGAAGTGGTGAGTTCTCATGAAGTTCGCACGCACGCATTCATCTGAGGCTCTGGCCTCTTTGGCCGCTGCTACTGCCAAAAATACATTCACTTCCTCTGAGGGTTGTACTACCTCCCCAGGGTGAGAAGGAGACCAGCGGAGGGTCTGTTATGCCAAGGTAGTTGTCGTTCCCTTGTTGGGTCGCATCCCCGAATGGTATTTTTGTCTGCACCAGCTGTCACCTTCCATCAGAAAGCACATGACAGGCAAAATAAAACATGTTTTGTTTTTTTGCAGGCAGGAGAAACTACATTCAAGTGTAAGCAGAAACACAAATTATTAGTGGTCTGTCTCCCAGTTTAAATCTCAGCTGTGTTTATCTATGTATTAGGGTTGTCACAATATCAGAGTTTGAGTTGTCGATGCTGATACCTATGAATTTCCATGACTCTCTATACCAGTATATATATACATATATACATATATATATATATATATATATATATACATATATATATATATATACATATATATATATACATAAATATATATACATATATAACATATACATATATATATATATACATATATATATATATATATATATATATATATATATATATATATATATATATATATATATATATATATATATATATATATATATATATATATATATATACATATATACATATATATATATATATATACTGGTATAGAGAGTCATGGAAATTCATAGGTATCAGCATATATATATATATATATATATATATACATATATATATATATATATATATATACATATATATATATATATACATATATATATATATATATATATAATATATATATATATATATATATATATATATATATATATATATATATATATATATATATATACTGGTATAGAGAGTCATGGAAATTCATAGGTATCAGCATCGACAACTCAAACTCTGATATTGTGACAACCCTAATACATAGATAAACACAGCTGAAATGATGCAGTATATATATATATATATATATATATATATATATATATATATATACATATATATATACATATATATATATATACATATATATATACACATATATATATATATACATATATATATATATACATATATATATACACATATATATATACATATATATATATACACACACACACACACACAGTATACAGTATATATACACAGTATACAGTATATATACACATACATACCATATATATATATATACAAAACCCAAAACCAGTGAAGTGGGCATGTTGTGTAAATCTTAAATAAAAACAGATGATTTGCCAATTCTTTTCAACTTATATTTAATTGAATAGACTGCAAAGACAAGATATTTAATGTTCAAACTGAGAAACTTAATTTTGTTTTGCAAATAATCATTAACTTAGAATTTAATGGCGGCAACACACTGCAAAAAAGTTGGCACAGGGGCATTTTTACCACTGTGTTACATGGCCTTTCCTTTTAACAACACTCAGTAAACGTTTGAATGTTTTCAGGTGGAATTCTTTCCCATTCTTGCTTGATGTACAGCTTAAGTTGTTCAACAGTCCGGGGTCTCCGTTGTGGTATTTTAGGCTTCATAATGCGCCACACATTTTCAATGGGGGACAGGTCTGGACTACAGGCAGGCCAGTCTAGTACCCGCACTCTTTTACTATGAAGCCACGCTGTTGTAACATGTGCAGAAAGTTGCTTGGCAAAGACGTTGCTTGGATGGCAACATATGTTGCTCCAAAACCTGTATGTACATTTCAGCATTAATGGTGCCTTCACAGATGAGTAAGTTACCCATGCCTTGGGCACTAATACACCCCCATACCATCACAGATGCTGGCTTTTGAACTTTGCGCCTATATCTTTTAATCTTTTAACTTTTAACGTCTGCACTGTTTTTATTTTTATTGTCTGCATTTTAATTTTGCTTTTATTTTCTTTCATTTCACTTTGTTGTCTGTGAAGCACTTTGAGTCTGCCTTGTGTATGAAAAGCGCTATACAAATAAAGTTGCCTTGCCTTGCCTTGCCTTGCCTATAACAGTCCGGAAGGCTCTTTTCCTCTTTGGTCCGAAGGACACGACGTCCAGTTTCCAAAAACAATTTGAAATGTGGACTCGTCAGACCTTGCATCAGTCCATCTTAGATGAGCACGGGCCCAGCAAAGCCGGCGGCGTTTCTGGGTGTTGTTGATAAATGGCTTTCGCTTTGCATAATAGAGTTTTAACTTGCACTTACAGATGAAGCGACAAACTGTAGTTACGGACAGTGGTTTTCTGAAGTGTTCCTGAGCCCATGTGGTGATATCCTTTACACACCGATGTCGGTTTTTGATGCAGTACCGCCTGAGGGATCGACGGTCACGGGCATTCAAGGTTTTCCGCCTTGCCGCTTACGTGCAGTGATTTCTCCAGATTCTCTGAATCTTTTGATGATATTACGGACTGTGGATGGTGAAATCCCTAAATTCCTTGCAATAGCTTGTTGAGAAATGTTGTGCTTAAACTGTTCAATAATTTTATTACCCATCCCTAATTAGCCTGTTCACCTGTGGCATGTTCAAAATAAGTTTTTGATGAGCATTCCTCAACTTTCTTAGTCTTTTTTGCCACTTGTGCCAGCTTTTTTGAAACATGTTGCAGGCATCAAATTCCAAATGAGCTAATATTTGCAAAAAATAAAGTTTACCAGTTTGAACATTAAATATCTTGTCTTTGCAGTGTATTCAATTGAATATAGGTTGAAAAAGATTTGCAAATCATTGTATTCTGTTTTTATTTACGATTTACACAACGTGCCTACTTCACTGGTTTTGGGTTTTGTATTTTATGACATCTTTAAGACCATGAAATTAATGATAACACAAATGGGCATGAAAGACGCCCAGCATGTTGACTGGTGATGTCGTCTCTTTGTAAGGTGATTGCTATTACTGTGGTACCTAGCTAAGTTTTCATTAGTAATTAGTTTCAAAATGTTGTAAAACTAAAGCAAATCATACAAACCAATGAATTCATTCCAGACACCCAAACATATGAACACTTAAAGGGAACTAAACTTTTTGGGGGTAATTTTGCCTATAGTTCATAATCCTTATGTAGGACAAGCACACATATTGTTAGAATAATTGTATCTAAATTATCACAATACTTTGTGTTGAAATGAGTTCCCGGCAAGAAGACAAAAGCTGTCTTTGAACCTACCAAGAAGAAGGCTTGTAAAACTCCACTGTGTAGGGGGGGAAGCAACATGAAGGTGTTTCTGTTTATTTCATGTATTGTAATCAACAGAAATATATTGTTTTAACCCAAGAACTACAAAGTGGAGATAAGGCAGGATCTGCCCAAGTTCCAGACACCTCTTTTTTTTAAAACTCTTTTAAGAACCTCTTTTACGACCTCTTTTTTTAACCAAATTTTTCTTTTGAACTGTTTTGTAAACGAAGGCGATGGCTGTTTACAACCCCGTCCCTTTGGAAGCAGCTGTTGCCATGTGGTCAGGGAAGGTCCAAATAAAAGAAGGAGGCGTGCAATCTTTTGGCTGAGCGTAATGACACTGTACAAGGGTACAGATGTACACGTTTCTCCTCATTGAGCCAAATTGAATTCTGTCTCTGTTTGATTCTTTGCTTCTTGTCCTGTTTAATAGATGTCATCAGTGTTTGAACCTGACACATATGTTTTCTTTTTTTATGCATTGTAACTAGTAAATAAATGTTATCAAAAGTCAGCTTACAATGGAGCCTTTGAAAGTCACTCTATTTCGCCGTTGTCTTGTCTCTAATGGAACATTCATTTCAAAAACGCATCACGTTTGCTTTTTCCTGCGACAACATCACTGATTATTACTCACTGCAGACTTAATGAGAGCCAACAAACATAGTACAACTTCACTTACTGTACAAAGTCTGCTGTCATTAGGATGCCAACTGCTAGGATGTTCATATATTCCCATTTAGATGAAGAATGACTCAGAATACTCCCGAAGAAAAAAGGGGGATGGAACCAAGCAAACAACTTTTTGGGTCTTTCTCGGCATTACCCGGTCTAAATTGGATGCCAAAGTTGATGAACTTGTCGGATTATGTCTTCATCCTTCTACTATCCAGGTAAGAGGCATTATTTATGATCTAGAATGAACTCTTATAAGCTCTGAGGCGAGAAAGCAACTCACCAGCCACTGACATTAACATAGGCACACAAGCTTGTGATCACGGCACTGCTATAAATAATTTGCCTGCGTTTGTGCTTATGTTAACAATATCACCAATACTTGCTTAATATTCAAGTCACAAAATGTAAATGCAGTTTTCTTGGCACTTTTTGGATGGCTATTTAGAGGGCTTTTTTATGGGCAAAATAGAGGACCTCCCATTGGCTCCTTTGTAAGCAGACGTTTATTTACGAGTAAGAATGCATTAAAATATACATCCGTTGTTTTGCCTTTCAATAATGATTGTTAACGATAGGTAAAATAAAAATAAAAAGTGAAGTTCCCCTTTAACAGATTGTATAGACAATAATTACAACACACATTTGACATCACTTTTACCTTTATTGAAGAAATGTTGATCAAGACAGCAAAGAACGTAGCAGGAGGAAGAGCGAGCCATGCAGACGTCACCTTTGTACTTTGCTAAAAGTTATTTCTTGAATTCAATAGTGTTTCTCACCTTATTTATCAAAGTGATGGCTGGCACTTGCAGCTTTCTTTGGTCCCATGGTGGATTAGTCAATAAATGAAGCACAGAGACTGAGTCACAGACATGTGGGATTTTTGTTTGGGCACTCAATTCCATGGCACGAGTGAGAACTACTAAATGCTAATTGGGACTAGTTTGTTACACAAAGTTTGGTCTTACAATAACAAACAGTACACAAAACGGGGGCAAAATTTTGGCGAAAACCAAAATCCTACGAAAAGAGAGACAACCAAAAACTGAGGCACCACTGAACTCCTGAACCCTAACAAACTTGGACCAATTGACAGTATTTTGCGGACGATAGAGCGCACGGGCCACACACACTAAATTTTAAAAGAAAAAATATTTTTCAATATATTAGCCGCACCGGGCTATAAGCCACAGACATATATGTTGTGAAATGAATTATTTACACAGAAATATTTTGTAAATGTTTGTTTAAATACCTTAATTGCTTCCAAACTGTGTCTAACACGGCAGTAAAACAACTAATCAAACCAAACAGTCGTCATAAACCCACTAGCTGCGGAAGCTAGCTCTCCAATCAGCTTAACAGACTCAATAAGTCCACTGTGGCGTTTTGGTGAATTTACCAAACTGAAACGGTACAAAAAAATGCAATTGTAAGTAAATAATACTAACAAAAACACTCTTAAACGTGTAAGCATATTAGCTATGCTAACGACGCTGGCTTCATTACATTACAATGGCACGTACAAATATGCATGCAGGAGCAAAGGTCAACGGCCTCTGTCTATGGTGCTGAGGACGAGCACCATCGGATGGGGGCGGGGCATGTGCTGACGGCGAGACACAGCTGACAGGTGATTAGATTTCACAGGTGGTACGTGTTAATCTAATCATCTGTTGTCTTTAACAGTAAGCGGCCGAGAGCAGGGGAGGAGAGAAGGACTGGAAGAGACTGAAACGCCTGGCTTTGGTGACGTGTGTACAGTGGAACTGCTAGGAAGCAACTTCTACAAACTCCTACAGACATTACATTTGGCATGGTTTAGTAAGTAAGTTTTAGTTATACAAACGTTGCTTGGAGTAATAAAAGGCGAATCCAAACGAGTAGAACCGCTATGCACGGCTAATATGGAACGGCACTTTTACTTCCGATTGAAAGCACTAAATGAAAGGACACTGCAGCACCTGCAATGAGCAAACTCGTCCAAAAGATGGCGTCATAGCACAAATAATAACACACCCATTTAGTGTGTTTTTAACTATTTGCAT
This sequence comes from Entelurus aequoreus, assembly GCF_033978785.1. Taxonomy (NCBI): domain Eukaryota; kingdom Metazoa; phylum Chordata; class Actinopteri; order Syngnathiformes; family Syngnathidae; genus Entelurus; species Entelurus aequoreus. The sequence continues at coordinate 30,629,351 of NC_084751.1, read as the reverse complement.
TATGGCCTTCAGCGAAGAAAAATCCATAAATCAGCAGCACCGTTTTATAAACCTCAGGATTTAAAGCGTAGAAAAAAAGTAGCAGTTTATAAACTTGAATTTACGGTACCCAAAGTTTGACAGCGTAGGAAAAAAGGAGTGGTTTTTAATCCCGAATTTACGGTACTCAAAGTTTGACATATTTAATTAATATCACTAATAATTAATAACTGCATGTAAGATCAATTTGGTCCTACTGTATTTGGAAACAACTTCAACAATCACTACAAGGACACTTACTGCACATGTACCGTATTTTTTGGAGCATAAGTCGCTCCGGAGTATAAGTCGCACCTGCCGAAAATGCATAATAAAGAAGGAAAAAAACATATATAAGTCGCACTGGAGTATAAGTCACATTTTTTTGGGAAATGTATTTGATAAAACCTAACACCAAGAATAGACATTTGAAAGGCAATTCAAAATAAATAAAGAATAGTGAACAACAGGCTGAATAAGTGTACGTTATATGAGGCATAAATAACCAACTGAGAAAGTGCCTGGTATGTTAACGTAACATATTATGGTAAGAGTCATTCAAATAACTATAACATATAGAACATGCTATACGTTTACCAAACAATCTGTCACTCCTAATCGCTAAATCCCATGAAATCTTATACGTCTAGTCTCTTACGTGAATGAGCTAAATAATATTATTTTATATTTTACGGTAATGTGTTAATCATTTCACACATAAGCCGGCCAAATTATGAAAAAAACTGCGACTTATAGTCCGAAAAATACGGTAGTTGGGTGTCAACTCAGTGCCATACTAATTATACTTCCAGCACCTAGACGTCATAAACATCAATATGATCGCCTGATTTGTATTTGTCTTCCAGTAGCAGCTTGATGAGCTTAGCGCAGGAGGCCTCACACGTGAGCAGCTGGCCCTGAGCACTCATGTCTGCAAACGTCTGCCTCATCGTGACTTCTGCCGTTTGGGTCCTGGCCACCAACTGCATGTCTGTGTCCAAAGGACCTGTTTGAATGCAGACAGAAAATGGTTTGCTAGTTTGTTAATTAGGAGTACAGTACACGGAGTATAGGAAGTGCAAGCTTTAAACAGCACAAATTAAATGATCAAAAATAAAAACAATTATAAATTGAAAAAAATTAAGCACAGGAATGCAACACAAATTGGAAAACAAATATATTGATGTTTTACCAGAGACTTAAAAGAAGACACTAGATGCCAGTAAAAACACAATCAGAGCTCATTGTCAAATTGCTGTACTGTTATAATTATTACAACTAATAATAGTAATAATCAATTCTATTTACAGAAAGAAACACCACCAAAAGCTTCCATATTGTCCGTTGTCTGCTCTATCATCCACAAGTTTAAGACATTCTCTGTATACACTGCAAAAACTGAAATCTAAGTAAGATTAAATATCTCAAATAAGGGTGATATTTGCTTATTTTCTGTCTGATAAGATAATTCTTTTCACTAAGCAGATTTTATGTTAGGGTGTTTTACTTGTTTTAAGGGTTTTGGTCCTAAATGATCTGAGTAAGATATTACAGCTTGTAGCTGAGATTTTATGACCTATATTGAGTAAAACATGCTTGAAACTAGAGTATAAACTGATGCAAAGCTATGTCATCAACACTCACAAGTATAAAACTACTTTTTTAAAGTAATCATTTCTTATTTCAAGCACAAACAAAAAAATCATGATGCCGAGCGCATATCATTATGTCAAGATAATGGCACTAGCATTTACTTAATTTAAGAACATTTTTGAACATATTGAGCAAAAAGGTCTCTTTTTTTTTCTACCAAGAAAAGTGCATTTGTTATTAGTGAGAATATACATATTTTAAGGTATTTTTGGGTTCATTGAGGTTAGCTAATTTTACTTGTTTTGGAAAGTATTGACAAGCCGGATTTTCTTGTTCTATTGGCAGATAATTTTGCTTAGTTCAAATAAAATACTCCTCATTTTTGTATTTTTTTTTCTTGTTTTTGAACACTGACTTTTTGCAGTGTATGTTTTACGCTTGAAAACGTTTCGCCAATCTAACATCTTTAATCTTAAAATTTATGTTCCAACACATTAACCCCCACATGAACTGTTGAGCGATCTATAGTGCACATATTTATTGGTAAATGAGAGACAATGAGATATTATCATCACACTTCAACATCATAGGTCTGAGCTGCGTGGGAGGATGACAATTGTGCTACTTGGGCAATAAAGAGTTGATATATTGTTACATATATTGTTGTTGTTCCTGCTTCTTCTACACAAGAAACAAACATAAGTTTTGATTAGACAGTTGACTAGCGCCTTTCAGCGCTGCTAAGAGACAAATTCAACTGGCTAAAATGAGAACGTGCGGTGAAGTTGTGGGCATTGGACAAAGTTGCAAGCCTGAATAAAATAGACGTTGATTTAAAGGGAAATTTCACTCTTTTTTTTTTTTTGTCTGTGCTTCACAATAATTATGACAGACAAAAACACATTTTTTTTTATAGGATTCTAAAGATTAAAAAAGGCTTGAAAGATGCATCTCCCCTATGTTGCCTTCAAAGCCCTCTGAAACAACTTCAAAACCCTCCAACGTTTTAATTTCCCAACTCAATTTTCCATATGAGTTGGGAAATTGTGTTAGATGTAAATATAAACGGAATACAATGATTTGCAAATCCTTTTCAACCCATATTCAATTGAATGCACTACAAAGACAAGATATTTGATGTTCAAACTCGTAAACTTTTTTTTTTTTTGCAAATAATAAATAACTTAGAATTTCATTGCTGCGACACGTGACAAAGTAGTTGGGAAAGGGCATGTTCACAACTGTGTTACATCACCTTTTCTTTTAACAACACTCAATAAACGATTGGGAACTGAGGAAACTATTTGTTGAAGCTTTGAAAGTGGAATTCTTTCCCATTCTTGTTTTATGTAGAGCTTCAGTCGTTCAACAGTCCGGGGTCTCCGCTGTCGTATTTTACGCTTCATAATGCGCCACACATTTTCAATGGGAGACAGGTCTGGACTGCAGGCGGGCCAGGAAAGTACCTGCACTCTTTTTTTTACGAAGCCACGCTGTTGTAACACGTGCTGAATGTGGCTTGGCATTGTCTTGCTGAAATAAGCAGGGGCGTCCATGAAAAAGACGGCGCTTAGATGGCAGCATATGTTGTTCCAAAACCTGTATGTACCTTTCAGCATTAATGGTGCCTTCACAGATGTGTAAGTTACCCATGCCTTGGGCACTAATGCACCCCCACACCATCACAGATGCTGGCTTTTGAACTTTGCGTCGATAACAGTCTGGATGGTTTGCTTCCCCTTTGGTCCAGATGACACGATGTCGAATATTTCCAAAAACAATTTGAAATGTGGACTTGTCAGACCACAGAACTCTTTTCCACTTTGCATGAGTCCATCTTAGATGATCTCGGGCCCAGAGAAGCCGGCGGCGTTTCTGGATGTTGTTGATAAATGGCTTTCGCTTTGCATAGTAGAGCTTTAACTTGCACTTACAGATGTAGCGACGAACTGTATTTAGTGACACTGGTTTTCTGAAGTGGTCCTGAGCCCATGTGGTGATATCCTTTAGAGATTGATGTCGGTTTTTGATACAGTGCCGTCTAAGGGATCGAAGGTCACGGTCATTCAATGTTGGTTTCCGGCCGTGCCGCTTACGTGGAGTGATTTCTACAGATTTTCTGAACCTTTTCATGATATTATGGACCGTAGATGTTGAAATCCCTAAATTTCTTGCAATTGCACTTTGAGAAACGTTGTTTTTAAACTGTTTGACTATTTGCTCACGCAGTTGTGGACAAAGGGGTGTACCTCGCCCCATCCTTTCTTTTGAAAGACTAAGCATTTTTTGGGAAGCTGTTTTTATACCCAATCATGGCACCCACCTGTTCCCAATTAGCCTGCACACCTGTGGGATGTTCCCAATAAGTGTTTGATGAGCATTCCTCAACTTTATCAGTATTTATTGCCACCTTTCCCAACTTCTTTGTCACGTGTTGCTGGCATCAAATTCTAAAGTTAATGATTATTTGAAAAAATAAAAAATGTTTATCAGTTTGAACATCAAATATGTTGTCTTTGTAGCATATTCAACTGAATATGGGTTGAAAATGATTTGCAAATCATTGTATTCCGTTTATATTTACATCTAACACAATTTCCCAACTCGTATAGAAACGGGGTTTGTACAATGTAGTAACAGACACATTCCTAACAATATGTCAGATGTACAATATTTACCGTATTTTGGTCATTACCAAAACATCTTTCCTGGGCGCATTTATTTCAGTGCCCATAGCGCCGCACTTCCTAATTCTGTTAACAAATGTATGTTCCTGCTTCTGGTAAAAAAAACGTGAGTGTGTTGTAATTATAGCAGACTTCGTGATAGACGGCAAAGATGACTATTTTTGGACAAATGAGGATTTACAACCTTATCGTTTTGAACCTGAATATAGGGAGGATTAACAGATGGTTACAGAAGCTGAGCGAGCACAAACAGAGGGTAAAATGTTGGACTAGACAGAAGCCAAGAGTGAGAACCGGCATGCCTTGGCGGTGTAAATGTGGAGCCTAAACGGGAACTGCACTTTTTTTTAAAATTTTCCTATCATTCACAATTGTAATGTAAGACAAGAACACATATCTTTTTAAATGCATTCCAACTAGTAAACTAGAATATGCAATTCCGGTAGGAATTGCGTGTGAATGCCGCGATGCCGAAGCTGAACTGAAATGCTGATTGGCTATAGAATGACTGTTGGAATCGTTTGAATGTTGACAGTGTTTGAATGTTGAAGAGCTGATGCTGACCTGAATATCACAAACTATGATTTTTCAGTTTAATCATACAAATGTAGCCAAAAAAGCTAGCATAGCTTGCTAACATTCTCACAAATATGCTACCAGTATACGTGCTAATGCACGTTAACTATTACCATACTTGCATGACAGCACAGAGGATCACAAACCATGATTTTCAGGTTTAAACATACAAAATTAGCACAAAAAAAAAAAAGATAGGATAAAATGTTAGCATAATAACGTTGTTACAATCCATCCATTTTCTACCGCTTGTCCCTTTCAGGACAAGCGGTAGAAAATGGATGTATGGTACACCCTGGACAAGTCGCCACCTCATCGCAGCGTTGTTACAATGTTTATGTTTAAACCTGAAAATCATGGTTGCACGTTAAATAGTGCATTTTGCTTGCTTGGATGCTAACTTTTTGAGGTAGTTTTGCAATTGTTTACCCCATTTTCATATAACTTGATGTGTGACACTTGTTAACTGTTAGCATGCTAACAAGCTAACATTAACATACCAACTTTTCCAGCTAAATGTACACTTTTTTCCCTCTATAATTCCCCAGCCATTCACCTTAGAGTCACATAACTTGGTAGGTGACACATGCTAAATGTTAGCATGCTAACTTTTTAAATTAGTTTTGAAACCGTTTACCACAGTTATGTAACTTAATGTGACCCTTATTAACTGATAGTATGCTAATGTTAGCATGCTAGCAAGCTAACATTTAGCACACATGCTAAGTGTTAGCATTTTAATGTTAGCATGCTAACGTTTTAGGCTAGCTATTTAACTAGCCTAAAACCTAAAACTCACAGATTCGGACACTCGGCACCATTTTAAAAGTACGCCGGCTACCACCGACCCCCGGCCAGAGATCCAGGGCACAGATAGAATGCCCATCAAAATTTCTGCAGGAATTTTATAGTTACAAATTAGAATGCAAAAACAAAAAAAAATCTAACATATGTGTTCTTGTCTCTCATAAGGATTGTGAACAATAGGCAACATTTAAAAAATGTGCACTTCCCCTTTATGCACATGCATAAAGGGGAAGTGCAGTTTAATCATACAAATGTAGCCAAAAAAGCTAGCATAGCTTGCTAACATTCTCACAAATATGCTACCAGTATACGTGCTAATGCACGTTAACTATTACCATACTTGCATGACAGCACAGAGTATCACAAACCATGATTTTCAGGTTTAAACATACAAAATTAGCACAAAAAAAAAAGATAGGATAAAATGTTAGCATAATAACGTTATTACAATCCATCCTTTTTCTATCGCTTGTCCTGAAACCACAATCCTCATATGCTATACATGTTCACCTTGTAACTACAAGGTGAACATGCCAGAGGCTGTTCACCTTGGAGACCTGCTGCGGATATGGGTACGTCCTGGCGCGAGCTTTACACCTTTATACAAAGTGGACGGATGGATGTTGATGCATCCATCCATCCATCCGTCCATATGGATGGATGGATGGATGGATGGATATGTGTTCTTGTCTCTCATAAGGATTGTGAACAATAGGCAACATTTAAAAAATGTGCACTTCCCCTTTAGTGGAAATTAATCTATTTTCTTCCATTGTAAAAAATATCCCACCTGGAGCATAGTTTAGCACACGCAGATCTGGGTTTTCTTCTGCCAGAACCTTGAACATCATGTCTCGGGCTGCCTTGCCGGTACAGTACAGCACCCAGGATGGGAATGGCTTCAGGGCGCATAGTGAGGAGATGTTCACCACGCAGCGTCGCAGACCTGGTTGCTTTGGAAAAGCCTGCAGCACGTTGGCAGTGAGGCACAGGGCAGAGCTCACGTTGAAAGACAAGTATGCGTTCACCTCAGCCATGCTGGTGAAGCTTGAGGAATAACGTGACACATCACCCAGACAACCTTGAAGGAGATAGAGAAGTACAATTTTACACTGAATGTTTTACAAAGCAATGAGATAAATATACAATATCAATACTTGAGCTGAAGCTATCGATTATTTTTGTGACGGGATTATCTATCGATTAATTTGTTCAATTAATTGAGTATATATATATATATATACACATGACTGCGTGGGTTCCCTCCGGGTACTCCGGCTTCCTCCCACCTCCAAAGACATGCACCTGGGGATAGGTTGATTGGCAACACTAAATTGGCCCTAGTGTGTGAATGTGAGTGTGAATGTTGTCTGTCTGTCGATGTTGGCCCTGCGATGAGGTGGCGACTTGTCCAGGGTATACCCCGCCTACCGCCCGAATGCAGCTGAGATAGGCTCCAGCACCCCCCGCGACCCCGAAAGGGATAAGCGGTAGAAATTTCCCATATGAGTTGGGAAATTGTGTTAGATGTAAATATAAACGGAATACAATGATTTTCGAATCATTTTCAACCCATATTCAGTTGAATATGCTACAAAGACAACATATTTGATGTTCAAACTGATAAACATTTTTTTTTTGCAAATAATCATTAACTTTAGCATTTGATGCCAGCAACACGTGACAAAGAAGTTGGGAAAGGTGGCAATAAATACTGATAAAGTTGAGGAATGCTCATCAAACACTTATTTGGAACATCCCACAGGTGAACAGGCAAATTGGGAACAGGTGGGTGCCATGATTGGGTATAAAAGTAGATTCCATGAAATGCTCAGTCATTCACAAACAAGGATGGGGCGAGGGTCACCACTTTGTCAACAAATGCGTGAGCAAATTGTTGTACAGTTTAAGAAAAACCTCTCAACCAGCTATTGCAAGGAATTTAGGGATTTCACCATCTACGGTCCGTAATATCATCAAAGGGTTCAGAGAATCTGGAGAAATCACTGCACGTAAGCAGCTAAGCCCGTGACCTTCGATCCCTCAGGCTGTACTGCATCAACAAGCGACATCAGTGTGTAAAGGATATCACCACATGGGCTCAGGAACACTTCAGAAACCCACTGTCAGTAACTACAGTTGGTCGCTACATCTGTAAGTGCAAGTTAAAACTCTCCTATGCAAGGCGAAAACCGTTTATCAACAACACCCAGAAACGACGTCGGCTTCGCTGGGCCTGAGCTCATCTAAGATGGACTGACACAAAGTGGAAAAGTGTTCTGTGGTCTGACGAGTCCACATTTCAAATTGTTTTTGGAAACTGTGGACGTCGTGTCCTCCGGACCAAAGAGGAAAAGAACCATCCGGATTGTTATAGGCGCAAAGTTGAAAAGCCAGCATGTGTGATGGTATGGGGGTGTATTAGTGCCCAAGACATGGGTAACTTACACATCTGTGAAGGCGCCATTAATGCTGAAAGGTACATACAGGTTTTGGAGCAACATATGTTGCCATCCAAGCAACGTTACTATGGACGCCCCTGCTTATTTCAGCAAGACAATGCCAAGCCATGTGTTACATCAACGTGGCTTCATAGTAAAAGAGTGCGGGTACTAGACTGGCATGCCTGTAGTCCAGACCTGTCTCCCATTGTAAAGCCTAAAATACCACAACGGAGACCCCCGGACTGTTGAACAACTTAAGCTGTACATCAAGCAAGAATGGGAAAGAATTCCACCTGAGAAGCTTAAAAATGTGTCTCCTCAGTTCCCAAACATTTACTGAGTGTTGTTAAAAGGAAAGGCCATATAACACAGTGGTGAACATGCCCTTTCCCATCTACTATGGCACGTGTTGCAGCCATGAAATTCTAAGTTAATTATTATTTGCAAAAAAATAATAAGGTTTATGAGTTTGAACATCAAATATCTTGTCTTTGTAGTGCATTCAATTGAATATGGGTTGAAAAGGATTTGCAAATTATTGTATTCCGTTTATATTTACATCCAACACAATTTCCCAACTCATATGGAAACGGGGTTTGTATATATGTGTTCAATCAATTCAATTTATTGTCATGTCACAAAGAACCATGAAAAGACCATCAACACTGCATAATTCGATGTAAAGTTACACATGTTCCTAAATCCCAAAAATCCCCATAAATAACAGAGTGTAAATATTTAACAGATTAACAATTAACAATTTTTGACACCCTTGCAACATTGTAACAGATACATGGAGATGGTGCCAAGAGTGCAGCAATGTAAAGTCCAATTCAGTGATATTGTTGGTGAATGTGGTTATTGTCCCAAATTCACTATCAGAGGTCTGGAAACGTAGGTTCCTCAGGTAGTAGAGGCGTTGTTGGGCCTTCCCTGCTGCGGAGAATATGTGAGTTCCCCAGGACAGGTCCTCCACCACAGTCACCCCCAGGAATTTAAAACTGCTGACCTTCTCCACCACCTCCGAGCCTATGGAGAGAGGTCTGTGTTTCTTGAGTCTCTTCCTGTGAAAATCCACAATAATTTCCTTGGTCTTTTTTGTGTTTACGATCAGGTTACTATTGTCACACCATGATCCATCCATCCATCCATCTTCTTCCGCTTATCCGAGGTCGGGTCGCGGGGGCAGCAGCCTAAGCAGGGAAGCCCAGCCTTCCCTCTCCCCACCTACTTCGTCCAGCTCCTCCCGGGGGATCGCGAGGCCTTCCCAGGCCAGCCGGGAGAGATAGTCTTCCCAACTTGTCCTGGTTCTTCCCCGTGGCCTGATGCCCGAACCACCTCATCTGGCTCCTCTCGATGTGGAGAAGCAGCGGCTTTATTTTGAGCTCCCCCCGGATGACAGAGCTTCTCACCCTATCCCTAAGGGAGAGCCCCCCCCCCCCCACCCGGCGGAGGGAGCTAATTTCGACCGCTTGCACCCGTGATCTTGTCCTTTCGGTCATAACCCAAAGCTCATGGCCATATGTGAGGATGGGAACGTAGATCGACCGGTAAATTGAGAGCTTTGCCTTCCGACTCAGCTCCTTCTTCACCACAACGGATCGATACAGCGTCCGCATTACTGAAGACGCCGCACCAATCCGCCTGTCGATCTCACGATCCATTCTTCCCTCACTCTTGAACAAGACTCCAAGGTACTTGAATTCCTCCACTTGGGGCAAGATCTCCACCCTTTTCCGGGCGAGAACCATTGACCCGAGTCCATGGTTCTCGTCCGGAAAAGGGAGGTGCTGATTCCCATCCCAGTCGCTTCACACTCGGCTGTGAACCGATCCAGTGAGAGCTGACGATCTTGGCCAGATGAAGCCATCAGGACCACATCATCTGCAAAAAGCAGAGACCTAATCCTGCAGCCACCAAACCAGATACCCTCAACGCCCTGGTCACACCATGATGTTGCACCTAATTCCTGTAATCCATCTCAATGTCATTGGTGATGAGTCCGAGGATGTCGTCCGCAAACTTCACAATGAGGTTGGAGGAGGAAGAGGCAGAGCAGTCATGGGGGCTCAGCACACACCCCTTAGGTGCCCCTGTGTTGATAACAAGGGTGAAGGAAGTGTTATTGTCCACTCTAAGACTGTGTGCGATTTGTTAAAAAGTGGCACAGGGTGGTGTTAAGTCCCAGTTGCTGGAGTTTGGGGCGGAGTCTGTATGGCCAAATGGTGTTAGAAGCCGAATAGTAGTCCACAAAGAGGAGCCATGCATATGTGTTTTTATGCTCCAGATGTTCCAGTAGCGTGTGGAGTTCGATGGTGATAGCATCCCGTTAACCGGTTTTCCCTGTAAGCAAACTGATATGGATTGTGTGATAGGGGTATGGCAGTGTTAATGTGTTTGATAACCAGTCTCTCCAGGCATTTAGCAGGAATTGAGTTGAGTGCCACAGGCCTATGATCATTGTGACATTGGACTGTTTTGGAAGGGGGACTATTGTAGCGGCTTTGAAGCAGACCGGAACCCATGATGTGGACAGTGAGGTGTTGTAGATGAAGGTGAAGATGTCCGCCAGCTCCGCAACACAGTCATCGAGCACCCTTACAGGCACCCCATCTAGTCCAGGTGCCTTCCAGGGTCTGTAGAAGGGAGGAGGGGCAGGACAGGGTCAATGTTCTCGCTGTCAAAATGGGCATAAAAAAGGTTTAGGTGCTCCGCTAAGGTGGGACAGTCAGCAGAGAAACATTGTGGCTTCCTCTAATAGTGTGTGATGGCCTTGATGCCCTCCCATACCAGCCTGGGATTTGTGGTGTTATAAAACCTGGCTTTAATACGCCTCTTGTTCTGTTGCCTGGCAGTATGAATGCCTGTTCTCAGAGCCGCCCTGGCATTGCTGTACACCTCCCGGTCTCCAGACTTAAAAGCACTATTTCTAGCCCAAATCAACTGCCGTACTTCATGTGTGATCCATGGTAGCGTGTTAGGAAACACACAGAATTGTCTCCATGATGTGACATTGTCCACACAGAAGCAGATGTAATTTAAAACAGTGGATGTGTAATTATCCAAAGTGTCACAAGTATCTTTGTGCTGTTCTCTAAATACATCCCAGTCTATGTAATGAAAACAGTCCTGAAGCATAAGAATATCATCGTCCGGCCATAATCTCACGGTTCTGACAGTGGAACCGGCGCTCCTGATTTTGGGTGTATACCATGAATGCAGCAGGAGTTAGAGGTGATCCGACAAGACCAGGTGGAGGTAGCCCAGTGCCCTGTACCATAAACTCTCTCAGGAAATAAAATGGACGGCACCTCAGCAGCAAAAGTTCCGCCTTTGGACTACACAGATTATGCTTAACCGTGATGTTAGTGCACCACGAGTTGTGCACCGCTAGTCCTCTTACCAGAGTCCGCGGTCCTGTCGGCTCAGTGGGCGGTACGTCCCGCTAGCTCAATAGCAGCGTCCGGGATGGAGGTGTCTAGCCAGGTGTCCAGGGCCCTCTCTATGGAAATTTGAGGTCGAATCTCATCCTTCGTTTTCCGGATTGACCGAGAATTAGAGAGAAAGATGGTAGGAAGCCGTGGTCAGAACTGGCTAGCCTTAAACCTTGCCGAGACATCCCCTCGCTTCCCTCTCTTTTGCTTCCGCTCACAGCGCCTTCTGCTCCGGTCTGCTGCTGCGGGTATGCCCAGGGGTGGTCTGGTGATCTCCGGCGGTAAAAAGTACTCGATTGGCCAGTTATGTATTCATTCTGTTGTTAAGTTATAAAAGTTCAGTCCGACTATATTGCAGTGCAAATGTGCCAAAACAATGTGAAATTATAAACAAAACCACCAAAAAAGTGTAAAAACTACAGCAGTAGTATAAGCTCTGGGCCGCTGCGACTGTGCGCGCCGCCATCTTTCATATACTGTACATATACACACACATATATACTGTACATATACGCATACATACAAACCCCGTTTCCATATGAGTTGGGAAATTGTGTTAGATGTAAATATAAACGGAATACAATGATTTGCAAATCCTTTTCAACCCATATTCAATTGAATGCACTACAAAGACAAGATATTTGATGTTCAAACTCATAAACTTTATTTTTTTTTTGCAAATAATAATTAAATTAGAATTTCATGGCTGCAACATGTGCCAAAGTAGTTGGGAAATGGCATGTTCACCAATGTGTTACATGGCCTTTTCTTTTAACAACACTCAGTAAACGTTTGGGAACTGAGGAGACACATTTTTTAAGCTTCTCAGGTGGAATTCTTTCCCATTCTTGCTTGATGTACAGCTTAAGTTGTTCAACAGTCCGGGGGTCTCCATTGTGGTATTTTAGGCTTCATAATGCGCCACACATTTTCAATGAGAGACAGGTCTGGACTACAGGCAGGCCAGTCTAGTACCCGCACTCTCCTACTATGAAGCCATGTTGATGTAACACGTGGCTTGGCATTGTCTTGCTGGTAACATTATGTTGCCATGGTAACGTTGCTTGGATGGCAACATATGCTGCTCCAAAACCTGTATGTACCTTTCAGCACTAATGGCGCCTTCACAGATGTGTAAGTTACCCATGTCTTGGGCACTAATACACCCCTATACCATCACAGATGCTGGCTTTTCAACTTTGCACCTATAACAATCCGGATGGTTCTTTTCCTCTTTGGTCCGGAGGACACAACGTCCAGTTTCCAAAAACAATTTGAAATGTGGACTCGTCAGACTACAGAACACTTTTCCACTTTGTATCAGTCCATCTTAGATGAGCTCAGGCCCAGCGAAGCCGACGGCGTTTCTGGGTGTTGTTTATAAACGGTTTTCGCCTTGCATGGGAGAGTTTTAACTTGCACTTACATATGTAGCGACCAACTGTAGTTACTGACAGTGGGTTTCTGAAGTGTTCCTGAGCCCATGTGGTGATATCCTTTACACACTGATGTCACTTGTTGATGCAGTACAGCCTGAGGGATCGAAGGTCACGGGCTTAGCTGCTTACGTGCAGTTATTTCTCCAGATTCTCTGAACCCTTTGATGATATTACGGACCGTAGATGGTGAAATCCCTAAATTCCTTGCAATAGCTGGTTGAGAAAGGTTTTTCTTAAACTGTTCAACAATTTGCTCACGCATTTGTTGACAAAGTGGTGACCCTCGCCCCATCCTTGTTTGTGAATGACTGAGCATTTCATGGAATCTACTTTTATACCAAATCATGGCACCCCCCTGTTCCCAATTTGCCTGTTCACCTGTGGGATGTTCCAAAAAAGTGTTTGATGAGCATTCCTCAACTTTATCAGTATTTATTGCCACCTTTCCCAACTTCTTTGTCACGTGTTGCTGGCATCAAATTCTAAAGTTAAAAAAAGTTTATCAGTTTGAACATCAAATGTTGTCTTTGTAGCATATTCAACTGAATATGGGTTGAAAATGATTTGCAAATCATTGTATTCCGTTTATATTTACATCTAACACAATTTCCCAAATCATATGGAAACGGGGTTTGTATATACAAACCCCAAAACCAGTGAAGTTGGCACGTTGTGTAAATCGTAAATAAAAACAAAATACAATGCATTGCTAATCCTTTTCAACCTACCGTATTTCCTTGAATAGCCGCAGGGGCGCTAATTAATTTAAAACCTCCTGTCACTCAGGCGTTTACCGGAAACCGGCGGGATGGCCGTGCATGCGGTAATTATTTTAAAACCTCTTCTCACTCCGGCGTTTACCAAAAGGAATGCGGTAAATTTAGGCGTGCGCTTTGAGTGTGATGTAAGCATACATCATGAAAAGCACATTTGATTAAAAAAAACAAACATTATTATGGTCTTACCTTTACTTATAAATTAAGTCCATGCGCAGCTCCTTCTGACCAAAAGCATCGATGACTTTATGTTATTATTGGTTTCTTCTGTACACAGGTTCAGGATCGTCAGTCACATCTTCATTCCTGTGCTGCATTGGCATTGTTTCAAAGTCAGTAGGTGTAGATGAAACATCGGACTCAGCTGTTGCTTGGTTTGAAACAGTCTCTGGAACCTCAGCAAACTGCGACGATTGCGACATAGTATCTGTCCTTCTTCACTCCTGGTACCATGTTATTGTTTTTAAATAAGACATCGTTGGATGACTTGTAGAACTGTCTTTTAATCACGATCACATATTACCAACGCTACTTCAACACTCGTGCGTACAAGGTGTGTTCCTCTCTGAAGAGTCCTACCTGACACATAGTACGGTATATATTGGTTCCTAGTCATTTGTAGACTCTTACTACCACCATGTGGTCAAACACTATCATTACAAACTTGTTTGTAGAAGTATTATTTTTCTTCAGTTTAAAAAATGTCTCTCTGTCTCGATGGAGATATTCCTTTAATTATTACCTCCTGCTTCGATTGAAAGTCCAGTTTAGAAAACTGTTTTATTTTAGATATGTAATCCTCCTTGTTAAAAGTCAAGGCGAGGGGGAAAAAAACGATCTCTTGCTGCCACTTCTTCTGCTGCGTACCAGCAGTCGCAAGAAGGATCACTAGCGCCCTCTACCACCAAAAGGCGGGAGTCATTTAATGATTCATAATATTTGACACACGCAGCTACGGTATATTAATAAAACATAGCTGCTTACTGTTCTTTTTAGCATACCGGTATTCAATAGCTTGGACCTTAAATCCTACTGAATAGCTCTTAATCTTTTTGCCTTTGTGCGATTTCAAACTATTGAAATCAGCTTCCTCCATTTTGAAAAGGAGGACAGGTAAAGCGTCACGAGTTTGACCCGGCGGAAGTTCTAAGCATATGCTAATTATTTTGCGAAACGAGTTTGACCCGGCGAAAATTCTAGACATGCGTTAATAAAATTAATATTTTGCGAAACGAATTTGATCCGGCGTTAATAATGAACCGGCGATAAGGCCAAGCATGCGTTAATTATTTTGAGAAACGAGTTTGACCCGGCTGTAATTCTAGACGTGCGAATACTATATTCCCTGCGCCAATTCAAGGAAATACGGTATGTTCAATTGAATAGACTGCAAGATACTTAATCTAACGTTCGAACTGGAAAACTTTAATATTTTTTGCAAATATTAGCTCATTTGGAATTTGATGACTGCAACGTGTTTCAAAAAAGCTGGCACAAGTGGCAAAAAAGACTGAGAAAATTGAGGAATGCTCATAAAACACTTATTTGGAACATCACAGGTAAACAGGCTAATTGGGAACAGGTGGGTGCCATGATTGGGTATAAAAGCAGCTTCTATGAAATGCTCAGTCATTCACAAACAAGGATGGGCTGAGGGTCACCACTTTGTGAACAAATGCGTGAGCAAATTGTCGGACAGTTTAAGAACAACATTTCTCCATGAGCTATTGCAAGCAATTTAGGGATTTCACCATCTACAGTCCGTAATATCATCAAAAATTCAGAGAATCTGGAGAAATCACTGCACGTAAGCAGCATGCCTGTGACCTTCGATCCCTCAGGCGGTACTGCATCAAAAAGCGACATCAGTGTGTAAAGCAGTGGTTCTTAACCTGGGTTCGATCGAACCGTAGGGGTTCGGTGAGTCGGGCTCAGGGGTTCGGCGTAGGTCAAGACACACCCGACTCATTGTGTAAATAAAAACTTCTCCCTATCGGCGTATTACGGATATGGCAACAGCAGAAGTCACACTGATTTGCAGGTGTGTAATTTGTTGTGAGTTTATGCACTGTGTTGGTTTTGTTCTTTGAACAAGTTGGTGTTCATCCACGGTTCATTTTGTGCACCAGTAATGAAACATGGTAACACTTTAGTATGGGGAACATATCACCATTAATTAGTTGCTTATTAACATGCAGATTAGTAACATATTTGCTCTTAACTAGTCATTATTAAGTACTTAGTAATGCCTTTTTCGGCATGGCCTTATTATAACCCTAACCCTCTAACCCTGGCCCTAACCCTCTAACCCTAACCAAAGAACTGTAAATTAAGTCTTTGTTACTTAGAATATGCTCCCCTAGTGTCCAAAAAACTCTAAATTAAGTCTTTGTTACTTAGAATATGTTCCCCATACTAAAGTGTTACCAAAAACATATAACTTTGTCTTGAATTTCAAAAAAATTTACTTTTATTTTTCACTAAAGAAGAGTTCAGTGAATGCGCATATGAAACTGGTGGGGTTCGGTACCTCCAACAAGGTTAAGAACCACTGGTGTAAAGGATATCACCACATGGGCTCAGGAACACTTCAAAAACCACTGTCAGTAACTACAGTTTGTCGCTACATTTGTAAGTGCAAGTTAAAACTCTACTATGCAAAGCGAAAGCCATTTATCAACAACACCCAGAAACGCTGCCGGCTTCGCTGGGCCCGAACTCATCTAAGACGGACTGATGCAAAGAGGAAAAGTGTTCTGTGGTCTGACGATTCCACATCCAAATTGTTTTTGGAAACTGTGGACGTCGTGTCCTCTGGACCAAAGAGGAAAAGAACCATCCGGATTTGTATAGGCGTAAAGTTCAGGTACAATATACACTTCCGTGCGTCGGTTGGGGGGGGCGGGGTTTGGTGGTAGCAGGGGTGTATATTGTAGCCAGGAAGAGTTAGGGCTGCATGGGATTCTGGGTATTTGTTCTGCTGTGTTTATGTTGTGTTACGGTGCTGATGTTCTCCCGAAATTTGTTTGTCATTCTTGTTTGGTGTGGATTCACAGTCTGGCGTATATTTCTAACAGTGTTTATACGGCCACCCTCAGTGTAACCTGTATCGCTGTGGATCAAGTATGCGTTGCATTCACTTGTGTGTGCGTGCAGAAGCCGCACATATTATCTGACTGGGCCAACACTCGTTGGACTGGTTGGACTGCGTGAAAGAGCGGACATGACGATTTTCGGGAGGGGAACTGTAAATTGGGAGTCTCCCAGGAGGGTTGGCAAGTATGAGAATTAGCGGTAAATGCGGTTACCGTGGCAATGCGGTGTTACCGCGGCACCACCGCTGCTGTATATAATCGGCGGGCCGGCGGGCCAGCTCTAGTGTTCATTTGATATCGTCTCAAGGGCCAAGTGAAATTACACGGCGGGCCAATTGTGGCCCGCGGGCCAGAGTTTGACACTCATGACTAGAGCAGGGGTGTCCAAACTTTTTCCACTGAGGGCCGCACACGGAAAAATTAAAGCATGCGGGGGCCATTTTGATATTTTTCATTTTTAAACCATAACAAAATATATGGATTTATTTTTTTTTTACCTTTAGGGCTCCTGGGGACCATAAAGGGTCTAAGTCATTAAAATGTAAAAAAAACCAAGTCAAATTATTATATATATATATTTTTTTTTTTTAACGCTTACAGTAAATCTCTACAGTATATCAACTTCAGGTTGAAATAAAGTTAAAAAAAACAAAAAGGTTTTATGCCTTTTCTGTCAAAGACAACTTTGTTTTTTATAATAAAACTGAAATATGCAGTATTTCCCCCACTGCCCAAAACATTCAAAAAGCAATGTTTGATGTGAAGTAATTAGAGCCTTAAAAAGATCAATAATGCAGGACACCATTCATTATTATTTTTGAGTAATCACAGTGAAAAGACAAATAAAATCCCATTAAATATATTTGGGACCCAAAAGGTTTGTATCATAAAGTGATACATTTTTATTAGTTTTTTTTTTACTTTCTACACTTAAGTTACGAGATCAACTTCAGATATTTTACGTTTGAACTATTATTTTGTTTGTTTTATGCTCTTTTGTCAAAGAAAACATTGATGTTTTTGTATGGCAACCACACAATATTTTCCACATAAAACATTTTAAAGTTAAATATTTGAAATAATTGCAGCCTTGAATAGGTCAATAATTCATTATAACATTAAATTCTTTTTTTTTTTTTTTTTAAGAAAAGGCAAAAAATGAAAAAAAATGAAAAAAAACAGCCTGCATGGCAGCTTTGTGTCAACATTGCAACTTTTTCTAGTCAGATTTCAACTCATTCCACTTTTTTTAATGTTTTTTTTAATTTTTGCAATAGCATTTCCAGAACGTGTGGCGGGCCGGTAAACTATTAGCTGCGGGCCGCAAATGACCCCTGGGCCGCACTTTGGACACCCCTGCACTAGAGGGTGGCAGTATCACTCCACTTCAATCCGTGAGGGGACTAACTTTAGGCAAAACATGCTGTGGGCGTTGGCCAATTTTCTTGTTAAGCTCGTGATGTCTCGCGAACCGCACTAAAGACTCCGACAGCCCACACTTGACCCGCGGGCCGTAGTTTGACAACCGTGGTTTACAGCATATAAAACTAAAATATTTCGCAATAAAAAATGTTTTGTGTTTTGTTTTTGGATTTGCGTTATTTTTAGGGAAAAAATGTTTTGGCAGTTTTTGTTTGACCTTTTGGAAAGGTTTATGGGGAAACAATAAGGGGTTTTCATTTTAAGCACAAATCCCTGTTAAATCAGCGGTTAGCCATTTTAAGTACAAATCCCTGTTAAATCAGCGGTTGGCGTCATAACGACTAATATCCACTCTGAAAGGGAAATGAATGTGCAGGCAAATGCTTTAACAACAGTTTCACTGTTCTACAAATGAGAAGCTCGCTATATTAGTTTAATTTCAAATCGTAAGAGATGAGAGAAAAGTAAGTCTGAAGTGAAGCTGACAGTCTGGTGAGATATATAGTGATATACTATATAGTATATCACTATAGTCTGACGCTGCTTATGCTGTCAGAAAGCAGTAAAAAAAGAAAATGTCTTTATTTTAATTTAAAAAGTTCGTATTTGTTACTATATCAGCTGAAAATATTCTGCAGGTATTTCATCATAATAATGTTATGAATAAGTGTGCGATGGATGGGCCAGTTTCTGACTTGATCCACAAAATGTCTGTAAAAAGTAACATTTTCGTACATGACTTCAGAAAAAACACTTCTGACTATGAAACAATAACCTTACCAGCGTTATTAAATAGAATAACATGTTGGATGTCCTCTTGAAAAGCTTCCTTCGCGGTCCGGGTGACATTCTCCACTGCTTCCATAGACGACAGGTCTGCCACCACAACCCGAACTACCAGGTCGGATTCAGCCATTTCTTTCTGTAGAGCCCGCAGGTCGTCACCGGACCGAGCCACCAGGACAAACACCGACCCGGGCTTCACCACCCGGGACACTTCCTTCGCTATTGCCCGGCCAAAGCCTCTGGAGGCCCCGGTGATGATGCACAGAGCTCGGCCAAGTTCCTCCATTTTCTCTCGCCGGATTTTACGCTGGTGAAGTGAGTGGAACTGAACTAAACCACTTGTGGACCTGGACTCGGTGCTTCTTCTTCATGGGTTTAATAAGCGTGACTCAACATTTTTGTCGCCATCTCTCGGTCTTCCCCTCCTCCTTCACACTTGCAGCGGGCGATACTGCAACGATGGTATCAGTCCGATACCAAGTAAAGACGATACAGGGCTTGACACTGCCAATACTGATACTTTTTACTTGAAAATGTTTCAATTTAAGAATATATTTCGTGATTATGTCCTTAATTGGATGATCATGAATATAATCAACACTGGACAAATCAGGGGAAAATTTAGATTTTCAGCACAATCCCATTCAAGAGCAGACAAACATTACAGGGAGACAGAACAGGATCGCTGACGGGTCTGCCAACTTTCGGCGCCCCTTATAAAAAAGGTGAGAAAAAGGTAAACATTATATACACACTGTAAGTGTTGTTGAAACTTACACTTAATATTTTTGTTTTAAGGGTTAATATTTTTTGTTGAAAATTATTATGGTTGTGAATTCATGTTACATTTTTTGTAAATAAGACACATTTTGTTTACTATAAAAAGGGCAATTTATTTCCTATGTTACACCGCTATTCTCGCGAGGTTTGGTTTACTATTAGAGACTGCGAGACCTGCATTCGCCCAGACTTGAAAAAGACTTTGAGCGAGCCATCAGCAGCAGCAAGAACATTTCGCTAGCTGAACAAGGTATTTTGTTATATTGTGTCGAATTGTTCTTTATATTTATTAAGTACATTGGTTTAATTATTGTACGCTTATTTAGTATGCACAAGACTGAAGTATTTGCTGCCCAAGAACCTCCGAAGTGGCAGGCGGCCACGAGGTAGCTATTTTGTTTAGCACTTTAGTTTCCTGTGACTGAACTATGTCTAAAGCATTGTATTTCATGTCTTGTCCTGTAGTTTTCACGGCATAAACCCAAGTAAAGAGCCCGTCTTTAAGAAGCCTTGCCAGTGTTGTCATTCCGCAGCCACAGTGAAAACTCAACCAGCCCAGCGCCGGTGAGACACGTAAAGACGACAGCAGGTGCAGTGGGTGACGGTACCGTGGTGCGACACCAGAGGGCGCCATTACCAAGCTCATCACACACAAGCAACTAAGCAGTGCATCTACAGTAAAAGGTTATAAGAATGAGTAAAGTGGAAATTAAGAAAGGACAGTGCTAATAGAAAAACAAGTGGTTTAAGTCAAGTTTAAAAGGTCCACTATAAGTTTCTACAGCATATTTGTCAAAAGTTACTTAATTTTTACTGTACCTTATTACCTCAAAGTGATGCATTGTTGTTGAATTAAGATTTTTGTGCATTTTGCTTAAGGTCAAAACAGCATTTTAAGTTTCTAAAAGGATATTTATAAGTTAAAGTCCAACTAAGCGTATTTGAAGAAGTATTTTTGGAATTTAAACAGTGTGTTAACCAAACGCTAAATATGACTGACAAAGATAGAGAAGAGTTACCACTTAACGAAGTTGCAGAACATGATGAAGTGTAAGCTACAGAACAACAAACTGTTCGTAAAAGTGAAAGAGTAAGAACATTAACCGAAAAGGGTAAAGAGCTTCAAGAGGAGAAACTAAAGAGACTCCAACACAAATATGCAATTGTTTTTGAAAAATGGAGATATGAAGCAAGATTGAGCAGAGTAATGCTGAGAAAGGAAGCTTCAGAAAGTGAATTAAAGGAGTTAATCAATAACGTAAACATCACTTGTAAAGATGTGCAAGTCGTTTATGACCAGATACGTCAAATACAATCTCCTGAAGCAGACATTAGACGTAAAGTTGATGCATGCACGTCACTCTCCGGATTTATAGTCAACAGAGCTGAGAAATGGCTTGCAGGAGACATTGAGGATGACGAAGAATCGTGGCTAGATGTCGGATCATGCTTAGGATCTGAAAGTTCTAAATCAAGGTCAAAATCACGAAGGTCCAAAAGTAGTTCAGGACAATCCTGCTCACAAATAATAAAAAGAATGGAAGCTGAAGCTGAAGCAGCTGCATCTCAAGAAATACTAGCAGTAATGGACGAGCAGGAAAGGGAAACAGCTGAACGGCAAAAATTGGAACTTGAGAACTTTGCAAGGCAACAAGCAATGGAAGAGCAGCGTAGAAAGATCGACCGCTTGGAAGAAGTTAAGAAAATGAATGCTGCCAAAGCTCGCGTAAAGGTTTACGATGAAGTTGAAAGTACTGCTGAAAGTCGAAGTTTGTTACACAGTATTAAAGCCGCGAGTGAAACCCAAGCAATCCCTATCACACCAAGCACTCCCTTTCAAGCTATAAACACAACCCAAGTATTTCATGCTACAAGCCATGCGTTTGCTCCACACAGTCAAAAAACTCCTATCATACAAGCAAAGGCCACAAGTCAAACACTCAAAGCATCAAGTCCACCATTCATCCCTCAAGCCACACAAGTTCAAACGGTTGTAACGCAACCCCAGGCAAATTCTGATCTAGTTGGCATACTAGCAGAAGCAATAAGTGCAAATCGACTTCCAACTCCAGAACCTGCATTGTTCACTGGAGACCCACTAAAGTTCAAAGACTGGCAGTTGTCATTCGAAACATTAATTGAAAGAAAGAACATTCCCAAGAATGAGAAACTTTACTATCTCAGGAAGTATCTCGGTGGATCTGCAAAAAGAGCAGTAGAAGGATTCCTCCTAGTAGGAACAGATGAAGCATACGACTCAGCTTGGAAAGTGCTGGAAAAGCGTTTTGGAGATCTGTTCACCATAGGAAAATGCTTCAGAGACAAGCTTCAAGGTTGGCCAAAAATAAGCTACAAAGATGGAAGTGAGTTAAGGGAATTTGCTGACTTTCTTGGAAGTTGTGAAGCTGCGATACCACACATAAAGGTACTAGAAGTTCTCAATGATTGTATGGAAATTCAGAGACTCTTGTTGAAACTTCCAGATTGGTTGACTACAAGATGGAACCGCACAGCCATGAAAATAAGACGAACAAATAATGGAGAGTATCCATCTTTCCGCACATTTGTAGAGTTTGTGACTATGGAAGCTGACTTAGCGTGCGATCCCATAGCCTCAATGCAAGCACTCAAAGGTTTGGACACAAGTAAACCCAAACATTCACGCAGTCAAGTCATTCAAGCAAAAACGCTTACTACAAACTCAAGTCACTCAACAAGCTCAGGTCACACAAATACTGTAACCTGTCTCTTCTGCAAAAGGAATGGCCACACCCTTGATAAATGTTTCAAGTTCATGGAAAAAATGGTTCAAGATCGTATCAAGTTTGCACAGACAGAAAAGCTGTGTTTTGGATGTTTAAAGACTGGACATCATTCAAAGAAGTGCGATAAAAGGAGCACATGTGAGAAATGTCAAAGGAGACATCCTACATGTCTGCATGACAACAAGTTCATGGAACGTAAAAAGGCAACACCTGCAAACAGTGAGGATAACTCTCAAGACAAAGTAGACACTAAAGTCACAAAGGATGAAGACAAATCTACCGCAATCTCTAACAGGGTAATTCAAGACACCTCAAGCACGTTGACATCCTCTATACTACCTGTCTGGGTCTCATCCACAAACCACCCAGAGAAAGAAGTTCTAGTGTATGCGCTTCTTGACTCACAAAGCGATACATCTTTCATCTTGGATGAAGTAGCTCAAGATCTCAACACAGATAAAAGCAAAGCCAGTCTGCGGCTATCTACTATGTCCGCCAAGTCAACAGTTATACCATGTGAGAAGCTGGTAAACCTTCAAGTCAGAGGATATAAGTGGAAAAAGAAAAGCATATTACCACCAGTCTTTACTAGAGAGTTTATCCCAGTTAACAGGTCACATATCCTGACGTCTGAAACCGCTTTGAAGTGGCCTCATCTGGAAAAGCTAGCAGATAAGTTACCACCAATGCTCGAATGTGAAGTTGGTCTGCTTATCGGCTATAACTGTCAACAAGCCCTTCTACCAAGAGAAGTTCTTGCAGGCAAAGAAAACCAACCCATGCACAGCTAACCGATCTCTGCTGGAGCATAGTTGGTTGCTCGTCTCAAGTCCACAATCACAATGATGCCATCGGCACAAGTCACAGAATCATTGTGCGTGAAGTAACTCCTGCGTCACAACCAGCAGTTGAACTCAAACATCTCGCATCTCAAGGTAAAGACAAGTTCAGCAAAGGGACTGTCAAGTTCATCCAAAGAGGTTTTTACGTTGATGATGGACTTGCTAGTGTAACGTCAACAGCCGAAGCCATAAAACTGGTCAAAGAGTCAAGAGCACTTTGCAAGACAGGCAAACTCCATTTGCATAAGTTTGTGTCAAACAATAAAGAAGTGCTCGAAGCAATTCCCCAAGAAGAACAAGCTCAAGCCAAAGACCAAAACCTGGCTCTTGGAGAACCCCACGTTGAACGCGCACTCGGAGTACAATGGTGTATCGAGGCAGATGAATTCCAATTCAGAGTCCAAGTCAAAGACAACCCGTTGACAAGGAGAGGGGTGCTCTCGACAGTTGCATCAGTCTATGACCCCCTTGGGTTTGTCGCCCCATTCATACTGATTGGAAAGCAAATACTCCAAACGTTGTGCAAAGACAAAGTAAATTGGGACGACGATCTCCCAGACCACATTCTACCACGGTGGGAAGCATGGTTGAGAGACCTGCCCAATCTGGCAGCTCTGAAGATCCCACAAAGCTACTCAGAAGACATCAATGTTGTACAGTACGAGTTACATAACTTCTCAGATGCAAGCCTCGAAGGTTATGGCGCATGTTCATACCTCAGAACAATAAGTAAAGAAGGAAGAATCAGTTGTTCACTAGTCATGGGTAAAGCGAGAGTTACACCGACTAAACAAACGACCATCCCAAGACTCAAACTATCATCAGCCGTGACTTCAGTCCGCAACACAGATGTAATCAAGCGAGAACTGGAAATTGAAAATCTCAAGGAATATTATTGGTCAGATTCACAAGTCGTATTGGCATACATATCCAACGATGCAAAAAGATTTCACACATTCGTCGCTAATCGAATCCAACGAATAAGACAAAGCACAAGTCCTGAAAAATGGCAGCACGTCAGCTCAGAAAACAACCCTGCTGATCATGCCTCAAGAGGTTTAAGCGCAACTCAGCTGAAAGAATCAAACTGGTTAAAAGGCCCAGATTTCCTTCGGAAACAAGATCTTCCAGTCAATGAGGAAATGGTGGGAGAGATCGAAGAAACGGATCCCGAACTCCGTAAAGGTCACACGCACACAACACAGTCAAAGGAAGCAAACCCAGTGCTAGAGCATTTACAGAAATTTTCCGATTGGTCAAGAGCAATAAAGGCCATCGCCAGACTCAAGAGATTCATCAAAGAATATAAAGGTATCCAACAAAGAACAAACAAAGTCACAGATCTTGAAGAGAGAAAAGATGCAGAAGTGTTCATCATCAAGCTAGTGCAAAGAGAAGCTTTCCCTGAGGAAATAAAGAAAATCAGATCTCAAAAGGAAAATTCTCTACACAAGCACAACAGACTAATACAGTTGAACGCTTTCCTGGACAAGTCAGATGTTCTCAGGGTGGGAGGAAGATTATCCCAATCAGCCTTACATCATGATGTGAAACACCCCGCAATTCTTCCCAAAGAATCTCACGTGTCAGCCCTACTCGTCAAACATTACCATGAACGTGTACATCACCAAGGAAGAGGCATGACTACAAATGAATTGCGTGCAAATGGAATATGGATCTTAGGATGTGGAAATGTTGTTTCATCGCACAT
Source organism: Entelurus aequoreus (assembly GCF_033978785.1). NCBI lineage: Eukaryota > Metazoa > Chordata > Actinopteri > Syngnathiformes > Syngnathidae > Entelurus > Entelurus aequoreus. The sequence goes on along the minus strand of NC_084751.1, from coordinate 30,604,176 downwards.
CTACCGCTGTGTTAAGTGCAGAAAATACAGAAAAAATCTCCAACAGCGACAGAAATGGCAGAAAGTTTCAAGAAACCTGCAAGTAAATGATATTGTGATCATACAGGATGACAACGCTCCAAAATGTAAATGGAAACTGGCTCGAGTGATAGAGACTTTGGAAAGCCCAGACGGCAAAGTTCGAAAGGTGAAGTTGAAGACCAGTTAAACCACTTTTGACAAAGGGAAACCACTGACGAGACTGATATATCTAGAAAGACCTATTCACAAAGTCGTGACCCTACTTGAGACTGACTTACACAGTAAAACAGAGTCTAACCAGGATACTTCTTAGAAAATCACATTGAGAGTGATTTTGGTGGGAGTGTAAGTGTTGTTGAAACTTACACTTAATATTTTTGTTTTAAGGGTTAATATTTTTTGTTGAAAATTATTATGGTTGTGAATTCATGTTACATTTTTTGTAAATAAGACACATTTTGTTTACTATAAAAAGGGCAATTTATTTCTTATGTTACACCGCTATTCTCGCGAGGTTTGGTTTACTATTAGAGACTGCGAGACCTGCATTCGCCCAGACTTGAAAAAGACTTTGAGCGAGCCATCAGCAGCAGCAAGAACATTTCGCTAGCTGAACAAGGTATTTTGTTATATTGTGTCGAATTGTTCTTTATATTTATTAAGTACATTGGTTTAATTATTGTACGCTTATTTAGTATGCACAAGACTGAAGTATTTGCTGCCCAAGAACCTCCGAAGTGGCAGGCGGCCACGAGGTAGCTATTTTGTTTAGCACTTTAGTTTCCTGTGACTGAACTATGTCTAAAGCATTGTATTTCATGTCTTGTCCTGTAGTTTTCACGGCATAAACCCAAGTAAAGAGCCCGTCTTTAAGAAGCCGTGCCAGTGTTGTCATTCTGGAGCCACACACACACACACATATATATTAAAGTACCAATGAATGCAACACACACACTAGGTGTGGCGAAATTATTCTCTGCATTTGACCCATCACCCTTGATCACCCGCTGGAAGGTGAGGGGAGCAGTGGTCAGCAGTCTTTGGTATGACTCGGCCGGGGTTTGAACTCACAACCTACCGATCTCAGGGTGGTCACTCTAACCACTAGGCCACTGAGCAAGTAAATATATATATATATATATATATATATATATATATATATATATATATATATATATATATATATATATATATATATATATATATATATATATTACACACAATATATACAGTATGTGTATATATATATATATATATACATATATATATATATATTTCATTTTCATTTCATTTTATTTTTATTTATCTCCTTCATTGATGTGCATCTTTGATAGACAATTATACCACAATTATTCAGTTAAACAGTTACACATCAATGCCTGAGAAGGAGCAGGATGAAGAAAAATCTTATATTTTCCTGCCCCATTCAACCTAATACGTAGTCTTACTTAATGGTGTATAAACCAACAATTACATCCAAATATAACAAAAACAAACAAAAAAACACAAAAAATACACAAGTGCAAAACTTCATGAAGTACAAACCGAACAAAAAAACAAAAGAAGTAATATACACCTCACGGGATGATACAAAACAAATACAAAACCAGGCAAAAAAGTAAGTAAAATAATAAATATAAAGCAAAATGTAAACACTTATGGCTGTCCATATGATTTTATTGTTCTGTCTTTATATATTTTTTTCAATTGTAATATATTTTTACAATCTTTTATCTCATTGTAAAGAGAATTCCATAGTTTAACATCTAACACAATTTCCTAACTCATATGGAAACGGGGTTTGTAAATATAAACGGAATACAATAATTTGCAAATCCTTTTCAACCCATATTCAATTGAATGCACTACAAAGACAAGATATTTGATGTTCAAACTCATAAACTTAATTTTTTTTTTGCAAATATTAATTAACTTATAATTTCATGGCTGCAACATGTGCCAAAGTAGTTGGGAAAGGGCATGTTCACCACTGTGTTACATGGCCTTTCCTTTTAACAACACTCAGTAAACGTTTGGGAACTGAGGAGACACATTTTTTAAGCTTCTCAGGTGGAATTCTTTCCCATTCTTTCTTGATGTACAGCTTAAGTTGTTCAACAGTCCGGGGGTCTCCGTTGTGGTATTTTAGGCTTCATAATGCGCCACACATTTTCAATGGGAGACAGGTCTGGACTACAGGCAGGCCAGTCTAGTACCCATACTCTTTTACTATGAAGCCACATTGATGTAACACGTGGATTGGCATTGTCTTGCTGAAATAAGCAGGGGTGTCCATGGTAACGTTGCTTGGATGGCAACATATGTTGCTCCAAAACCTGTATGTACCTTTCAGCATTAATGGTGCCTTCACAGATGTGTAAGTTACCCATTTCTTGGGCACTAATACACCCCCATACCATCACAGATGCTGGCTTTTCAACTTTGCGCCTATAACAATCCGGATGGTTCTTTTCCTCTTTGGTCCGGAGGACACAACGTCCACAGTTTCCAGACACAATTTTAAATGTGGACTCGTCAGACCACAGAACACTTTTCCACTTTGTATCAGTCCATCTTAGATGAGCTCAGGCCCAGCGAAACCAACAGCGTTTCTGGGTGTTGTTGATAAACGGTTTTCGCCTTGCATAGGAGACTTTTAACTTGCACTTACATATGTAGCGACCAACTGTAGTTACTGACAGTGGGTTTCTGAAGTGTTCCTGAGCCCATGTGGTGATATCCTTTACACACTGATGTCGCTTGTTGATGCAGTACAGCCTGAGGGATCGAAGGTCACAGGCTTAGCTGCTTACGTGCAGTGATTTCTCCAGATTCTCTGAACCCTTTGATGATATTACGGACCGTAGATGGTGAAATCCCTAAATTCCTTGCAATAGCTGGTAGAGAAAGGTTTTTCTTAAACTGTTCAACAATTTGCTCACGCATTTGTTGACAAAGTGGTGACCCTCGCCCCATCCTTGTTTGTGAATGACTGAGCATTTCATGGAATCTACTTTTATACCCAATCATGGCACTTACCTGTTCCCAATTTTCCTGTTCACCTGTGGGACGTTCCAAATAAGTGTTTGATGAGCACTCCTCAACTTTATCAGTATTTATTGCCACCTTTCCCAACTTTTTTGTCAAGTGTTGATGGCATCAAATTTTAAAGTTAGATTATTTGCACACAAAAAAAATGTATCAGTTGGAACATCAAATATGTTGTCTTTGTAGCATATTATACTGAATATGTGTTGAAAATGATTTGCAAATCATTGTATTCTGTTTATATTTACATCTAACACAATTTCCCAACTCATAAGGAAACGGGGTTTGTATATACTCTATATACACACACATGTGTGTATATATGTATATATATATATATATATATATGTATGTATGTATGTATGTATGTATGTATGTATGTATGTATGTATGTATGTATGTATGTATGTATGTATGTATGTATGTGTATGTATATATATATATATATATATATATATATATACGTATATATATATGTGTGTGTATATATATATATACTGTATATATATATGTGTGTGTGTATATATATATATATACTGTATATATATATATATATATATATATATATTTATATATATATATGTGTGTGTGTGTTTATGTTTGTGTATATATACACACACACATGTATATATGTACAAAACCCAAAACCAGTGTACATTTACGTAAACAAACAAAAAAAATTATATTTTGTAAACAACTTAGTGTATAAATACATCAGTAGCCTGTAAGACAATTTAACAATTACAACAAAATAAGACAGTTGTTCCCTTCAATTATATACAGTGATCGGTTTTAGAAAGTTTCACTTTTTGTAGATTCCGTTTGCAACAAAAAGTGTTTGCCAACAATGGAATGGATTACCATAGGGCCAAAAATTGTGCGTAATCGTATCAAACTAGTCCCTCCACAGAGAGTGCCCAAATAAAAGAATCCCAGGCCTTGTAGAATCAGTTGTGCACCTTTTTTTTATTGACAACAATTAGTTTGCATAACCAAATTATTTCTGCACAAACCGTCTCAGGGAAGCTCATCTGCATGCTCGTCGCCCTCATCGGGGTCTCCACCTGACTGCAGTAACCGACTTGAGTGGGCAAACGCTCACATTTGATGGCGTCCGGATAAATCCCGGTTTTCACTGTTTAGGGCAGATGGCAGACAGCTTGTGTGGCGTCGCGTGGGGGAGCGGTTTGCTGATGTCAACATTGTGAATGTAGTGGCCCATGGTGGGGGTGGGGTTATGGCATGGGCAGGAGTGTGTTACGGACAACGAACGCAAGTGCATTTTATTGATGGCATTTTGAATGCACAGATACCGTGACGAAATCCTGAGGCCCATTGTTGACCATCACCTCATGTTGCGGCTTGACAGTGCACAGCCCCATGTTGCAAGGATCTGTACACAATTCCTGGAAGCTGAAAACATCCCAGCATACTCACTGGACATGTCACCCATAGAGCATGTTTGGGATGCTGTGGATCGGCGTATACGACAGCGTGTTCCAGTTCCTGCCAATATCCAGAAACTTCGCACAGCCATTGAAGAGGAGTGGACCAACATTGTTTTGCACTGCGCGAGGCAAATGATGGTCACACCAGATATTGCCCCACCCTGCGTAAGGCACACCTGTGCAATAATCTTGTTGTTTAATTAGCATCTTGATATACCACACCTGTGACACGGGATTAATTATCTTGGCAAAGAAGAAGTGCTCACTAACACGGATTTAGAAAGATTTATGAACAATATTTGAGAGAATAATATGTCTTTTGTGTATGTAGTAAAAGTTTTAGATCTTTGAGTTCAACTCATGAAAAATAGTAGCAAAAACAAAAGTGTTTTGTTTATATTTTTGTCCAGTATAAATAGCAAGGGCAATCCATTTAGGCAGGGGTGCCAAAACTTTTTACAATGATAAAATATTTAAGGATGTGAGGGCCATTTTGATACATTTTGTACTTTAAAGATACTAAAACCAGTACAATGTAGGTCAATATATGGTAAACTATCAGAACATAACATCCACATCTTGGCTTTGTGTTATAGGTAACAAAGCAAAGTAAAATAATTAAGGATATTTTTTTATGATTGCATTCTGTAATTATTTTTTTCCACCTTCTCGTAATTGTAAATATTTGTAAAGCATTTTAATTTGTCTTGCATAAGAATTGTGCTTTAAAAAATTACCATAACCTGCCTTGCATAATTTAACTCCCTTGAGATATTAAATTCCTTTTACCTACCATATCTTGCAGGAAATTTGAAGACATGATCATAACAAGACGCGTGGTAATCATCAAAGACCGTATACAATTGTTGGCCATTTTGGTTTACAGGTCTCAATTTTTGGGGAGAACTGGGCCAGTTTAAAAAAATGTCTTAGTTTTTTTGTGCAATGTTCTAATCCGGTACGTTTTTTTTTTTGTTTTTAGAATGTGTAGCGGGTCAATAAAAAAAAAAACAAGCTGCGCACCACAAACGGCCCCCAGGCCATATTTTGGACACCCTTAATTTAGCATGTCTGTCTTCATGAACATGCAGCTCATATGCTAAACATCAGAATGGCCACACTACTGGGAAGAGAAAATGCAAATAAAATCTTACTGTTATATTTCTATTTTATTTCCATTTATACCCCAATAATGTAATTTTTAATTTTTAAATTCGATCTCAAATCTGTACACTGCTGCTGGAATTTTAATTTTCCCGAGGGAACTCTCCTGAAGGAATCAATGAAGTACTATCCATCTATCTATCTATCTATCTATCTATCTATCTATCTATCTATCTATCTATCTATCTATCTATCTATCTATCTATCTATCTATTTTTGCATTTTTTGTGTCTATATTTAGCATGTTTGGAAGGTGCTGTACATTGAAACTGCATGGCACAGTTTTGCACAAATGGTCGCCAGAAGGAGGTGATCGCGCTTCTCTCTCCATGACCATAGAGAGAAAAGCCTCCGTCCATGTGTGTCAACATATTGAACTGTCAGAAATAAAAATATTATTCAGCGATACAATTCTATAGCTGCTGAATTTTTTTTAAGAAGCTGGTTAAAAGGAACTCAAATTGATTAGTTTTGGTGTCTGCTGGTGTTTTTTTTAATTGCCGTTAACTTTTTTTATATATATGAAAACACTTGCAACATGCATTTTCTTGGAACTGAATGATTCCAGCACACTATCGAAGTTATTTCAGTGTTTTTTGCACACTGCATTTCCCAGAGTGCAGCCCCATTGTGTTATAAATAGGTTCTGATGTCTAGAGCGTGCTTCTATGTAGCCCAAGAAAGGTGATGCAGATTATAGTTGAGTGCTGCATATTCCACAACACTGGTTTCAATCAAATAGGGAGGTCTGCGCCACATTTACACTTGTTGTTTTGCACTTAGTAGATCATCCACAACATGGCTATGCATTTTTTTTATTTACTTTTTTTAACCACACAAGCTTTTTAGCACTTATTAGGATCTTAGTAGTTTAGGCTCTGAGTCTTGGGCTTAAACATCGGTTGTACTTTCATAATGTAAAATAGTACGTTATAAACACATATCTCAGGTCTGGCTAATTTCCTGATAGCCTGGCAAATCTCTGTTTTGTTCCGTGAAATTGCAGCATTTCTATAATTCTGTGGTTTTGGGGCTGTTTGTGTGTTTTTCGTATTTGTAGAATGTTTCTTTTGCATTTGCCTTAGATTCGTGTCCCATGTGTTATTGTCACGGCGCGGGCTCGAACCCGCTTTTCATCGGCAGCAAGGTCTGCCATCACCTTCGTTGCCAGCACACCAGGACACGCCCCTGCTCGCGCTGGCCGGATCACGCCCAGGCGCCGGCAAAGCTGCAGAAAATCGCTGATCAGCGCACCTGGGACTAATGAGGGAGGACAGCATAAAGAAGACCAGCAGACCCAATGATCCTTTGCCAAAACATAATTTCACTGCCGTAGTAAGCATCCCGTCTCTGGCTTCCCTCCCACGTACTTGCTCTCTCGCTGTGTCTTCCCAGTTCCCGTGTCTGATGTCCATTGTGTCTTCCCATGCTCGAGCGGTGTGCCTCCACTCCCCTTTAGACTTTGGACTGCCTCCCTCAATCCTTGAACCCCTGCTTGGACACGAACCCCTTTGGACGCCTTGCTATATTCCCCGACAACCTGCCTGTCTCACGGACCTTCTTCTGCCTAGCCCCTTTTGACTTGTCCACTTCCTCGCTCAACACTCACGGTAAACACTCAACAAGTAATTCCCACACATAGTCTCACACCATACACCCCTTTAGATTTTTGTCACACTCCATCCCCTTGTTGTTTAATTAAATATATTGTTTCATTATTATTATATATATATATATATAATACCATTAATTGATTAACGTGGACCCCGACTTAAAGAAGTTGAAAAACTTATTCGGGTGTTACCATTTAATGGTCAATTGTACGGAATATGTACTGTACTGTGCAATCTACTAATAAAGGTCACAATCAATCAATCAAAAAATAGTCTATATATAAATAAATCATATAACTACTACGCCATCTTGTGGTCTGTGCCGGCAACTCCCCCATGCAAACATAACATTTAATCTACAAATTAAAGGCAACATTACAACAAGTTTCATTAGTATCCTTTTCGGTATCTGGCCTTCTATTTAGTTGCTATCAGCGCGATAGTATAAATTCTCCCATTTTTTAAAGTACAACATTAAAGATAAAACCCAAAGGAGACTGTGTATTGTGTTTTAAACCACTTTATTTTCAAAGGTCCATCCATTACATCAAAATCTGTAATTTTTTTCACGCTTATCCGCCATACTTCTAAACATGTCTTCATTACTTGTATCAAGGGTGTCCAATGTGCCCAAGGATCATTTTCAGCCAACAACAATTTTTATATTGACATATTGTCAAACATAAATAGTGAATAATTAATTATTGAGTGAGTTAATTATGAATTATTGATATATTATTGGATATCATATTACACTAATTTGCTTCATCACCTAAGACACAATGTCAAGATGTTTTGTTTAGATAGCTTAGAATAAGTTGATTACATAACCTTTACTCCATAAAAGATAGTAAAGTCCTTCCATTTTTCTGTATGCAGCACTCGGTGGAAAACTTTCAGATACTCCTGCCCTATATAAAAAATTAGTTTTTCCAAGCAAATGCAAATAACAATATAATAATACATATTTGAAACGGGCCAGCAGGAAGCAGAGTAGATATGACGAGATAAACTGTCCATTTTGGTGAACAAGAAAATACAGTTACAATATATCCCTTTGAAGAAATCTACACAATATCTACACAAAAGACATATTTTCAATTGTTTTCTTTTATGTTTTTACATTTTCATTAGACTGATATATGTATTGTTGTTGATCTTTCTAAGTCAAACAAAGATGTCCAGCAACTTCACGCATCTTAACACTAAGAAAAGATCTAAGATCCAAATCTTGTCCAAGTGAAAGATGAATAGGGGGTTTCGGGTCAATTGACATTTAAAAACATGGTAAATGTATTGTTTTCTTCGGCTGCAATGAGGTGGCGACTTGTCCAGTGTGTACCCCGCCTTTCGCCCGAATGCAGCTGGGATAGGCCCAGGGTCAAAGCGGTAGAAAATGGATGGATGGATAGATGGATGTTTTCATTGGTCATTTATTTAATTAGTTTTATTATAATCACCCATCCACACAATGACAAACATTTACCACTTCTAATATTGTATAAAATATTGATGAATAAAATTAATACAACAATGAACATTCAATGTTTCAATGAAAAAACAATCTTTCAACCTTTTATATAGTATTTATTTGTCTCACCCGAAAAGGAACTGCATTGATTAAAAATGTCAATAGCCACACGTTTTTTTCAAGCTAGCTATGTATGAAATAATAGTATTATAAAATAGTAATGTTGTATACAGCCTGCCATAGAATTACATACAACCACACCTTAGGAAAAGATCATTGCATCTATATAAATATATTTACATTTCATTAATTTCCTCCATCCATTTTCTTCCACTTATCCAGTTCTGGATCTCAGGTTTGGCAGTCTTAGCCGGGAAACCCAGACTTAACGGTCTCCAGAGACCTCCTCCAGTCATCCATGATGTGTCTGTAGATTGCTGCAGTTGTCTTAACCTAGTCAGGGAGGTGACTAAGAGCCCGATTGTCCATCAGTCAGAGCTGCAGCATTCCTATGTGGAGAAAGAACCTTCCAGAAGAACAACCATCTCTGCACCAATCCAACAATCAGGCCTGTACGGTATAGTGGCAAGAAGGAAGCCATTTCTTGGTCAAAAGTTTGCCAAAATGCACCTGAAAAAATCTCAGACCATGAGAAACAAAATGCTCTGGTCTGATAAGACAAAGCTTGAACTCTTTGGCGTGAATGCCAGGCATCATATTTGGAGGAAACCAGGCACCGCTAATCAACAGGCCACGACAGTGAAGCATGGTGGTGGCAGCATCATGCTGTGGGGATGTTTTCCAGCAGAAACTGAGAGACTAGCCAGGATAGAGGGAAATATGAATGCAGCAATGTACAGAGACATTCTGGATGGAAACCATTGCTTCTCATTTAACCCGATGGAGCTTGAGAGGTGCTGCAAAGAGGAATGTGCAAAGAGGAATGGGCAAAACTGCCCAAAGATAGGTGTGCCAAGCTTATGGCATCGTATTCAAAAATACTTTAGGCTGTAATTGCTGTCAAAGGTGCATCAAGAAAGTACTGAGCAAAGGCTGTGGATACTCCAATGTGACTTTGTTTATTTATTTTTTATTTTTAGTAAATTTGGTAAATGTAAAATAAATTAAAACAATTTTTTCACATTGTCATTATGGGATATTGTCTGTAGAATTTCACCGACAAAAATTAATTTACTCCATTTTGGCATACGGCTGTAACATAACAAAATGTGGAAAAAATAAAGGGGTGTGAATACTTGTCGGATGCTCTGTAGGTCAGTTTTGTATTCTGGTTCAGCTTTCTCTTTTTACAGCGACCACTAGGGATAGGAATAGATACGATTATTTTCCGATTCCGCTTTTGTTTCTGTTAATGATTCGGTTCTTTATCGATTCTCTTATCGATTCTTATTTGGGGGGGAAAAAGAACAAAAGGGTGGATTAGCATCAATTTTGTTTAGTTTAGAAGTAACATGACCTTATAAAGCCAACAGTGAGGTCTCAAGAGGCACATACCAAAAAATATACCTTTCTTGAAAATAAATATAATAAATAAAAATGTTTTTCTGTAGAATTTAACAAAATAAAACATGTGCAAATTACCCACGAATGTAACAATTACAGTACATTAACATTTAATTAAACTATCTCTGTTTGGGGGTTTATTTTTAGGGTTGGAAATGTTTATCTTCCTGGAAAATATATAATGGTGTTACAGGCATAGCCTGGGTCAGCTACGTTTGGGGTCCTCTGTGAACTGTGACCTGACCTGGGGGCGGGTGCATAATGAGAGAGGAAGTGGGTGGCGATAGAGAAAGAAGTGTGCGAGTAGCAGGTGAGAGGAAAAGTTGTTGCTATAAAAGTTATAAGTGCTGGAAGACTGCCGTGTTTGACATTAAAAATAAAGCCTGAATCCTGCAGGGAAAAGCGGCATTATCATTTTTAAGAATCAAGTCTGTGAACTCGTTTAGTTGGTTACCGACTCACAGAGCCAACTAAAGAGGTCGGTATGTCCCAAACTACAGTTCGGGACTAAAGATACTGCCCAATGATAAAAAGGTAACAGTGGGAATGACTGACTGACAATCGGGTTGGGGGAAAACATGCAACTTTTCTCTGACTATAACTGAAAATTCACCTACCTAAAATCAGCAGCATGATCTACTGTGGCAAATGTGTGCAAGCTTTTGACCACAAACGTAGTCACTGCTCTGTGACATCCGTAGTTACAATCTGTCATCTAAATGGGAAGGCATTCATTTCAAGAGATAATAGCAGCTTTGACATGATAGGCGGTGTTAGTTAGTAAATATAGCCAAACTTTGAAACGTTTCCACCACCTGGACACCATGTTTCTCGCTGTCTGACATCACTACGCACATTGCGTAAGACTACGCACTTTGCGTAGTGATGTCATTCCTACCCACAGGAATCGTTAAGGGATCGTTTGAAAAATTAGCAAGCGATACCAAGGAATTGATCAACTGGGGACGGCGTGGCGAAGTTGGTAGAGTGGCCGTGCCAGCAATCGGAGTGTTGCTGGTTACTGGGGTTCAATCCCCACCTTCTACCATCCTAGTCACGTCTGTTGTGTCCTTGGGCAAGACACTTCATCCTTGCTCCTGATGGCTGCTGGTTAGCGCCTTGCATGGCAGCTCCCGCCATCAGTGTGTGAATGTGTGTGTGAATGGGTGAATGTGGAAATACTGTCAAAGCGCTTTGAGTACCTTGAAGGTAGACAAGCGCTATACAAGTATAACCCATTTATCATTTATAACTTGGAACCGGTTTTGATTCCCATCCCTAGTGACCACATTACTGGATTTGCTGCACCTGTCAATCTTACGCTCCAGCCTTTCCTCACCCATGCCTAGGGTTTCGAGATAAGAACAAAACCACACTCTTAACCCAAACGGTGCAATACACCCTTTTCCGGCTGAGAACCATAGCTTTAAATTTGGTGGTGCGTACTGTCATTAAGAAAGCTTAAAAAGACCCACCACAGTATGAAAGTCACAACTAGATTAGGCCATCAGGACCCCATAAATCCGAAAGCCCCCAAACCAGACATCCCCAATGTCTTGGGTGCAACTATGTAAGCTGTCTATAAAAACAATAAACAGAACCATGACAGAGGGCAGCCTTGACGAAGGCCAAAAGTCACTGTGAACAGGCTCTACTTACCGCCGGCAATGCAAACTAGACTCCTGCTTTAGTTGTACTAGGACAGAGTGGCACATGAACTCTGTACTCCTGATGCACCCTGCACAATACACCCTGACATGGTCAAATATATTTTCCAATTCCACAAAACACATATGGACTGGTTGGGCAAACAACCATGCACCATCTGGTACCTTGCAATAGTCTAGAGCTGATCCAGTGTTTTTATGGCTCGGATGAAAAACACATTCCACCTTCTGTACCCAAGGTTTAACTAAAGGGCGGTCAGACGAAAGGGGGACCGGCACTCCGGTCTGCCAATCCAGAGCTACTATTTCTGATTTCCACACAATGTCAACCAGCGCATCTTGTCACTGTGGAGGTTTTGACTACCTCAGATATCTCAGCCACAGAAATAGACATGTCCGCATTCGTGTCCGCAGACGTTGATTCCTCTCGAGAAAGTGTGTCAGTGGGATTAAGAAGAATTCCCTACAATTGAGGTCAGCAGGCCTCCTTCACCACAGTGGGGACTGCCTCACCTGAGGTATTACCTCTTAGAAGCCGACCAAAATTTGTGCTCCATGACCTTACTGAACTCTCCTCTCACACCAGAGTTTTTTGCTCCAACCCCACACACTCCGCTTAACCTGTCAGTACCTGTCACATGCTTCAGGAGTCCCACAAGCCATCATGGCATAAGACTCCTTCTTACCCAGTTTGGTGTCCACCATCGGGTTTGAAGCGTTGCCGCCATGACTTGCAACTACCGCCTTGCAACCACAGAGTCACAGGATTTGGCCTAGTCAGACTTTCACAGACACATTTCATGTAAAACTCTGCCGGAGATGTGAGAAGAAGACTCGACAAACTCTGCTAGGCGTTCCCATAAACTACAGAATGTGATTTGAAAAAAAATTTGGTGAAAGTATAAGAAATATAGTCTCATAGTCCTCAATTTGCTTCCTGTTGACATAGCATCTTTTAGTGGAGTTTATTTTTAACAGACCTTCACTTCCTCTTCAATCAAATGTTGTATTTAGCTGCGCACAAAGCTACACTGACCCGATCTTTGCATTAAAATTACATTAAAGAGCATTTATTCATGTAATAAACCACCACCACTATCGGAGACTAACTATTAAGTTCCACTTGTTTCACTTTTTGAATGGAAGAAGGAATGTTTGTCATTTGTCATTATTCAAACACAACAAAAAGCAAAGGCAGTGTGAAATCAAAATGTAGAAAAAACACAAAAACTAAACAGCATCAGCCTCACCAATTACGCTAAAAGAGAGCAAAGTAGTAAACTACATGCTCGATTCGTTGTGACCACACCTGTTATTTTCCAAATCGCTATTTTGTGAGATGAGCTTGTAAGGCTTCTTCCTCTCTTTCACCTCGAGCACAGAGTTTCCCATCTCCACGTCTTTGCTGCTGAGTTCGTTGCGGGAGAGGAACTCAACAATGCCCGCTCCAATCGAGTCCCCCAAAACATTGGTGGTGGTACGCAGACGGTCCCTATGGCCCAAGAGGAAGAGGAAAAGAACATTTAATATGTGCAGACTATTCTCAGGCCATTCAAATGGACTGTTTCATTTGTCTTAGAAGATGTTTCGCCTCTCATCCGAGCAGGCTTCCTCAGTTCAGTGTTATTGGCCAGATCCAGTCTGAAGGCTGGCGCTAAAGCCCCAACAATTTCTACTCTAAAAAAGAGGAGGGTGTGCGCAAGCAAGGATGGTTTCGCCGTTCTCTTGCGGAGTATAAGAAGGTGAAACGTCTTCTAAGACAACAGTACAGTAGCTATGAATAATGCTATGATAATACAATGACCTGGTTGAATGAAAACATCTATAGACATGTGCAAAGTATGTTATCGTGGTATTGTGATATTATGACAATGCCCTATTTCTCACGGTTGAATTCTGCAATTAGTACAACAACAATTTCTTGTTTTTTGTTTGATTGTCCGACAACGAGCAGCGAGTAGAAGTTTTCACAACCAGCGACATAAATCTGACTAGAATAAGGTCTGTAGATGGAAAAACATTTTCCACTATTGTGAACCCCAACACAAAGGCAAAAGACTGAACCCAGGATATGGCACTGTGACAAAAAAACAAAATTTCCAACCTATATACTTACTGGCATTAACCATTCCTCGAGTTCCTCAATTTGAGTACCTTGATTACAAAAAATGATTGGGGATTTTTCTATTGTATTTCTCAAGTAAAGGCATAGACAATATAAGGGCAATGTACTTTTCCATATTAGAAACAAAAGAGTAGTCATCAGTGTCCATATTAGACATGATGCAACAGTCATCCTGACCTTTTTTGTATTTTTTTAGTGTTGACAAAACCCCTACCCCCCCCCAGTGCTTAAATGGACTAAACTAAATCAATCTGAGATATGAGATATCTGGTAACTTACATACATTTCATGATGTGTGGAGACCTATCTTGGAATACCTGAAACCGTAGTCAACCCCCCCTAATAAGTATCTGTCTTGGCATAATTGATGTGATTGATGAAAGTGGACATTCAACTGATATGTTAAGCCTCTCTGTGTGTATTTTGTTTTTACATGCTATAACCTGTGTAAAAACTTATTCATTATATATTTTTATTTTCATATTTTATTTATTTATTCATTTATTTTATCATATGTGTATATGTTTATATTAAGAAAACTGACAATAAAAATACTTTGAAAAAAAAAATCAATGTGTTGCACTTGGATGAGCTCAGACCCATTTGTAACATATTTGACTTAACTAGGTGGTTCATGGTTAAATGTCTTATTTTTATTATATATTTATAATTCATTTTTAACCAGTTTGCACGCAACTTGCTCATTAAAGACACAAAACAGCGCCGCTAGGGAGGGGAATTGGTAATATTTTTCCGGTTCCAATTTCGCTTTGGATTCTGCTTAACGATTCGGTTCTTTATCGGTTCTCTTATTGATTCTTATTTTGAAAAAAAGATAACAAATAGATGGATTAGCATCAATTGTGTTTAGTTTAGAGCTAACATTACCATACAAAGCCAACGGTGAGGTTTTAAGAGGCACATAGCATAGAAAAAAACTTTTGAAAATAAATTTAAAAAAATAAGTAGAATATAACAAAAAAAAATTATGTGGAAATTACACCAGAATGTAACATTTTGTAAGATGTTTTATACTTTTAAGAATCATGTACCTAGACTATATACCCTGCAATATACCGTGCAAAGCTTTGTTTAGATTTACAAGGTTAAACTAATATAATGACATAGGCTCATAACATGCAACATGAGATAATGCAAACCTTTTGTCATGATGATTTTTATTGCTTGCAGTTTATGAAAACCTTAAATTAATCATCTCTGAAAATTTGGTGTTTTAAAAAAAAACAAAAAAACTGTAAGCCATGATTGTCAAAATGACGTATATTAAATAAAGGCTTGACATAATTAGTTAATATTACATATTGGTTTTACATTTGAAGGTGAATTGCTGACATTAATGGACTTTTACACCGTATTCTTATTTTATGAGTTCCACCTGTACAATATAATGACTATAAAACGTATAATATAATATAATGAAAATGTGGTTGGAGGAAAACATGTTACTTTTCTCCGACTACAATTGAACTTTCACCTACCGAAGGAGCATTTACAGTATGTGACAAATTGTTGGAAGCTTTTGACCACAAACTTAGTAATTTCTCAGTGACATTCGTCGTTCCTGGCCGAGTGGTAGTCTTCCCTGCTGCGGTGACAGCTAGCTGCAGACTGAAGGTATTACTGCACGCCTCCAAACCAGTCAGAATATGTCTCTTCGTGCTCTTCTAAATGAGAAGGCATTCATTTAAATTTTACAAGTAGTAGCGCTAACATTATCAGCAGTATTAGTACCTGTTGTATTTAAGCCAGATGACTGCTGCTGCCTGGGATGAGATCGGTGCGGTTCAAAAATGCGACACTCATTGCATTCTGTTTGTTCAAATGTTTTAGCATGAAATAGCGACCTTGGAATTATTAAAAGTAGCGCAGTTGCTGTCTTTTTTACTAAAATGTCGGCAAACTTCAGTGTTCTTTTTCCATCAGGCACCGCCATGTTACTGACGTCACGAAGCATGTAGCGTAATGACGTCATACCCACCCGGAAAAAAACTTTAAGAAAATCTCTAGACAAACTGGCAAGCAATTCCAAAGACTTGATACAATGCAAACCGGCTCTGAACAAGAACCGGTTTTCGATTCCCATCCCTAAGCGCCGCAAAACAATTTCAGGCTGGATAATTCACACTGCGAGCGCTAAAATGTACATCTCCTCCTCCCGGTATTGTGGCCTTTCAAATAATCAGCATATATTCTTCAGATACTAGGAGACAGACATGCTAAATACATTGTGCACTCTACTTTGCTTATTTAAGAGAAGCAATGCTCTGCGCAAAAGCGATGTAGGTCAGCTTTGCTCGTGCTACCAAGTTTGCACGTGTTTTAATACAAGCAAACCTTTTTTGGTTCAGGCTCTTAGTCTTTTGAGAGCACCAGTGCATTCACATTAAGGAGTATGGAAAAATGCTGTCATTGTCAGTTTGGCCTACCTACCAAAATGGTAGGTGAACAGTGATGTACACGTACCACCATATATAGTCACCATCTTAACGACAGTACATAGCTGAAAGTGGTGGACTACAGTAGATCCCCGTCACTTTCGCTGAAAAAATAGGCCTTTTTTATGCAGAAAACCCACTAAATTTACCCAATGTCACTAATAACTTACACATTTAAGTATATAATGTAGTGTTGTCTCGATACCAATAATTTGGTACCGATACCAAAATTATTTTGATACTTTTCGGTACTTTTCTAAATAAAGGGGACCACCAAGAATTTCATTATTGGCTTTATTTTTAACAAAAAAATCTTAGGGTACATTAAACATATGTTTCTTATTGCAATTTTGTCCTTAAATAAAATAGTGAACTTACAAGACAACTTGTCTTTTATTAGTAAGTAAGCAAACAAAGGCTCCTAATTTAGCTGCTGACGTATGCAGTAACATTGTCACACCGCGGTGAGGAGAGTCTTGTCTTGGTTTTTTCTGTCTTGTGATTTGCATGTATTATTTTGAAAAGCATCTCCTCTTGTTTCAGATCACGGGCCCTTCCTCTTGTGTCACCAGTCTGATGTCATCCCTGACCCTTGATTGTTTCCACCTGTTTCCCATTACCCTCATGTTCCATATAAGCCCATCCCTCCCCTTGTTCTGTGCCAGATTGTCTCGATCCTTCGTGCCTGTCTTGCATCCAAGCTCATGTTCTTGTCTTGCCTCATCCCACGACCACGTTTGTTTATCCAGCATTTTTCTAGCTGTAATTTTGAGTTAACTTTTTCCTCCCTCAGAGCGACCTTTGTTATTTAACCTTTTTCAACCGCAGTGGTGAGTTATGATTTTTTCTTAACATTTCCTTCCTCAAAGTTTGAGTGAATTTTGTTTATATAATTGTTAGAATAATATTGAGTGTAGTAAGTTTTGATAGTCCTTATTTTCTTCCTCCTGTTGGAGCGCTTTTTGTTAAAGTTTTGTATAGCAGATCCGTTGCTAGTTATTTGTCTTATTTTTGTCTATTCCTCCGTTGGAGTGATTTTTGGTTCTTTCCCTTTTTGGAAACGTCTTTTTGATATCATAGTAGTACCCCTTAGTGATTGTAAATTTTCTGCTCTGGAGGTTAAGAGTTATTTTCAAAATAAAAGCCTTATTTAGAACCTCCCATCTCTGCATCTGAGTCCCTTCATTCGCCCAAGCCTGACAAACATATTGTATCATTTTCCATTCTATTATTTTGTCAAAATGATTAAGGACAAGTGTTAGAAAATGAATTATTAATCTACTTGTTCATTTACTGTTAATCTCTGCTTACTTTCTCTTTTAACATGTTCTATCTACACTTCTGTTAAAATGTAATAGTTACTTATTCTTCTGTTGTTTGATACTTTACATTAGTTTTGGATGATACCACAAATTTGAGTATCAATCAGATACCAAGTTGTTACAGGATCATACATTGGTCATTCATATTCAAAGTCCTCAAGTGTCTAGGGACATATTTCCTGAGTTTATAAACATAATATACACTTTTAAACAACGAAAGAAGATGTTGTGATGCCGGTACATTTCAGAGGCTGTATAGTACCGAATATGATTCATTAGTGTCGCGGTACTATACTAATACCGGTATACCGTACAACCCTAACATAATGTCATCATTCAAAAAGAGAAGAAGAAACAGGTAAATATCACAATCATCGCTTACGATAAGTGAGCAACGTAAGTAATCAATTTTGGACAACATTACACTGACAAAATTTGCACTCACAAGTACACCGTGTAAAAAGCAGACTTTCCCATACACACAAACACATACATTTGGACCACCAAAAGTAGATTTGGCACCACCTCATCGTCATTGCTCAAACACAATATAACAGGACTGTTTGTTATTGTAACCTCTCCCCCAAATTAACACAAATAGATTACTGTTGTGTAGGGTTGTTCCGATACCAATAATTTAGTACCGGTACCGGTACCAAAATGTATATTGATACTTTTCGATACCTTCCTAAATAAAGGGAACTACGAAAAATTTTAAAACTGGCTTTATTTTAACAGAAAATTTTACACTACATTAAACACTCACAGTCAAAAACATTTTTTACAAGGTTAAAATATAAATTAAAAGGCATTGAAATGGCATCGACCCTGAAGGGAACGTCTCCCCTGTGCTCCTCGACTACGGTCTGCACCGGACCGAACAGCAGGACAGGTGTAACAACTACATTATTACCTGTCACTTTTTGTGCAGATCTGAATGATTATTATTTAAATGTTTGCCTAAGTTTGAAGCAAAGGTGGTAATACTAATCGCCACGTTTGGCGAGGCGTGTTTTAAAGCAGCTGTTGTGAGAGTAGCGTATGTGCGTGTGTGCTCCTTTAAGAATGGCAGTATGTGGGGTGTGTGATGTGAGTGAGTGAGTGGGCAAGTTAGGAGAGGTAGCGCTAGCATGTGCAGGAGTGTCAATAGCATGGATGGATGGTGCCCAATGGCCTAGTGGTTAGAGTGTCCGCCCTGAGATCGGTAGGTTGTGAGTTCAAACCCCGGCCGAGTCATATTAAAGACTATAAAAATGGGACCCATTACCTCCCTGCTTGGCACTCAGCATCTAGGGTTGGAATTGGGGTTTTTTACAACATGTAATAAAATAAATAGATAACATTTTATGTCATTTACCTTTGTTTCCCATTTCTCTAACAAAGTCTCAGAGTAGTGAGCAGCTAAGGTTGTTGCTTAGAGTCCAGCTTCATACTCCTCAGTAAATATGTTTAAAAGAGTCTGTCCACTTCTCATAAATTTGCATATCGAAGTGTAAAATTTAAAAAATAATAATAAACATCACAAAAGTGCATATAGGTTAAAGACTACAACTGAGTAAAAACACTCCAAAATAGTTGTCCGACAAAAGTTTCTGCAGGTCGAAAATTATTTTCTTTCTTCTTTCTCTCTGTTGTCAAGTATGTTGTAAAATACACAATGAATAGGAAATAAACAAGTCATCGAGCATTCTGTAATGGCGGCTGTTGTGTTCGAAAAATACGTTTTTGAAACGTCCTCAACTGTGTTCAACCAATCAGCATTCGACAGCACAGCCCGCCCCCGATAAGGTTCCAGGAACCTTCCAAAAGTCTGACCTAGCTGGCAGGAACTGAAAAAAGTTCCTGAAGAACTAAATCTACCCGGGTAGTTTTTGGTGGAAACACAGATGAACTTTATTTCCCCGGGTAAATGGTAACATTTTGTGAGAATTTGATATTTTTAAGTGTTCTTTTTTAATCCATAGTCATGTTTAAAGCAGCTAGTATTTTCCAATGTAGTGTGTCTGCTAGTAAACTCTGTGTTTTACCTTGAAGGCGCTGTGCTGTCCGCGTAGGGGTATTACATACTCCCTTTTTGTGGAGGAGGCCTTATCGGTTTAGAACAAAAAGGCTGTATTTCTTTCTGGGCGGGAGGGGCTGTTTTTGTACTAAATAAGGTGACTCTTTCCGTTTGATTTTTAGACCACTTCTTGATGCTGCTATTATCGCATTGTAAGGGCTGGTCTCCTAAAGCTTTAGTAAAACTTGGTAAAATTGCTCTTCTGTCTTGATGGTCCTTCTTACCCAACATATATGTCATCCGAAAGAATTTGGGATTGACCAGTGTGTTTTATTCCCTGAGAAGAAGACTGGTCGGACGCAACAATTTCTGTAAAAGTTCCTGCTGTGTAAAAGGGCCTCTTGTTACAACGTTAACTTTGTCTAGATAATCGAATTAGATTGTCTTCACGATACTCCGCCAAAACTGACCCTGGTGGTGCCGATCCGAGCAACTCTACCCAATCTTTACTGTGTTTATCTGAGTGTTTTAGTCTTTTGATGTGAAAAAAGTCGCAAATGAGATATTTTAATTCGTGGGGATCCTCATTAGCTGATCTCATGTGTCACACTCAGTTCACCAAGAAGGGATGTTTTAAGTGTGATTTTATATATTTATATAATTGTGTGCTTTTATTGTATTGAGCAGTTTTAACTGGTGGCTATTAGGGTGTCGCGACGGAGGAGCAGGGACACGCCGCACGAGAGGACTGGACTAGCGGGAGTGACGTGCAGGGACACAGAAGGGGTCGAGTGTCTGACGCAGAGCAACACACTGGAGTGACGACGCAAAGCAGAGAGACGGCAGGTGACCAGGACGAGCACATGCTGACGGTAGATATCGGCTAAACACTCACAATACGCTAAGTAAAGGGAAGCGAAATAATTATGTGCCTGGTGGGCATGTTTGTTTATGACAAGCTGTCACTTACTGCTCAGTGAGTGCACCCTTGTGCTCTCCTCACAGCGGCGTCGCAGGAAAGACTGGAGCAGGAGGCCGTAGCCAAGCTGTAAGAGGTCAAGGACTACATACCCCTCTTCCAGGGTTCTAAAACCCTGGAAGAGGGGTATGTAGTGGAATTTTTTGACCTTTTGAACCATATTTTGTGTCTGTCGAAGTCCGAAAAGAGAATGAGGTCGAAAAGCATTATGTCTGCTCATTTCTCTTTTTTCTATTCTGAACCATTGAAGGAGCATATGTGGGTTATAGTTGAACGAGTGGTCGGCCTGACCATTCTACAAAATGTTTTGATTGTTTGTTATGGCTAAAGGATTCAAGTAGGTTTCAGAATAAAAAGGTCCAAAACAACGGGACTTTGACACATGAGGAAAACACATAAATGGCCAAGTAGACCAAGTCTACGTGTGATTCGCATGATTCTCGATTCATCCAACGTCTCCGGAGGACGTTGTCTGTTTGCATTGGCAACTCAATCCAACCTTGTACCATTTGATTATGGGTAAATAAAACTTTTGTACTAAATTCACTTTTGTTGCTGTTTAAGATTCGGACCTTCCACCACACAGCCACCCACTGGACTCCTCTTCCTCCCAGCAAAGAAAGGCAGCTGGAACAAATCCGGTGGCTTCCATTACAGCCCAAGAAGTGTCGCCTTTTCCAACAATAGCTGACTTACCTTGGACATGTGATCAGTGAGAGGGGTGTGGCTACTGACCCAGTCAAGACTACAGTAATGGAAGACTGGCCTGTGCCCCAGATGGTAAAACAAATAAAATAAGTTCTTGGTTTATTCCTGAGTTTTCAAAGATTGCGGCACCTTAAATGCATTGACACGTGGAACCTCTCATGATAAGAAGTCAGCGCCAATCAGCTGGTCCCCTGAATGTCAGCAGGACTTTGGACAGTTAAAGGAAGACTTGATAAATGCACCTAATTAGGCATATGCAAGGCCTGGGAGAAGTTCTGGCCCAAGTACAGGAAGGGAAGGAGAGTGTGATCGCCTATGCCAGCCGCAGTCTCCATCCAGCCGAGCGCAACGATCAGAATTACATTTCATTTAAAGTGAAGCTGTTGGCTTTAAAACGGGCAGTAACTGAGAAATTCGAAGACTATCTCCATGGTATGGAATTAAATGTTTTTACAGACAACAACCCATTGGAAATTTGGACACAGCTCGGCTGGGAGCAGTGAAACAGAGATGGGTGGCCCAACAAGCAAACTTCAAGTACACCATTAAATATTGGCCAGGTACGCAAAATAAGAATGCTGATGCTCTTTCCAGGTTGCAGGGACAGAAGGGGGAGGTTGTGCAAGCAGACCAAGTAACAGTTGACACAGAAGAGACTTGGGGGGAACAACAGACACGAGACATAGACCTTGCCCAAGCACGTCAGTGGAAAGAGCAACAGGTACTACGGCCAGAGGTATGTACTACTTCATTACCCTACCTTGGACAGTTACTGAAAGAGTGGGATAATATACTTTTGCCCAATGGTATACTAAGCAGAGTTGTTAAAGAAGGCTGGTTCCAACTTGCAAATCTTTCAAGTTGTCATTCCCAAGCAGAAAACCTACCGTGCATGGAGACAATACCATGAAAGAATGGGCCACTCCAGCAGTGCAAGGACATTAACAACCCTACAACAGCGCTGTCATTGGCCTGGGATGATGAGAGATGTGAAGATTTGGAAAGCTACCTGCCGGCAATGCATTTGTAAAAAGGCGGGACCAGAGGGGAAAGCACCGTTGGTACCCATTCCAATATCATACCCATTCGAATTGGTCGGAAATTGGATTATATCTCATTGGGCCGCCCAGGGGACCAGTACCCTTATATCCTTGTCATAACAGATCTGTTTTCTAAATATGCAATAGCTGTCCTGACAAGAGACCAGTCGGCCAACAATACAGCTCCGGCTTTGTGCAACAATCACGTTCAGATTTTCGGCTGCCCTGAATGCATCCTGACTGAGCTACATTTGAGTCTTCACTAATACAAGAGCTGTGTCAGTTGTATGGATGCCAGAAGAGTCGCACAACGGCATATCACCTACAGGGGAATGGGGCCTGCGAATGGTTCAACCAGACTTTATTGGGACTGCTAAATTCTCTGAATGAGGCAGAACAGGCACTTTGGCCCAATTGTTTGCCAGACCCTCAACCAAGCCTACAATAACACTGTCCACGGCACCACTAAGATGACCTCACATCATGTAGTCTTTGGAAGGCATGTTCGACTGCCTTTTGATTGTGTGACTGGCTTGGGTCCCACTGTGGCGCATAACACTCTGCAAGGTTGGGTGAAACGACACCAACAATCCCTACACCAAGCATATCAAACAGTAAAGACTCACACACAACAGCGACAAGAGCAAGACAGGACCCCTACATTCAAAGAGCCAAGCTGACCCCTTTGCTACCTGGTCAGCGAGTTTATATTTGCAACTTTCGCAGAAAGGCCAGCGGGAAGTTGGCTCCAAGATGGAACCCAGAGAACTTTGTGGTAGTGCAACAATTGCGCAAGAACCACCTAGTATATGTTCTGCGGCCAGAAGGTAGGCACGGGCCCACAAGCACTGTTCACTGCAATAACCTCAAGCGTTGTCCTCTAAATGTGATGCAGGAAGCTTCGGTGACAACCGAGCAGGAACGCACAGTGATGGAGCCCCAACTGCTCCCACCCCCTACCGGGTTGTTACCAGGATTAGTTTTAAGTTCTATTCAGCCCCCAGCAGCAGAGACGGTAGCTCCAGTATCGTCCGAAACGGCTGATTCTCCAGAACATCCAGCAGTCCCCATCAGTGAGCCAGAACTATGTATAAGGCACTCAGAGAGGTAACTTTGGGCTCCCTCCAACACGGTATCGCATCAAATAAGTAGTCGGGATGTTAAAAGGAGGGGGGGAGGAGAAATGTCACACTCAGTTCACCAAGAAGGGATGTTTTAAGTGTGGTTTTATATTTTACTTGGTATGTTTTATATTGTGTGATTTTATAGTTTTATATAATTGTGTATATAATTGTGGAATTACTTTTTTAGCTGGAATTGAATCATTTAAACAACTGTTGGTATATTTTTCTTAACAGTAGAACTTTGCCTTGTCATTTCTGGTAGACGTTAAAGTAACTTTGCCTTGCGCGACACATGTATATATTTGTCTTATTGTCGACTTATTGTCCACTAAGGGCAAAAGCTAAGGAATCAGATTCAACTATGAAAATCATTAGTTAAAGGCAGCCCTGAAGGGTTTTGATGACAGTATTTCATTTAGAGGCGGTCAGTTTGAAGACACTAGCTTATTTTTTTTTTACCAGTAATGCTCATAATGTTTAATACCATTTAATCATTGTAATGTTTTATAGGATATCAAATATTACAATCAAACAAATCTTACTGTATTTTAGCCCAGGGATTAGTGCGTGTGCCTCAAAATACGAAGGTCCTGGGTTCGATCCCCGGGCTTTCTGTGTGGAGTTTGCATGTTCTCCCCGTGACTGTGTGGGTTCCCTCCGGGTACTCCGGCTTCCTCCCACCTCCAAAGACATGCACCTGGGGATAGGTTGATTGGCAACACTAAATTGGCCCTACTGTGTGAATGTTGTCTGTCTATCTGTGTTGGCCCTGCGATGAGGTGGCGACTTGTCCAGGGTGAACCCCGCCCTCTGCCCGAGTGCAGCTGTGATAGGCCCCAGCACCCCCGCTGCCCCATTACCATGAACAATGTGATAAATATGTAACATGGTACATCTGTGACATGAATTTGTTTGGTATATTTTAAAGAAAACATCACAAAATTGTGTGGTATATCCACCATTGCTTTACCTTAAGCACAAATGGATCTGGCTGTGTACGAGCTAAGTCTGGTTTACAAACATTAAGTGACTTTAAAGAGGACAGACGTTCATATTTGGACCATCCAAGTTAAAAGAGACAGGGACTTTTCCTGATTGCCCCAGTTAGCCAAGCAATTTATGAGACGGGTATTCTAAATGGAATGATTAATTTGGGAAACCTAATTATGTTTCTATGTTAAAACTCACTCCAGAAAACATTGAATACAAAAGGAAAGATGTGGAGCAGGACTTAAGGGAAAAAGGAGAAGTGTGTCACTAGGTGGTAGTAGAGATGGAAGTCATCTAGCGATGATTCATGGTGGATGCATGTGGAATGATACATTTGTGAAGGTGCAGGATACTCACAGGAACCAATCGACCGCAATGATTAGAGTGATGTCATCAGTTGGAAGTCCAACAGAGGTCAATACAATCACCATAGTGACCAGGCCTGCTTGTGGGATGCCAGCCGCACCAATACTTGCCGCAGTCGCTGTAATACTTGGTTAAAACAACAAGCAATTATTTACTCATAGGCCTTTTACAAACCCCAAAACCAGTGAAGTTGGCACCTTGTATAAATAGTAAATAAAAACAGAATACAATTATTTGCAAATCCTTTTCAAACTAAATTCAATTGAATAGACTGCAAAGACAAGATACTTAACGTTCAAACTGGTAAACTTTGTTATTTTTTGCAAATATTAGCTCATTTGGAATTTGATACCTGCAACATGTTTCAAAAAGCTGGCACAAGTGGCAAAAAAGACTGAGAAAGTTGAGGAATGCTCATCAAACACTTATTAGAAAAATCCCACAGGTGAACAGGCTAATTGGGAACAGGTGGGTGCCATGATTGGGTATTAAAGCAGCTTCCATGAAATGCTCAGTCATTCACAAACAAGGATGGGGCAAGGGTCACCACTTTCTGAACAAATGCATGAGCAAATTGTTGAACAGTTTAAGAACAACATTTCTCAAGGAGCTATTGCAAGGAATTTAGGGATTTCTGTAATATCATCAAAAGGTCCAGAGAATCTAGAGAAATTACTGCACGAAAGCGATGATATTTTTACGGACCTTCGATCCCTCGGGCGGTACTGCATCAAAAAGAGACATCGGTGTGTAAAGGATATCACCACATGGGCTCAGGAACACTTCAGAAAACCACTGTCAGTAACTACAGTTTGTCGCTACATTTGTAAGTGCAAGTTAAAACTCTATTATGCAAAGCGAAAGCCATTCATCAACAACACCCAGAAATTCCGCCAGCTTCGCTGGGCCCGAGCTCATCTAAGATGGACTGATGCAAAGTGGAAAAGTGTTCTGTGGTCTGACGAGTCCACATTTCAAATTGTTTTTGGAAACTGTGGACGTTGTGTCCTCCGGACCAAAGAGGAAAAGAACCATCCGGAACATCTGTGAAGGCACCATTAATGGTGAAAGGTACATACAGGTTTTGGAGCAACATATGTTGCCATCCAAGCAACGTTATCATGGACGCCCCTGCTTATTTTTGCAAGACAATGCCAAGCCATGTGTTACAACAGTGGCTTCATAGTAAAAGAGTGGCCTGCCTGTAGTCCAGACCTGTCTCTTATTGATAATGGGTGGCGCATTATGAAGCGTAAAATACGAACAACTCAAGCTGTACGTCAAGCAAGAATGGGTAAGAATTCCACCTAAAAAGCTTCAAAAATTGAGTGTTGTTAAAAGGAAAGGCCATGTAACACAGTGGTAAAAATGCCCCTGTGCCAACTTTTTTGCAATGCGTTGCTGCCAAGTTAATGATTATTGGCAAAAAAAAAATTAGTTTCGAACATTAAATATCTTGTCTTTGCAGTGCATTCAGTTGAATATAAGTTGAAAAGGATTTGCAAATCATTGTATTCTGTTTTTATTTACGATTTACACAACGTGCCAACTTCACTGGTTTTGGGGTTAGTATATCTATTCTTACCTGATTGTGATTATTTGACCGAAGTTCATCTCCATGTTGTTGACTTGAGCAATAAAAATAGCTGCCAGAGCCTCGTATAGGGCGGTACCGTCCATGTTGATGGTAGCCCCCACCGGCAAAATAAAGCGAGTGATTCGCTTGTCAATTTTGTTGTTCTCCTCAAGACATTTGAAGGTGACAGGGAGTGTGGCAGAGCTAAGAAAGGACAAATAAAATGTTTGCACCGAGAAACCTCAATTGGGAGCTTTTGATTTAGGGGCGCATGGAGATTATATTAAGATATTGCGACACATGAACCTCACCTGGAGGAGGTGCCCAATGCTGTGACCAGAGCTTGTAGAAGACCAGCAATGAAAATGAAAGGGTTCTGCCGAGTGATGACAAAATATAGAGTGGGCAGAATTAGAACGCCGTGGATCATTAAGCCGATGATAACCGTGATGGTATACATTCCCAACTGGCCCCCCATCTGTGTCAGATCATCCATCTCCACTATTTTCCCTGCAATTAGAAACAAAATACCAATGGGGGCATACCTGTGAGAAGGAGAAGGTAAAGTTAGAGAGAAGTGTGACTGCAACATGTGCGTTAAAGGAAGAGGGAAGTGGAGTTTTACCACATGATGATGGCAACCAAGCGCATGATCGCTTCATTGAGGCTGTCAAAGAAATCCCTCAGAAGCTGGCCTTGTTCTTTCATGTTGCCAATTATTAGCCCGAAACACATCGAGAAGACCACCAGCCCGAGCGCGTTTACGCCATTCACCTGACCGGGCACTGGAATCACTTCCTCTCGGCTGATCTCCATCACCTCCTGGGTGCCGTTGGTCGTGTTGAAGAGGGTGTCGTTCACTGTCACTGTCACTGTCACATGAACAGTTCGCTTTCCATATTTGGTTTTAAACTGGACATAAAGGAGAAGCAAGCATTAAACAAGCCAAGCAATTACACATACTGCATCATCATTGTATACAGTTTAAAATGTCATGATGTGGATGCAAAATGAAAGGTCACTCAGCGGAGTTCCGCTCAATAATATTGATATCAAAGTACAGACTAGATGTGGTAGGCAACAATTCCACTTTTTTCTACTTTTACAAATTGGGATGAAGTGCCAGATTATCATCAAGGGATGCAATAATTTAACTGTACGATAGAACGCAGATATTTTCAAAATGACATTCTTCAATGTCTCTGGTATGGTCTCAAAAATAATTTTCTTAGAAAGTAAGTGATATGCCAGACCCTTCTCGAATTTGCAATGTTGTGATCACGCCAAACTATGTAAATTCAACCAATCCCCTTGAATTACGCACAACCTCGCAACTTTGTCCAATTCCCGCAATTTCCAGGC
Organism: Entelurus aequoreus; assembly: GCF_033978785.1. Classification (NCBI taxonomy): domain Eukaryota; kingdom Metazoa; phylum Chordata; class Actinopteri; order Syngnathiformes; family Syngnathidae; genus Entelurus; species Entelurus aequoreus. Next base: position 30,576,173 of record NC_084751.1, on the reverse strand, counting down.
ACATTTTGGCCAATCATTATTATTTTTGCAAGTCAAATTTGTCCATGAGTGGTGCTCAAATGTGTACCGGTACAATCAACTGTCTAACACAGAGGTGTCCAATACTCTGAGACCATTTTTGGCTTGCAGATAGTTGTTTTTGGTCCTTAACATGTTTAAAAATAAAACAAATAATTTTTTAATGAGGTACTGTATGTCCGTACCTTCCGTTCATTCTATTTTTTTCTGTTTTCATTTCTGAAACAAAAGTTGGACAACTATTTAATGACACTTTTTTAAAACGACAATAGGACTCCGGCTGAACAAAGATGTTACCGTTATGATAAAAACATGCTAAATGCAAAGGAAAAGCTAAAACACTGCTTTCGGTTCAATTTGTGATCACCCAGATAACTACACATTTTTGCATTTTGAATGAACTTACATTCAATTTTTGTGTTTATCTGAAAAAAATAAAAATAAAAAACATAAAAGGAAAACAGCACAAAATCCAATTTAATGGCAATATTTTAATGAAAATCAACCCTTTTTTGTTTGTTTTAAAATCTGCCATATATAATAAAAATCTAAAAACGGCCCTAATTCAGATTTTTGATTTGCGTTTCAGAATTGGAAATGGAATGAACGGAAGGTCACGGACCGAGGTATATTAGATATAACAACTATTTGCTTTGTCACCTATAACACAAAATCTTAGATACCATTTGTCATAACGTGGACTGTGGGATGTTTGTTTTCCCGAGATGCAAGTAAAGTTGGACTGGACATGGCGTGAAGGTAGATACATATTTGTTTTAACACTAACAAACTACAAAAAGGGGTACAAACAAAAGGCGCGCTCACAGGCGGAGATAAACTTGGCTAAGAAAACAAAACTTGCACAAAGGCAGAAACTATGAACATGAAGCAAAACTCGCTAACTGTGATATGAAAAAACAAAACTTACGTGGCATGGCATGAAGCATAACTATGAACAGGCATGAGTATCAGAAGTAAACAGAGTTAGCATGGGTGTCAGAAGTAATGTCGCCAGGCTGACTTCCTGGCAACAATGGGCTTAAATAATACAGACATGATTTGTGACAGGTGCGCGAGTGCAAAACGTGAGACAGGTGAAACTAATGAGTAGTCATGGTGACAAGGCAAGGGAGTGAAAGCAGGAACTGAAAAGTGTCCAAAAACCAAGCAGAACATAACTAAACAAAAACATGATCAACCGACATGACACCATTGTTTTTTCCAATTAGGTTATCATATACTGATGTACAATGAATTTGTTTTAATATCAATAATATACAAAATATATCAACTTGGCCCCCCGCATTCTTTCATTTTTCGTTATGCAGCCCTCTGTGAAAAAAGTTTGGAATGCCCTGCTGTAACCAATTTAATATGATGCAGCATCCACTGTTTTGTTTGTTTTTCTTGTGTGGACAAACCACGAACAATAACAACAATAACTCAACATTTATAGCTCTAACAGCGCAAATGTCATAAACACTTGTAGTTTAGCCCCTTTTCTGGGCTAAACTACAAGTACTACTGTACTACATGGGTAGTGTAGTACAGTACTGTATACAAACATTAGGACAGCCACGTCCTCACGTCGTCGTTGACAATGACAAGATGTGTATGTATGATTATAATCCCTCATCGTCTCTCATTTTAGGGAGGTGTGGCTGAGGCCTTGGTATTACCTCACATTGTAGCGCTGGGGAGTAGAACTACAAGCTGTAACTAATATTACTGTACTACGTTAAGGAATAAGCAACTTTACAATGCTAAAATTAAAACAATCATTCACATTTCCCAAACTTTTACTTCTATATACTATTTCAACTATAGCATGCCAAACCTTCCTAAAAGTAAGCTATTGTAAATTTTGTCATTCTTTTGTAAATTATTGTCGATGAAATATCAAAAATAAATATAAATATGATAATATATGGACACCTTAGCCTGTGTTTCCTTATCTTCGGTGTTTGTCTGTCATTGGTATTTTCTAAAGATGTCCGATAATATCGGACTGCCGATATCGGCCGATAAATGCTATAAAATGTAATATCGTAAATTATGGGTATCGGTTTCGAAAAGTAAAATGTATGACTTTTTAAAACACCGCTGTATGGAGTGGTACACGGACGTAGGGAGAAGTACAGAGCGGCAATAAACCTTAAAGGCACTGCCTTTGCGTGCCGGCCCAATCACATAATATCTACGGCTTTTCACACACACAATTGAATGCCATGCATACTTGGTCAACAGCCATACAGGTCACACTGAGGGTGGACGTATAAACAACTTTAACACTGTTACAAATATGCGCCACACTGTGAACCCACACCAAACAAGAATGACAAACACATTTCGGGAGAACATCCGCACCGTAACACAACATAAACACAACAGAACAAATACCCAGAACACCTTGCAGCACTAACTCTTCCGGGACGCTACAATATACACCCCCCGCTAACCCCTACCCCACCCCCCACCCCCACATCAACCCCGCCCCGCCCACCTCAACCTCCTCATGCTCTCTCATGGAGAGCATGTCCCAAATTCCAAGCTGCTCTTTTGAGGCATGTTAAAAAAAAATAATGCACTTTGTGACTTCAGTAATATATATGGCAGTGCCATGTTGGCATTTTTTTCCATAACTTGAGTTGATTTATTTTGGAAAACCTTGTTACATTGTTTAATGCATCCAGCGGGGCATCACAACAAAATTAGGCATAATAAAGTGTTAATTCCACGACTGTATATATCGGTATCGGTTGATATCTGAATCGGTAATTAAGAGTTGGACAATATCGGAATATCGGATATCGGCAAAAAAGCCATTATTGGACATCTCTAGTATTTTCTTAAGCTTATTATAACATTTTTAATACTTTTTTTTAATTTTATTTAAGCCCTGCATGCCTGTGTGTGTTCTTACAAGGGGTGTGACTGCATTGTAGATACAGCGGATTTTGGTTTCAAAGTCTTCACAATAATGCTGTGACGCGTGACGGACATTTTCTTTGAGTTATGTTGCTAACAAACAGACGAACAAACCCTGGTGAAAACAATATGTTTTTGGTGGAGGTAACAAAGTCTGCATTCTGCAAAGCAAAGCGCGCAACTTTCTTCTTGAGTGTTTCCAAGGCGACACAAAGCCAGCAGGTCACGTCGCAGCTAACAGAGAGAAATCGCCCCAAAAAAATGTTCAACGCGGGAAATATTCAGTAAAGTGAAAAACTACTTGATAAATCCTCAATTAATTTATCTATTTTCCACCGCGTGTCTCTCTCGATGTTTCGGGGAGCAGGGGCCTATCCAGCTGCAATTGGGCAGAAGGCAGCGTACACCCTGTACAAGTTGCCTGACACTTCATTTGACACACTATAACATCTTTCAGTCTTTTTTTTTTTTTACATATACCACAATAGTATCGTATTGTGGCCTTAATATCGTGATAATATCATACTGTGAAATTTTGATACCGTTATAGCCCGAGTTCCTACCCTTGCAAAGTTGCTGTAAATGTGATAGTTTTTTCTTGAAGACGATTAAAGTATCTAAGTTCTTTCAGCATTTTCTCCAGCACAATTCAACTCAACTCAATGTACAAACCCAAAACCAGTGAAGTTGGCACGTTGTGTAAATCGTAAATAAAAACAGAATACAATGATTTGCAAATCTTTTTCAACCTATATTCAATTGAATAGACTCCAAAGACAAGATATTTAATGTTCGAACTGAGAAACACAACTTTTAAAAAAAAAAAATCATTAACTTAGAATTTATGGCAGCAACACATTGCAAAAAAGTTGTCACAGGGGCATTTTTACCACTGTGTTACATGGCCTTTCCTTTTAACAACACTCAGTAAACGTATGGGAACTGAGGAGACCATTTTCCCATTCTTGCTTGATGTACAGCTTAAGTTGTTCAACAGTCCGGGGTCTCCGTTGTGGTATTTTAGGCTTCATAATGCGCCACACATTTTCAGTGGGAGACAGGTCTGGACTACAGGCAGGCCAGTCTAGTACCCGCACTCTTTTACTATGAAGCCACGCTGTTGTAACACGTGGCTTGGCATTGTCTTGTTGAAATAAGCAGAAGCGTCCATTATACCCTTGCTTGGATGGCAACATATGTTGCTCCAAAACCTGTATGTACCTTTCAGCTTTAATGGTGCCTTCACAGATGTGTAAGTTACCCATGCCTTGGGCACTAATACACCCCCATACCATCACAGATGCTGGCTTTTGACGACGTCCACAGTTTCCAAAAACAATTTGAAATGTGGACTCTTCAGACCACAGAACACTTTTACACTTTGCATCAGTCCATCTTAAGATGAGCTCGGGCCCAGCGAAGCCGGTGGCGTTTCTGGGTGTTGTTGATAAATGGCTTTTGCTTTGCATAGTAGAGTTTTAACTTGCACTTACAGATGTAGCGACCAACTTTAGTTACTGACAGTGGTTTTCTGAAGTGTTCCTGAGCCTATGTGGTGATATCCTTTACACACTGATGTCGGTTTTTGATGCAGTACCGCCTGAGGGATCGAAAGTCACGGGCATTCAATGTTGGTTTTCAGCCTTACTGCTTACGTGCAGTAATTTCTCCAGATTCTCTGAACCTTTTGATGATATTACGGACTGTAAATGGTGAAATCACTAAATTCCTTGCAATAGCTCGTTGACAAATATTGTTCTTAAACTGTACGACAATTTGCTCACGCATTTGTTCACAAAGTGGGTACCCTCGCCCCATCCTTGTTTGTGAATGACTGAGCATTTCATGGAAGCTGCTTTTATACCCAATCATGGCACCCACCTGTTCCCAATTAAGCCTATTCACCTGTGGGATGTTCCAAATAAGTGTTTGATGAGCATTTCTCAACATTCTCAGTCTGTTTTGCCACTTGTGCCAGCTTTTGTGACACATGTTGCAGGCATCAAATTCCAAATGAGCTAATATTTGCAAAAAATAACAAAGTTTTCCAGTTCGAACGTTAAGTATTTTGTCTTTGCAGTCTATTCAATTGAATATAGGTTAAAAAGGATTTGCAAATAATTGTATTCTGTTTATATTTATCATTTACACAACGTGCCAACTTCACCGGTTTTGTTTTTTTTATATTCTGCCCGACCTTTTTCTGCAATATAAAATCACAGTCTATAGACAACAGAAACTAGTTTTAGTGCGATGACGCTCTGCAGGGACGAGGTGAACCATCACAACACTGCAGCATATTCATGCATCTGGAATGATCCAAACATAAGAAAATGCATATTGCAAGATATTTTTACATACAGGAGATATATTATACTAATATATTTCCTAAATGAAAAACTGAACGGCATTTAAAAAAAGCCCACCAGACACCAAAACACATCAATTTAATTGGTTTTAATGAGGGCCTTAAATCATCCATCAGCTATATAATTATGAAATGACATTGCTAAATGAACGATATGTCTAATATTTTTTTTATTTCTGACAGTCCAAATATGTTGACACACACATGAAGGACGGAGGATTCTCTGTCTATTGACTGTCTTTGCAGCGCAATCAACTATTTTCTCAAAGCCATGTGTATACTGTAACTGTTTTAGTTTGCCAATAGATTTCAGATGAGCTGAATAAAGACACAAAATAAAGCCTGCAGAGCAGTTTCAGCCTTGATAAATCACATTGCAGAGTACATTCTGCATATTCATGAAGACAGACACACTGAATGGATTTTGCTCACTTAAGAAATCCTCTGTGCACAAGTTTGGTAGGTAAGCTACGGAGCCCCTAAAAGGACATGGAGGGAAAAATATGTTTGCGAGATCTCGCAATGCTTTTTGCGAGTTCTCACAAAAGTTTTTTTTCCTATGTCAGTGAACCGGAAGTAAAACAGACACAGCGATGGTGAACCGGAAATGAAACAGACAAAGCGATGGAGGAGCCTACCCATCATCCGTGGGAGAAGTTTATTGATTTCTATTTTAGTATTGGCCTATCATATAAAGACATCAAATCGTATTATGGTTCCACAACAGAGCACAGATGATGGGTAGGCTCCCGCTCCTCCATCGCTGTGTCTGTTTCACTTCTGGTTCACCATCGCTGTGACTGTTTCACTTCCGGTTCACCATCGCTGTGACTGTTTTTCTTCCGGTTCACTGACATAGGAAAAAAAACCTTTTCCGAGACCTGGCAAAAAGTATTGCCAGATCACACAAAACATCCATGTCCCTTTAGGGGCTCCGTAGTAAGCTTTGCGTGTGCTATCAAGTTTAAACATGTTTTATTACAAGTTTTACATAGAATACACTACACAACATTGCACTATACAAAAGTAGATCAGGCTTCTACTCTGGAATATGAAATTGCCTAAAGTCTTCTGTAGGTGATGTCTAAATTTATTACTGTGCCTATTTTTGGGGGGATTGTAATTTTAAGCATAGTTTTAAAGTCCAGAACTATGACGTAAGTGTGTCAAGACGTGGAGTTTTACCCAGCTTGCTGCGAGATTTGTTCTCCCGGGATGCAAACGGACTAGACCGGACAAGGCTTGAAGGTAGGAACATTATTTAATCTTTCTATAAAGGGGTACAAACAAAAGGCGCTCACAAGGCGAAGGCACAAACTTGGCGGAGGGAACAAAACTAACACTTTAACGTAAACTATGAACATAAAACAAACAACACTTACTGTGGCATGAAAAAGAGCAGCATGAACAATGGCATGAGCAAAGTCAAAAGAGAGCATGAAAAGATCATCAAGAACTATGGCATGGACAGAGCATCAGCATGAAACTATCAATGTCGCCAGACCGACTAACTGACAACGACAGGCTGAAATAATAATCTCCTGATTAGAACAGGTGCGTGCATAAGGCAGGTGAAACTAATGAGTAGTCATGGAAACTAAAACAAACAAGGGCGCACAAAAACAGGAACTTTTGGAGTCCAAAACTAACAGAACATAACTAAACAAAACATGATCTAGACCACAGATCATGACAAAGTGCCAATGTTGTCAGCATTAGAGGGGCCCTTAAAGAGCTGTGCTGGACATTAAGGTTATGATAATGGATTATATGTATTAGGGCTGTGACTCTTTGAGTGTCCCACGATTCAATTCAATATCGATTCTTGGGCTCACGATTCGATTCAAAATCGATTTTTTTTTTTCAATTCAACACGATTCTAGATTCAAAAACGATTTTTTCCCGATTAAAAAGGATTCTCTATTCATTCAATACATAGGATTTCAGAAGGATCTACCCCAGTCTGCTGACATGCAAGCAGAGTAGTAGATTTTTGTAAAAAGCTTTTATAATTGTAAAGGACAATGTTTTATCAACTGATTGCAATAATGCAAATTTGTTTTAACTATTAAATGAACCAAAAATATGACTTATTTTATCTCTGTGAAAATATTGGACACAGTGTGTTGTCAAGCTTATAAGATGCGATGCAAGTGTAAGCCACTGTGACACTATTGTTCTTTTTAAAACATTTTTTATAAATGTCTAATGATAATGTCAATGAGGGATTTTTAATCACTGCTATGTTGAAATTGTAACTAATATTGATACTGTTCTTGATAATATTAATTTTTGTTTCACTACTTTTGGTTTGTTCTGTGTCGTGTTTGTGTCTCCTCTCTATTGCTCTGTTTATTGCAGTTCTGAGTGTTGCTGGGTCGGGTTTGGTTTTGGAATTGGATTGCATTGTTATGGTATTGCTGTGTATTGTTTTGTTGGATTGATTAATTGAAAAAAAAAATAAAAAAATAAAACAATATAAAAAAATAACTATTTTTACAAAATGAGAATCGATTCTGAATCGCACAACGTGAGAATCGCGATTCGAATTCGAATCGATTTTTTCCCACACCCCTAATATTTATATAGCGCTTTTCTAGACACCCAAAGCGCTTCACATAGAACTGAAAACCCATCATTCATTCACTCCATATTCACACACCATGGTGGTAAGCTACATTTGTAACCACAGTTGCCCTGCGGTAGACTGACAGAAGATGGCTGCCAATTTACGTCTACGGCCCCTCCAACCACCACCAAACATTAAATCCCATTCATACACCAGTGTGAGTTGCACCCTTCCATCTGAGCCACATCGTCCCAATTTATAGAAAATAGAATCGACACACTTGACATTAATTATGTGGCTCACCTGTTGTGTGCAAGCTTGGACCAGGTTTGGAGGAAACATATTTCTGAAACGAGAAATTCATTCAGTGATGGAATTACTAGTCATGATACAAGTAATAGTGTTTCTCCCATACACCCACTATGTTACTTTCACACATAATTGTGAGGTACCTGATCAGATCTAAAAACGCATCCGCAGGACTGACTTGCTCTATTTTCTGCTGTTTTCCAAATTCATCTTTAGACCCCTTTCCTGGGTGGATGATGAGGACAACAAGAATGCCAATGAAGACTGCGATGAAAGTAGTGGTCATGTAGTAAATCACAGCTCTCATGCCCATCTTCCCTGAGGCTTTGCTGTCCAAAGCGGCCATTCCTAATGGACAGAGGAAGAAAAAAACTGTTGTCTTTATCTGTAAAAATCTGGACATATTAAAACTTCAAGCCTACAGTATGTAGATCACAATGCCTTCACTAACAATATGTTGGTGTATAAGTGCCAGTCTTAATGTTGTGCTATTGCTAATGAATTGTTGATCTGTTGCTGCTTTGTTATGACTGATTGATTGATTGATTGAAACTTTTATTAGTAGATTGCACAGTATAGTTCATATTCCGTACAATTGATCACTAAATGGTAACACCCGAATACGTTTTTCAACTTGTTTAAGTCGGGGTCCAAGTAAATCAATTCATGGTAGGCGGCTCATGCTGTACCTATTGTCGCATGTAAAAATCTATCAACACGTTGTCTTTGATACACCCATTTATTTGGCTCAAAAAGAGGCAGGTAACTTCATAATTTCAAAGGTTCTTGACAACAGCATTTACACACTCTGTGCCAAATGCAGACAAAAACTTGCATTTCATGTACTTGTATGTCAACACCTTTTGCTCCCTGACTTACTACATACTTTCGCCTGCAGCGCCCTCTAATGTACAAACACAATACAAAAGCCTATATTTGGCTCTTATAGTACAGTACCTTCTAATGACCGGGATTGTTTTTTATTTAAACTTTACAAGTCCATCTACTTTCTATACCAGTTCAGTGAGTTTATCCCAGCTAAATTGAGGACAAGAGGTGTGGTACACCCTGGACTGATCACTGGAGAGGACATCATACATTGAGGCGGTGCGGCTTGGTTGCTAGAGCGGCTGTATCAGCAATTGAGGGTTCCTGGTTCAATCCCTGCTTCTTCTTTAATGGGACTCAATGCAATAAACTTGGTCAATAGGCCTTGGGGTGTTTTGTGGGTTTGCCCCACTTTAGTGGGGTTACAACATCTTGGCTGGATGGGGTGAAAAAGATTGACTCAACGGTTTTCGGTTCATCGGGCTGCTTTGAGTGAGCCTGCAGCTAAAGTTGACACAGGATGTGGTTACACTTGTCAGGGCACTTGTTTGAAAACCTCTGGTCAGAGGTAGTTTCCAGGAAAAAGTTCCAACGTTTGTGTTAACGGCAAACATGGAAAAGGATAATAGACCTAAAAGGCCCTCTGTACTGAAAGAAAACTACAACAGTTTCAAAAATATAGAGAAGTGAATTAATTAACTCATATTATGTTTTGCATATGGTGAATGTTCATATTCATCTTGGAGAAAGTAAACCACCAAGTTTAAGTAAATAGTGGTATTTCAGTTTGAGCACATAATAAGACAAGGCCCCTTAGATTGACGTTCGCAGGTGGATTGGATCACTTCTCATAGGAAAGAGGCCCTAATTGGGACTTCGGAATGCAAAAGTGATAGCCCTATCCTTGAGAAGAGACCACCTGTCTAGCTCAACGCCAGCATTTAAGTTAAAACTCAAAGCAGTTGTTTTTAAGACACTTACACACAAACTTATCCTTTTATGGTCAGGATGTGCTCTCCTGACTTAGCACACACACACACAGACAGGAAGGAGGAATATAAAACTAATGATTTGGCTTCTCCAAATTAGGAGTGCCTCATTTTCTTGACCTGACCTCCTCCAGGAACTGCAGTCCTGTATAATGACGCTCGCTTGTAATAAAGCAACTTTTGGTTAAGTAAAGCGTCTCTGACATCTCTTTTGATCCAGCCGCACTGCCGTGTCACCCTTTTGTCCGGATGAGGATGACAAGACCAGAAATACACATCATTAGCTGCACTTGTCTGGAAATATCTTGCCCCTCTTGCATCCTCTGCACATGATGAGAGGATCTTTAATATTGCACGAAGTCCAAAACTTTGTCAAACGTGACACATCTCTCCTGTTACTTTGTATTAAGGAATTTCTGAAATGCAATTAATTTCATTACACTTTCCTATAATTCCAAATCAAATTCAACATCCTGCTGGGTTGGGCCAGTTCACTATTTTGCACAAGCAGGCTTTGAAGTAGGCTGCATATGATGATGATAATGAATCTGATAATGATGGATTAGATTATCCTAGTCACGTCCGTTGTGTCCTTGGGCAAGACACTTCACCCTTTGCCTCTGATGGCTGCTGGTTAGCGCCTTGCATGGCAGCTCCCGCCATCAGTGTGTGAATGTGTGTGTGAATGGGTAAATGTGGAAATACTGTCAAAGCGCTTTGAGTACCTTGAAGGTAGAAAAGCGCTATACAAGTATAACCCATTTATCATTTATCATTTATACAGCACTTTTTTTCTAGTGACTCAAAGCGCATTACACTGGAACCCAATATACATTCACTCCACATAAGCTACATTTGTAACCCCAGCTGCCCCGGGGTAGACTGACAGAAATGTGGCTGCCAATTTGTGCCTACAACCTCTCCAACCACTTCCAAACATTCACATTTATACACCAGTGTGGGTGGCATTGGGAGCAAAGTGGGTAAAGTGTCTTGCCCAAAGACACAATGTGATTGACTAGGATGGCGGAGACTGGATTTGTGCCAGGAACCCTTAGGTTACAGGGATTTCTGGATCCAAGAACGCTCCGTCCATGCAATAATGCCTGTCAGTTGGCCTTCCAGAAGTTCTACGTTCAGACAGGTTTATCTGGCTGCACAAGTGAGAGGTCTTTGATGGTGTCACGGGGGAACCTGTCCGTCACCAGTTTTTCTGGTATTGCTCTGACTATGACTAGGAGCTAATGTAGCGGCTGTGCGTTCTGTATCAATCTTCCCTTACTGCCACTCCTCCAAAAGGGCCGCGAACCCACGTCACCCGACTGAAAGGTAAGTGTGCTAGCCACTATGCTAGCACACTTACCGAACGTACACCTGACGCAACCACATTGACTGGCCCCCGTTACACAAGACGTTAAAAAAATGTAATTTCCCTGCTGGAGTTAGCAAACAACAAATGCAAAATCACATTCTGGCGTGCTGTCTACAAGGAGTTTTTAAAATGACAGGGAGCTTGGTGTTCACTGCATATGCCCATGGCCTTAATTACGACCTACCTCCTTCGAACGGTAAAACAGCTGTACCGACCTCCGCTCTCAAAACAGCAGACCACTTGATAACCCAACACTTACGCTTTCATGGCATACACATGAAATTTGTTTCAGACAGAGGTCCCAAGTTCATCAGTCATTTTGAGGGCATTTTGCATATCCATCTGATACTCTGTCATATTTATTCATCATTCTTAGGCCAACAGACACATGGAGCGGGCCAACCAGGACGGCTATTTGTTGCATCTGTCATAAGCATGCATCCCTTTGTTTCAAACTCTGGTTGTAGTTAAACGGTTTTAAATGAGCAGTGGCTACCCGCCTTTTGTAAATTCCATCCAGACGAAGACTCGTGTCAATCTGCCTTGCCTCTGTATTTCACTGTCCTTTAGTTTATTCCACCCTGCAGCTTTTGTTACATTAAACCAATGGACTATTTTTCTACTTCTTTAAATTTGTTTACATCACTGCTTTTACTGTTTATCCTGACTAGTGTAAGAACATTAGGTGTATTACTTTTTGTATGCAAAGTGTTTTAATTTATTCAAATCCAAATGATTATAGCCTATTAAAGACAGGAAGTGAAAACAACACATGTCACAGCCTGCAAATTCTATAGATTCTAACAAAATGGAAGAAATCACGAACAAATGTATGAACTTAGTGTGGTTTCATACCTGTTATTAGACTGGAAATCAGCAAGGGTAGGACAAGCATCTGTAGCATTCTCATCAATAATTCTCCCGGGAAAGAGAAGTATTTCATCTCTCGATAAGACATCTTATAAGGGCGCAAGGCAAATCCCAGAATAATACCTGGAAGAAGAAGGAAGATTGAATGTGTGCATATGACACTCATTCCCCAAGTTTCCATGCACACAATATTCTGGTATTAACCAACTGGAAAAAGACATGCTAACACCTTTTTCAGATTTCCAATTCAGAATCCATATCATTTTCCAGTTATTGAAAATTTGCTTCGGACCACTGACATATGCTTATATCAAACACCAGAATTAGGTAAACACAAACCCCGTTTCCATATGATTTGGGAAATTGTGTTAGATGTAAATATAAACGGAATACAATGATTTGCAAATAATTTTCAACCCATATTCAGTTGAATATGCTACAAAGACAACATATTTGATGTTCAAACTGATAAATATTTTTCTTTTTTGCAAATAATCATTAACTTTAGAATTTGATGCCAGCAACACGTGACAAAGAAGTTGCTTATTGCTCAGATTTGTTGGCATCAAATAGACAGGTAATGGTTTACATTTCTGGTGTTAGGAGGAAACAAATGTGATAATAGCTATTCTGACAGACTTAAATATTATCGAGTTCACTGTGGATCGATTGGCGTAAGTACGGTAACAGTATAAAATATTATGAAACTTGTTCTGTAAAGGAGGCACAAGTCTTCGTCCTAGTCTGCATACGTGAAAACTGAATTGAAACATTGTCCACCTTGGGCAAGTTTGACCTGCTCAGTGGCCTTGTGGTTAGAGTGTCCGCCCTGAGACTGGAAGGTTGTGAGTTCAAACCCTGGCTGAGTCATACCAAAGACTATACGAATGGGACCCATTACCTCCCTGCTTGGCACTCAGTATCAAGGGTTGGAACTGGGGGTTAAATCACCAAATGATTCCTGAGCGCTGCCTCCGCTGCTGCTCACTGCTCCCCTCACCTCCCAGGGTGTGAACATGGGGATGGGTCAAATGCAGAGAATAATTTCACCACACCTAGTGTGTGTGTGACTATTGTTGGGACTTAAACTTTAACTTTTTAACCCATCCTTCATCCAAATTGTGCAGGGGTTTTGGTGGGCATTAAATGGATGCCGCCCGTCGTTACAAACAATGGTTTTAATGCAAAACCGCCAAAGACAAGCTTTTTGTCTTGCAAAAAATAAATATTTTTATTAACATTATTGACAACAATATTGGGAATATGCTGGTTAACATGAATATGGTGGTACCTCTGCTTTTGTAAGTAATACTTTCCAAAAGGTTAGACAAAGACCTTATTGTACGAAAGTCAGAATCAGAATCAGAATAGTTTTTATTGCCATTATTTGAGAACGGGTTCACAAACTAGGAGTTTTTCTTGGTGCAATCGTGCAACATAAAACCATTCAACAATAACAATTCATGTAAATCCAATTAACCCATTACATACGGCACACAACAAATTCCATAGAGAATAATTATAATTTTACATGCAGAAATTAATGTGAAATATATTTAAAATCAGTCTTACGTTGTAAAGGACTCATGTGGCGAAGATGGTGATGAGCAGAGAGGGAGGAGGGGAGGGTAGAACCACGTGGACGTCACTTTCGTACTTTGTTATTGTCATGTCTGCCTGTCCAGGTGTTCCTAATCAGTGTCTGTCTGTGCCAACCTAGGTGCTCCTCATCTTAGCTCATTACTTTCTCTATGTATATTCCCTAGTCCTTCAGTCTTGTTGCGAGTTCATTGCCATTCAGTCATGTCCTACCCTTGTCATAGTTTATATTGATTCCATTGTTACTGAACCTTGCCTGACCTTTTGATCCTGCTTTCTGCCTCACGTGTCCGTTACCTCTGCCTTTGTTTGGACTACCCTTCTGTTGAACAACCCTTGCTTAGATTAAGCCCATGTGTGTCTGCTCTGCCAACTCTGCTTTTGAGTCCTTTCCTTGGCCCCACGGGGGATTATTTTGCAGCCATACTCAAGTCACCAAGTCACCAACACATTAATTCTTTGTTTGGGAACTCGATTTCGTGAAGTATTACACGGACAAACGGACTAGCTTGTTTTGCATAACCGTGATGGTAAACAAAAACTAAGGTAAGGTTTAGGCAAAACATTTTGTTTCAATCGTACGAAAAGTGGTGTATACAAGAACTAAGGTACCGCTGTTGTCTTGGCTAACATAATATGAACCCAACTGCAATATTATGAGCATGTAAAAAAAGCAATTGGTCAACTGCAACCTCAATATTTAGTTTGCACAGGGACATAGTACATACCTGCAATAACTGCACCAACTGTGAAGAGAACAAAGGCGTTCTTTTTCAAGAAAGTTTTGACGTCCTCTTTAGAAATCTCCTCCACTTTCCTCTTGGCCTTCATGGTGCGTATGTGGATGCCTTCCCTGAAACGCTGCATTCTGCTGCAGCCAACCAATATATATATACAGGTTGATCAGTTACTCATATGAAGAGCATGTTTAGTATTGGTTTACTTTGAAAGGATAATAATCAAGAGTTTTTCAAGCTAATACCAATGCATTCACTCCTCAGCCTTCCCGGTAAGGTCTATTCGGGTGTACTGGAGAGGAGGCTATACGTCGGATAGTCGAACCTCGGATTCAGGAGGAACAGTGTGGTTTTCGTCCTGGTCGTGGAACTGTGGACCAGCTCTATACTCTCGGCAGGGTCCTTGAGGGTGCATGGGAGTTTGCCCAACCAGTCTACATGTGCTTTGTGGACTTGGAGAAGGCCTTCGACCGGGAAGTCCTGTGGAGAGTGCTCAGAGAGTATGGGGTAACGGACTGTCTGATTGTGGCGGTCCGCTCCCTGTATGATCAGTGTCAGAGCTTGGTCCGCATTGCCGGCAGTAAGTCAGACCCGTTTCTAGTGAGGGTTGGACTCTGCCAAGGCTGCCCTTTGTCACCGATTCTGTTCATAACTTTTATGGATATAATTTCTAGGCGCAGTCAGGGCGTTGAGGGTATCTGGTTTGGTGGCTGCAGGATTAGGTCTCTGCTTTTTGCAGATGATGTGGTCCTGATGGCTTCATCTGGTCAAGATCTTCAGCTCTCACTGGATCGGTTCCCAGCCAAGTGTGAAGCGACTGGGATGGGTATCAGCACCTCCAAGTCCGAGTCCATGGTTTTCGCCCGGAAAAGGGTGGAGTGCCATCTCCGGGTTGGGGAGGAGATCTTGCCCCAAGTGGAGGAGTTCAAGTACCTCGGAGTCTTGTTCACGAGTGAGGGAAGAGTGGATCGTGAGATCGACAGGCGGATCGGTGCGGCGTCTTCAGTATGCGCACGCTGTATTGATCCGTTGTGATGAAGAAGGAGCTGAGCCGGAAGGCAAAGCTCTCAATTTCCCGGTCGATCTACGTTCCCATTCTCACCTACGGTCATGAGCTTTGGGTTATGATCGAAAGGACAAGATCACGGGTACAAGCGGCTGAAATGAGCTTCCTCCGCGGGGTGGCGGGTCTCTCCCTTAGTGATAGGGTGAGAAGCTCTGTCATCCGGGAGGATCTCAAAGTAAAGCCGCAGCTCCTCCACATCGAGAGGAGCCAGATGAGGTGGTTCGGGCATCTGGTCAGGATGCCACCCGAACGCCTCCCTAGGGAGGTGTTTCGGGCACGTCCGACCGGTAGGAGGCCACGAGGAAGACTTAGGACACGTTGGGAATACTATCTCTCCCGGCTGGCCCGGGAACACCTCGGGATCCCCCGGGAGAAGCTGGACGAAGTGGTTGGGGAGAGGGAAGTCTGAGCTTCCCTGCTTAGGCTGCTGCCCCCGCGACCCGACCTCGGATAAGCGGAGGACGATGGATGGATGGATGGACCAATGCATTCATAAGCATTTACACTAAATAGGGGACATTTGCATTCAAAGGAAAAAAAATGTAAAACTTACTGTAAACTGTAACTGTGAAATATTCCTATTATATATATATATATATATATATATATATATATATATATATATATATATATATATATATATATATATATATATATATATATATATATATATATATATATATATATATATATATATATATATATATATATATATATATATATATATATATATATATATATATATATATATATATATATATATATACGTTAGGTCAGGAAAAAACACAGAGGCTATTTCATCCCTACAAGCCTGTTTCGCAGGTTTCTTTGCTCTTCAGGGGATTTTATCTAAAATCCATATTTTATATATTTCAAATGTTATATAAAATTCCCGGAAGAGCAGGGAGACCTGCAAAACAGGCTTGTAGGGGTGAAATAGCCTCTGTGTTTTTTCCTGACCTAATGTATATTCCGCTCTACCCCGGTATTGAGCACTGTATAACAGATAAACCACAGAAACCTTGACTATATATATATATATATATATATATATATATATATATATATATATATATATATATATATATATATATATATATATATATATATATATATATATATATATATATGAATATATATATATATATGAATATATATATATATTTATTTATTTATTTATTTATTTTTCCTGCAAGCATATTTGATCTAAATACATATATAAAAATACAATTCAAAATATGTATTTAAATTATCTTGACCATTGGAAAAATATTTATTGCTTCCTAAAAATAGACTTTACCATGGAATATAATTGAGTTAGAAAAGGTTAATTGTATCCTTTATAAATGTAATATCTTTACATATGTGTGTTACCCCTTATCCCAACCATACTTAAAATGTATATTTTTTACACATTTTCTAAATTGAAATTTAAACTTTAGTCTTATTCCTGAAATTTTGACTTGTTACCATAACACATTACCCCCTCTGAAAATATTCCACAAGTCACATGGTTCACACACTCCGCAGGCCATAGAAAGGTCAAAAGTAAGTTCACTTATGTGTTTTTGACAATTCTACGCTAACACACTCCTGTTACTTTCAGTCCTGTTACTCAAATGACTCATTTTCAGGTTATGAACCCAGTCAAACATTTAATTAAGTTGCCTGAGATGGACCAATACACAATTTGAGTAGATCAATGTGTGTATTATCAGATTTAGCGTTGAAAAAAGACAGAAATTTAAGTTTATTTTGAGAGAGTTAAAGAAAGTAAAAGGCACCGATTGGGTAGAGCAGCCTATTGTATTTGCTCATGATGAGATATGATATTTCCTCTTTTGTTAAAAAAAAGTTAAACATTCAAATGAAATATTGATGGAGGCCAACATGTATGATACCAAACAAAAAAAGCAGGACAAATGTTATTTTAGTTGAGCTTTTATCTGACTTCTTCCGGTTAATATAAAATAAGCAATGACCGTAGCAACACAAATGCAATACACCCTGTACTGGGGCAAGTGTTTTTTTAAAAGGGTTATGGTAATTTAAATAATTCCTGGTAAAGCCTTGAGATTGTTTTATTTGTATTATTTGATGGACACAGCATCCTTCTTTGTATTGCATTGGACAATGTCTATTTAAAAAACAACAACATAACCAATTGTATTGTTGTATCGTTACTGTATATTGCTAATAAACAAATTAACTATGATAATAATCACTTGGGATAACAGCAAAAAATGAAACTGAAACTGATTAAACAAAATGAAGGACAGATTAGACACTCAATACAAGATAACTGCTTTGTTTACATATTTGTTAAGATAGTAACTTGGTCTGAATTTGCAAATGTCATTAGCTGTTTAAAAAAAACATGTTCAATTTCTATGTACTGTTATTTAGTGATAACAGTGGTGAATGTGATGCCCAAACTGAACCGTACTCAAAATTAGTTGTGTTCTACATCTAAAGTTTTGTTTAAAATTATATGACACATAACATTGACAGTGTTAGTTGAACAACTAGCATTATTTTAAATGACAGCAATATTATACATAATAATAACCATTATAATGATTCAATTAAAAATGTTGCCACATACCTCTTAAGACTTGAAGCTTGGTTTTTCTCAGCTAAACGTTGCGGGGGCTGAGCTGAATGAGTGAAGTGGTTTGTGTTCTATTAGGATTCAGGAGGACAAAGCAACTGATCGCACAACTCAGAGGAGAGACAGGGCTCTCCTATAATTAGAAAGAGAGAGGGCAGGGATGGTAATGGTATTTCAATTAAGTTAGTTTGCTTAGTATGTATACTTACAAAGTTACATTTAAGTAAACCTTCACACTTCATCATGCTCGAAAAGGAGCAGGAAGAAGCAAAGCTCATTTATTCCTACTGTGTCTCCTTGCAATTACTGATAGTTTGTTCACTTATTGATGCTAGTACCGTTTATGAAACTGGCTCATATTAGTACGTATTTGTAATTCCTTGCTCAAGCTTCATAACTTTACTCTACATATGGACATACGTCCATTGTTGTACGCCCCACGTTTCATATGATTTCGTTTTTAACAAAAGTTTTTAAAATATTGCACCGGTTTTTGCATACTGTCTCGGTAATCGTACAGCAAAACATTGCGCCTAGCAAAACAAACTGCATTTGCACGTGCATCATTCCAATCTTTGTGCAATATTTTACTTTGCGTAAAATGAGACCAACAAAACATAGTTTGCAA